>NC_041233.1:98461452-98534434 GCF_002837175.3 Physeter macrocephalus | reverse complement strand
CCGCGGCATGTGGGATCTTCCCGGACTGGGGCACGAACCCGCATCCCCTGCATCGGCAGGCGGACTCTCAACCACTGCGCCACCAGGGAAGCCCCCTCAGTTAGCTTTTTACCCTTTACTGTTGGATGTGTGTCTAGCTTGTAGATTGCTATCACACTTCAGGGAATTTACATTTTTGTCTCCACATTCAGCCAGGGACTAGCAGCTTGGAATTCCCTCTCTGATCACTCCTGAGAGGGCTCCGTCTTGGACATGCAGTCTTCCAGGCTCCCAGGAATAAGTGTGATTTTTAGTTACAAACTTGGCTTCCTAGGAGTAGCCCCGTGGGTTGGAGTAGCTTACTGTTCCGTCAGTATTTTTTCAGAGGTTGTGTTGTGCCAGTGAAGCTTCTGCCCTGTGTTGGTGGGTCTGTGTGTTGGTTTGGGGATGCTTTGAAGTCTGTCCCATGTCCTGCTCTGATTGTTCCTCAGTGGTGCAGCCTGAGCACCTCCAGATTGACTGGGATCCCAGGAGGACACTTCCTGGGCTCTCTCTTTGGTTCTCTTGAACTTCCGGGAGCTCTGCTGTTTTACTTGCACCATGGAGCCACCGGCCTCCTTTAATGCTGTCCACCAGATCGCCATTGCTTTTGACAACACGCTTAGGTATGCAGTTCTCTGGGCTCTGTTCCAAAGAAAGTCAGCCTCCTCAGGCAGAGCGGTGGAGACCTTCATCTTTATGGCCTGGCTTGCCCCTGGACAAACCCCTGTGCCCCGCACTGGAACTGAGGGTGGGGACCCTCTTTTTCTGGGAGTGACACCCCTGCTCTACAAGTGGGCACCGAGGGAGGCAGAAATGGTAGCCCCCTGTCTTCTTGGCCCCTCCTGGGTGGAATCTCCACCCTACTTGAGAGCTGGGGCAGGAGCATTCAAGCCCCTGGTAGCCTTGGCCTGTCCTGCCTGTGGTGGAGCTTCAGCCCTACGAGTGCAAGGAGGCCCTAGTCTCTCGGCCACTCTTGCCTGGAATAGAGCTTCTGCAATAAAGTACTGGGGAGGATGTGAGATGCGGGCAGCCTGTCTCTCCCAAGGTGAAACCATAGCCCCAGATGGGGCGTTGACGGGAGAGAGAACCTCCATCTTCTGGGCCACGCCTGCCCAGAAGAGAGGACCCAGGGTAGCATTTCCAGAACATGGAGCTGTGGGTGGGGAGGGTTTAGGGAGGTCATGGCTCAGAGGTCATAGGTGCTGGCTGAGCTTATACTTCGTAGATTTTCTGGAATGACTAGTTCTCCATTTGCTGTATGTCCTCAGGACAACTGTCAGAGATTTTTTAAAAAAAATAAATTTATTTTATTTATTATTTTTGGCTGTGTTGGGTCTTCGTTGCTGCACGTGGGCTTTCTCTAGCGTGGCTACTCTTGGTTGCAGTGCGCGGGCTTCTCATTGTGGTGGCTTCTCTTGTTGCGGAGCACAGGCTCTAGGTGCGCGGGCCTCAGTAGTTGTGGCGCACGGGCTCAGTAGTTGTGGCACACGGGCTTAGTTGCTCTGCAGCATGTGGAATCATCCCAGACCAGGGCTCGAACCTGTGTCCCCTGCATTGGCAGGCGGATTCTTAACCACTGCACCACCAGGGAAGCCCCTTGTCAGAGATTTAAAAATAATTGTTTGTGGTTCTTTTTTTAAAAAAAATAACAATTTTCCCCACTTTGTTTTGCTGGGGAGAATTTCCACTCAGCTCAGCTGCCATCTTGACATGCTTTTTGGAGCAGGAGAGAAAAGAAGATGAATGTGTCACTGGGTTGCCAGGTATTACATCTACCCCTCAACACTCACTGGGCATGTGGCCTGTACCCAGCTTAATTTCATGCCATAATTTCTCAAGGACTGAGTGACTATAAAATGAATCCAAGCAATTTGTTGTGTTTGATGTGTACTAAATCGGTTAGCGAGATTTTGCTTTGATTTCTGATGAGTGAAACATGTGAGTTCACTTCTTCAGTTTGGCTTCAGTAAGATATTCAGAGAAAAAGTGTCATACCTATAAGGGCTTCTGAAAGCACATTAACATTTTCACAAATCAAAGTTTCCCGAGTTTCAGAGTTGTATTTGTATGAAAAGTTCGGCTGCACTAAAAGAAGCATTTCAGAATGCAGAACTTACTTTAAATTTCAAATTTAAAAAATATTCATTTTCTAATAATCATTCTTCTGTAATCTTTCTGTACAGTTTTCTAGCAGAAATTTTAAAACTGGGGGAAGTATCTTTAAAAGCTTTTGTGGTGGGGGATGTCCTTCAGACTTCCAGGGAAATTGCCTGGTCCCTCTGTAGCTGGCATTAGGCTGGGTCCCAGACTGGGTCCCTCCATTACGTTACCCAGATGCTCACGTACCATCTTCATAATTTTTGCCATATCGTCACCATTTTTTTTAATATTTGTGTACCACCTGCACTTATTCACTTAATATTTTTCTTTTTCATACATTTGAAGTATTTCTTTCTAAATGCATTTATTTTTAAAGCAGCTGTTTTATCACCAGTGCGAATAACCAGTTAGTAAATAGGATGAAGACACACAATGTTAAGAATTCTAGTTAGATACAGTCAAAGACTCAGAACTTGAGACCAGCTTTCCCGGTTAAAAAAAAAAAAAAAGAGAACTCTGCACATTAATAGAATAACATTAGCTGTATTTGATGACCGATACTAAGCACTGTCCTAAGCCCTTTACACATAGAAGCTCATTTGATATTCACCACAACTGTATGGGGTAGATGGTTTTCTCCATTTTACACATGAGGACGCTGAGGCACAAGGTAACTAGATGGCGTGGTGAGGCTTCAAACGGAGGCAGTCTGGAGGGGTGCTCTTAACCACCACACAGTCCCACCTCCTACGAAAATAAAGGCCTCCAAAGAAAAGTGATTCTCTATTGGTTGAGCCTACATCTGCCTCACCGACAAGTGCCCCGGGTCTCACTGGCGGTAGACATCCTGTACTTGGAAAATACTGGTCTCAGAGAACGTCCACAGACATCCCTCCACACTCCAGCGCCTGTGGAAATGCATTCTGTGCCCCTTTTGGACGCTCACAATTTATCTCAGCATCTAAACGGTTCTGAATCCTGCAGCGAAAATTTAAGCTGTATTTAATGCAGCTTTCTCAAACTTACTAGTTCTCAGAACCCTTTAACAGAGGAACATTTCTTAGTCACTCAGGAGACACGAACGTTTCATGGAGCCGTTTGGGCAATAACGAGTTATTTCTTGTGTATAAAGATGAAGATATTTCTTTCTTGAGCCTAAATATTCAAATAGGGTTTCTGATACCAGGGGAATTTTCTCATGCTGTCAAACCCAGATTTTAAAGGGTCCTGTGCTTTCTAAACCTCTTCCGGTAACTCTACATCCCTCCCTACTGGGTGCAGCAGTGCAAGTTCTGCCAGGTGATGTTCTTCCTCCTTCCCAGGACTGCCGGGTAACTCCCGGGCAAGGGAAACCCTGAGCTTTTGAATCCACCCCTTGTGGGACACTGTATTCAAAGCAAACCAGGAATCTACTTCAAAGAGCTCACAATTAAACAGGAGACATAGCCTTGGGAGGGAAGGATATATGTATGTGATGAATAATGCATTTCAAAGTGTCACCAGGGACATCTGCTTGTCTGTGACCTACTTAGCAAGTTTAAAGAACCCCAAGCTTCCTGGTAAAGGAAAACGAGGCCCGAAGTGGCAGTTGGTGCTCCTTGTGTTCTCTCCAACTCAGGAGGGTTAGTGGTGGCATTGAGTCTGAGGACTTAGCTTTACCTGGACACAGCTGTTAAAAGAGCCAGCCCATCCATGGGGGGCATACCTTTTCTTCCCCTACTTTTTTTTTTTTTTTTAAGATGTTGGGGGTAGGAGTTTATTAATTAATTTATTTATTTTTGCTGTGTTGGGTCTTCATTTCTGTGTGAGGCCTTTCTTTAGTTGTGGCAAGAGGGGGCCACTCTTCATCACGGTGCGCGGGCCTCTCACTATCGCGGCCTCTCTTGTTGCGGAGCACAGGCTCCAGACGCGCAGGCTCAGTATTTGTGGCTCACGGGCCCAGTTGCTCCGCGGCATGTGGGATCATCCCAGACCAGGGCTCGAACCCGTGTCCCCTGCATTAGCAGGCAGATTCTCAACCACTGCGCCACCAGGGAAGCCCTCCCTACTTTTAAAAAACGTTTTTATTGGAGTATAGTTGATTTACAGTGTTGTTAGTTTCAGGTACACAGCAAAGTGAATCAGCTATATACATATATATCCATTCTTCTTCAGATTCTTTTCCCATATAGGTTATTGCAGAATACTGAGTTCCCTGTGCTATATATACAGTAGATCCTTATTTGTTATCTGTTTTATATATAGTAGTGTGTATATGTCAATCCCAGTCTCCTAACCTCTCATCCCCCGCCCCCTTGTTTCCCCTTTGGTAACCATAAGTTTGATTCTGAGATCTGTGAGTCTGTTTGTTTTGTAAATAAATTCATTTGTATCATTTTTTATTAGATTCCACATATAAGTGGTATCACATGGTATTTGTCTTTCTCTGTCTCACTTCAGTTAGTATGATCATCTCTAGGTCCATCCATGTTGCTGCAAGTGGCATTATTTCGATCTTTTTTATGGCTGAGTACTATTCCATCGTCTATAGGTACCACATCTTCTTTATCCATGACTCTGTCGATGGACACTTAGGTTTCTTCCATGTCTTGGCTATTGTGAATAGAGCTGCTACGAACATTGGGGTGCTTCGCTACTCTGGAAATTTCCAGTCAGCACGTGGTTTCAGCTTTTCCACTGGGAGAGGGAGACATGGATTCAGAGCACCCAGTGGCTCCGCCTACCTTCTCAGGAGTCTCACAGTGAGGCCCCTCCTAGTGGGGGGCCCTTCCTCCCTGTGTCCCCAATGCCCTAGCGCCTCAGGGCAGGGCTCGTCTGCACCAGGTCCTTCCCCAGAGGCTGTTACTTCTGCAAGAAGCAGCCACATGCTTTTCCTTTCCTTATCCTTATCTCAGCAGTCCTTTAGAAACAACAACAAACAAACAAATGAACGAACAGAAAGGGTTGGGGGGGGGATAGAAGTCTCTGACCCAGTACCCAAGGGTCAGCCTCTTCAGCCAGCAAATACAGACCCCACCCCTCCCCCGGGGCAAAGAAAGGCCAGGAGGAGGGAACTTGCAAACCAATCATAATTTTATAAGCTTTGATAGGAACACAAATCGCTGAAAAAAGGTTCTGATTTAAGAGACGGTCGATATTCAAGACCTGACTCTCCAGCCTGAAGGTGGAGGCAGAGTATGAAACAGATTCATTTGTTTCCTTCCTGGGAGCTCAGTCCACAACCGGAGCTGCCACCATCCACCTCCTGTGGCTCAAAAGTGCCTTCAGAACTAAAAACGGAACGTAGTGAGTTCCTGATAAAACTGAAACAAAAACAGACAGAAATAACTCAACTCTGGAAATACAACTGCTTAACCATTTCTTTGTGTTTTTATTAAACTTTTTTTTTTAATTTCTGCCTGGTTATGACAATTAAATAGGAAACCACAATTACAATTCACAAACTGTGGCGTGAAAAAGAACACACACCTCATCAGGAATGACACCAAACCCTTTCCATTTTATTCATTCAAAAGAGTCCAGTGCACAAGTGTCAAATATGAGCACTGTCGTTTTTTTCTTGGAAGAGGGAAAAACATTTATTCTGGCAGCGCTTTTACAATTCCAGGAAGTGGTTTTGATACCACAAGATGCAGGAATAGAAACCATAACAAACTTGGAGGGCTTTTGTTTGCGAGGCAGGGACGACTTGGTTGGAAAAGATTCCCCTTGTGCTTATGAATTGCCTGTCAGCCTCCCCGGCTGAGTCTCCCAGGTGTTGAAAGAGAAAATGGAATTTCCTGCATAAATGAAGAAAATTCCTATAGAGCAGAATGTTTTCTGTATCTCCAACCCTCCCCCGACTGTGAAGCAAGTTCTCAAGGTTTTCTGGAGCTGCTTTTGGTCACATGACCCTCTATCATGATGACCTTTTTGCTAAAATACATGTGACACCAAAATTTCTTCTTATACTGCTTCTCTAGGGTTCAGATGACAGCACAAAACATCACTTGTCCAAAAATAAGATATTAAGAATGTGGGCATCTGTGTTCATGACAAGAGCACATACTTTGCAGGGTATGTCACCCAAAGGAGCTTTTTTTTTCCATTTAATATGGTCCCCTGGGGAGTTAGCCTGAAGTCATTTACAAGTCTTTTCCTGGTCAAAGTCGGTTAATTTGACAGTTCAGGAACTGTCTGTGCCGACTGAAAAAACTTTTATGCCCAACAATTCAGTGGTCCATAAAGCAATTAAATGTTACCATTCAGTTTACACTTACACACACACACGTATGCACACACGCCCAGGAGAACTGTGACAAAAGGATTAACAAGGTGAATCTCATGACTGTTCCAAAAGAAAATGCAAATTTGAGGTGTCATATTCAAGTATTAAAATGCAGAACTAGTCTGATCCCATTTGATTTTATGATTATAAGAAGTCATACTTGCTTAACTGAGGTTCTGGAGTTAACTTTATTAACTCCTGGGACACAAAATAATCTACAAAAATTGATTCGCGATTTTTCACAATGCAGCCGCTTGCTCCTTTGTTACTTCTTTCAAAAATATGTGGAGACGTCGTATACTGTGGCATTCCAAGAGTCAATACTTTATAGAAGAAGTAAAAGAATACCAGCTGACTCACTTTCCTTGCCTTAAACGGGTGAGAAACAGTTTTACACATTTTCAGTCAACACGCATAGGAGGCAGATGTAAACAGAGTCAGGCACACTCTTCAAAGAATGTGTTACTATCGCAGCAGATGCTGTTTGGCCCCGATGAGGAGGAGAAGAGAGAGCAGTTTGGTTGGTTGGCTTTTTAAGTTTTACCTCGTGGAGATTTTAAAACCAGGGTTTTACTAGTTCTTGGCAGTAGACCATCCAATCAGAGGCTCTGTATTTATAAAATAACCAATGTGGGCTTATGCTCTCCAGTTAGGCAACTCACTATCTTACGGTCTGACACCAGATGTGGAGGGCTTTCAGAGTGCTTTCACAGACTCTGTTCTGGGGGCAGAAAAGAAAGGACTTATTAGCAGAGTCTTTACATGCTTTAGAACTGACTCCTGATTATCTGAAGCTATTGCAAGACTCTGCTTTTCCTTGGATTTGTGGATCCCTTAATCCCCATCCCCTGAAGAAGCTTAACCCCCAGGCCTCCATCAGCCTATCACCCAGTAACATCTCACAGTCATCACAAAGCCTGGAGCAAGGAAGACTCTGCCCAGCACTAGTGATACGTGGGGGCAAAGAAAAGGAAAAATCCTCCTACCCGAAAAGGAAAAATCCTCCTACCCGGCCCAACAGTTTACAGGCAGGGACCTTTATTTAAAAGGACGGACACTGCCTGACCTGAAATGCATGTTTAAAGTTCTTGCTGATTATCTTCAAACTCTATGAACCAACCCTTAATCCATGGGCAGAGAGATAGGTATCTTTTTTTTAATCTGCAAAGAATTAAAGAATAAACAAAAGGTCCTATGCTAAAGTAAGAAATCAGCCCCATCTTGGCACAGTTCTCATCAGAATATTGCACCCAGTGTTAACTAACTCTAGAAGCTTCAAACTGTATAAATTTAAATGTATTTGCATATTATAAAAATAAAGATAAACATATACATATTTTACACTAGTTACGGAACAGTAATGAATGGTCAGTCGATCCCTCTTTCACATTTAACAGAAATGAAATCTGAGTGCTCTAAATACTGCCACCTGTACTGGAATTATGGCTTATATGTGCACAGAAAACAAAATCCCTGAGAAGCCATTCGACTTTTTTTTTTTTTTTTTTTTTTTTTTTTCTTCAAGTAGCGCTCTCCTTGGAGGATCACAGTTCTGAGGTTCAGGTTGTAAAACATTTGCTCCACATTCTCTCCCATCCTTCCCCCCTCCCCCACCCCACCTCTCCCCACCTTGTCTACAGGCTAGGTGTGCTTCCTCCCTGAAAGCACCCTGAACACACATGCACTCAAATTCACAGAACACGCCAGGGAGTGTGGAGGGTTTGCCGGGTACAAAAGATGGTCCAGGTGCGTTCTGATGCTCTTTTCTCCATGGAAATTCCACAGCCATAAAAGTCACTGGTTTCTGTGCTTTTCACCAACGTTCTTCCTATGTGGGTAGATGAGAAGAAAGCACAGAAATGAACAAAGGAAATAGGGAACGATATTCTCAATGATAAGAAGAGCAAGTCATACTGTCCTTTTTATTTTTTGCACCACTGATTTTCATGTCTACTTCTAGAGCTCCGTATAAAATTGTAAATGCAGGCAACCAATGTTCCTACAAAGGAAAGAGGCTTTTTACTAGAAACCTAGTCAAACATTTCTGTTTATGACATTAAGATCAGACATAAAGAGGAAACTAGACGAATTAGCTATAACTACCTATTCCATTGTAATTTCACAGCTTAACTAGATTTCTGATTAAGAATCCTGAACTCTAAACACAGCACTGCTTCCTTTCAGGAAACACACATAGACACACTAAATAACCCTCTACAAGTAGGAATATATATCAGTACTAAGAAGTGAGAATGAGTGTCTATCTGGACTAAAAAGCAGATTTTACTTAAAGACTGCCAAACTAAAAGCTGGAGTTGGATGAAAATAAAATGAAGAAACTGCTGTATCATCAACCAATTAAACCAAGTGGCATTCAATTCAGACAAAATGGTTAGACGAAAACATGTCAAATGCTCCCATCCCTTATTTTAGCTTTCCTATAATGACACATGACGTGATTTTTAAAAGTGTTTTGACAACATTTAATAAAACATACAAAGACATAAAGGGGTTATTACCTGCTTCTCCCATCCACCACCCCGCATCTGTCTTAATGCTGCCTGATTTTTTGGAAACTGATAATTCAGTACCTACCTAAGACATCTCTCTAGCCCACATAAGAATTGGCTGAGCATAATATTAATAACATCACCAAAAATAGGCACCTTCCATTTACTAAGTACTTACTATACACTAGGAATCACATCATTCACCATGTTGCATTATTTGATTAATCCTAAACTCATAACACTCTATTAGGTAAGCTCTGCATTCACCAAGAAAGAAGCTAAGGTTCCAAGAGGTTAAATAACTTCCCCATGGGCACACACCAGTGAGCAGCAGGGCCAGGCCTTTAAAGAGGGTTATTTGACTCCGAAGTATGCTTGACAGCTAAAAGCAAGGCTGGAATATTTGGGGCCCTAGGGGTAGTTTCGCATTTCTATGGCACTGAGGCATATGGACTTTTGGAAGGCCTATTAATAGAGTACACTTTCCAGTAGAGAAGGTTTTGAAAACTGCCTCAGACTCAAGTAATCATAAATCTAAGTGTAAAGGGGATGGCCGTGTGAACACTCATCCCAACTAAGCAGTTAACTCTGGTGAAGCAAGTTCCAGCTTCATGGTGGGGAGGTGCTGCGTTACGCTTTTCTCACTGAATCTAACAAACCTTGAGAAATGCAGGCAGTTGTGTCTGGCTGTCTGCTCCCCTGAGCCACTAGTAAGACTGAGAAACACAAGGATACGTAATCAAGGGCACCTAGAGGGAATATGCCAGTGTTCAGGGGAGAAAAAGGAAAACTGGTTTGAGCATTTTTCCACATGGATATCATTTTTCTTGTGTGGGCGCTTAGGGAAAGAGAAGAGCCATCGAATCACCAACCCTCCCCACCTCTCCCTGCTCTTCCATCTCAATAAACTCGCCCTCATCTGTCAAGATCCACCTCAGATGCTACTTCCTGGAGCTTTTCCTGACTGTCTGGCAGAGTTCTTTCTTCTCTTGTGTCCACAGGACTTGGTCGATACACTTGTCGCTGCAGGTATCACATTTTAATTGGAATTAGACATTCGCAAGTTTCTCTGGTTGTGTCTCTGGTTCCCATTCTCCCGAAGGAGGCTATTAGTTTCTTGCAGATCTCTATTATTTCTGTACCCTCAACAGTTGGCACAATGCCTCGTAGAGGGCAAATACTCAACAAAGATCTGCTGAATGAATACGGAATAAGATGTGATGAAAAAGTCACAGGCAAAAACAGCCAAGCTACTCTGAGATCATTTCTGTAAGGGGGTGGATGAGAAGTATTAAGGAGATGTGAAGGAAAGAGTGTCTGAGTACAGTTAGAAGGACTGGGGGTGGCTTCTCAGAGGAGGTGGCACATGTCCTGAGTCTTAGGGACGATGGGCCTTCATCAGGTAGGAGAGAAGGGGTGGCAGCTAGCTGTGGACCGAGAGCCGGCCAGAGATCAGGTGTGACCAACCCTCCAGAGTCAGGGAGTGTCACAAGGCAGAGGGTGGCTGGGGTCTGCTTGGGAAGCCTTGTGTGTCATGCCCGGGATTTTGCACTTGCACTCTAATCACCAGGAAGCCATTCAAGGCTTTTCAACAGAAAATTGATGGGGTCTGATGTTGAAAAATCAGTTGGTTTCAAGGACAAAAAGACTAGCGAGGAGGAGGCCAGTTGAGACTCAATCACAGGGATCTTGGCAGAGACAGGAGGACCTACAGGAAAGCACGGGCCGAAGAGAAAGTTCCACGGCCAGACTCACTCATTCAAGACACACGATGAGGTGGGGTAGCAGGTCGCAGTGGGAGGCTGACTGCGCGTGGTTAGAGGGAACGGGAAGGGCTGAGCGGACAGACCCGCAGCCGGGCAGATGGCGCAAAGCGGTGCCGTCCCCGGAGACGGAGGAGGCACCGCAGTGAAGAGCTTGTGGGCACGGGGGACGAGATGTGCGCTGTGGAGCCACGGCACGTGCAAGGGAGCTGCCGGGCGGGACGATGGAAACAGGCCCGCAGCTGCAGGGAGGGGTCCGCTGGGGGGCTCGCCCCAGAATCCCCTCAGGTTACGGAGCCTGTTCTTCCTGGGACGCAGCAAACGCATTCAGCGTGTTTAGAAGCTCAGGCTGACAGTGAAGCCACACCCTGTTGTATTGACGTTAAGCGGGTCTTTTCTGTCCTCTGATGCTTTGACCTCTGCGGCCTCGCCCACTGTGGAGAGACTGCCCCTCCCAGGGTCAGCCAGTTAGTGCCCACACGTCATGCAAACCAGCGAACCCGAGTCCACACCCCTAACCACCCCGTTTATCAGGCTCTCACACTCCAGGCCACTCCCCACCTGCCCTCATCACAGCAGGGCCAGGCTCCAGACAACTCGGGACTGTCGTTGTGCCCCAGAGCCCGCGGAAACTACCCAAACCGGCCCATCCTACATGTGCTCCCCTGCCTTGCCCGTACCTTCCCGCAGAGACTCCAGCACAGGCCCCTCCCCCACTGCCTCCCCTCGCCTCCTGGCCCACAGGTGCTTCCCCACGCAGCCCCGCCCCCGCCCCAGGGCACAGCGTGCCCCTCCCCGAAGGAACTGTAATAAACTGTCTTTTCCCTGGCAGTCGTTTCCTGAGTTGTTGACCTCACTGTATCTCCAGTCTTCCATTCCCACACTCTACGGGGTTTGTCCAGGCACGTGGGCACTGGCATCTACAATATGAAAGGAATGATCCCCCTCGTCTCCGCTTTATCCCAGGAGGACAGGTTTAGGACACTGACGTTTACCAAGTAGCTGCAGGTGGCCTCATAAACAGATCTGCATGTACTGCACCTTGACCCCTTCGTGGTGCTGGAGGGGAAGGTGAGCCAGCGTGCTCTCCTGCCTACTCAGCACACACGTTTACCTGCCTTGCGCCGGTACCTCAATTAATAAGCAAAACAGTCCTAGGTAAGTCAGTGAGTGGATTTTACTCTAGCATCTATATTTGGAGTTTGAAATTTTGTTTTCTGTTATTACCTTTATATGTTATGCATGGTGTACATACTAATATTTCTGGTAGAAATAACAGCAACTGGATTTATTGAGCGCTACTTAATCTGTGTAAGGAATAATGCTAAATGCTTCCCCTGCAACGGTCTCTGAATGCACAGAACGAGATCAGGAGATAGTGCTGCTGTGATCTGCACCTGTCACAGCACTAACACATCGCCGGATTCAAACTCAGAGGGCATAACTCCAGAGCCTGTCGAACTGCCTTGAGAAAATAAATACCAACACTGCTTTTAAAAAGCTGTTTGCTGGGACTTCCCTGGTGGCGCAGTGGTTAAGAATCCGCCTGCCAATGCAGGGGACACGGGTTCGATCCCGGGTCTGGGAAGATCCCACATGCCGTGGAGCAACTAAGCCCTTGTACCACAACTACTGAGCCTGTGTTCTAGAGCCCACAAGACACAACTATTGAGCCCATTTGCTGCAACTACTGAAGCCCGTGCACCTAGAGCCTGTGCTCCGCAACGAGAGAAGCCACTGCAATGAGAAGCCCGCGCACCACAACGAAGAGTAGGCACCGCTCGCCACAACCAGAGAAAAGCCTGCGCGGAGCAACAAAGACCCAACGCAGCCGATAAATAGTCGATTAGCTACAAAGTGGGAAACTCAGGATTAAAAAAAAAAAATGGTTTGCTGTGTTAATCAGCTTGAGCTTTTCCTGATGTTATATTCTTGCATTACATTAGAATGAGTTTTTTAAAATGACTTCTTTTTTCCAAGAAGGATCTAAGGTGACTGATATATGCATTATAGTAAATTAGGCAAAAGAATTGAGCAGTTTTCTTATTTTTAATTCTCCAGTATGTCTTGATTCTGGATAAGTAAAAGATTTGTAATCTTAAAATGTCCTGCTGTATGGAATCTCTTCGTCCCAAGCCCAGCCTCCCCCCTTTTTTCCTAAACTCTCCAAGTCCTTACGAGGCTCTTAGCTATTTAAGAAACCCTCTCTGCTTCCCAGAGACTTACCCTTAAAAATTGGTGCTCCTAAAGTCACAGATTGGGTACAGTAAAAATGATGGCATAAGGGAAAGAAGCACTATCTTTTCCACTTAATTGTCCAAGAAAGTATGGAGATACCTAAGCAGAGAGGGAACAAATTCCAGTATCAATGTGGCTGATGGGAGACTAGATAATCAAAGAAACACTATTCCTCCCAGTTGTGAAAGCAACAAGGCAAGGAGCTGTCTTACTCCTTACAAAGAATACAACAAATCAACGCAAATCAGTGTGATACACCCCACAGGCAACCTCCACATTTAAGCCTCCTTTCCTTCTGAAATCCCATCCCATCCCCACCCTTCATGTTTTACACTTCTGAGATCAGTGAAAAATCCTCCATTGTGATTAAGCCAAATTCATCCATTCCTTAAAAAAAAGGTTTTTTAATCAAGTCCGTATGAATCTGGGTGCAGTTAAACATACTTTGCCTATTTATTTGGTGAGGTAAAGGCCACAGACTCTTCATCCTACTTTTTTACAAAAGGCTTAATTGGTCTTAAATATCCTTATGTCATAACAATGTAACTGCCAAAATTCCTATGCAAAGTAATCACTATGGGTTTGAGAATACTTGCAAACAGTAAGCAGCTGGAATCTTACTTGAATTGGAAGGCTATAGTATATACGCAATAATCCAAGTTTGAAACGCAGTGTGAGCCTTGTCCTTTATTATCGGTAATACTTTCTGGAAAGGAGAAAGCTTTGCCCAGCAATTTTCAAACCAGCCCATTTTTTCTAATTCTGTTACACATGACCTGCCAAAATCAGAATTTTCTTCCTTCTTCGGTTCCACCACTCCACAGACAGATAGGGTAGCACCACAAAAGAAATGGCAACTTCCAGAAAATAAAAATGATACTTTTCTATTTCCTGCATGTTCAAGGACCAGTCCATTAAGAAGCCACATGGAAGTGTAAGTTGCATTCCAGTATCTTTTAAAAAATTTTTTATTTTGGACTATAGGTGATTTACAGTGTTGGGTTAGTTTCAGGAGTACAGCAAAGTGAAACTGTTATACATATGCATATATCCACTCTGTTTTAGATTCTTTCCCCATATAGGCCAATAGAGAGTATTGAATAGAGTTCCCTGTGCTATACAGTAGGTCCTTGTTGGTTATCTATTTTAAATATAGTAGCGTGTATATGTCGATCCCAGTCTCCCAATTTATCCCTCCCACCCACCTACCTTTCGCCTTTGGTAACCATAAGTTTGGTTTCTGTGTCTGTGAGTCTGTTTGTTTTGTAAATAAGTTCATTTGTATCATTTTTTAAAGATTCCACATATAAGCGATATCATGTATTTGCCTTTGTCTGACTTCACTTAATACGATAAACTCCAGGTCCCTCCATGTTGCTGCAAATGGCATTATTTCATTCTTTTTAATGGCTCAGTAATATTCCATTGTATATATGTACCACATCTTCTTTATTCAATCATCTGTTGATGGACATTTAGTTTGCTTCCATGGCTTGGCTATAGAATACAGCACTGCAACATTGTGGTGCACGTATCCTTTCAACCAATAGAGAGTATTGAATAGAGTTCCCTGTGCTATACAGTAGGTCCTTGTTGGTTATCTATTTTAAATTTAGTAGCGTGTATATGTCGATCCCAGTCTCCCAATTTATCCCTCCCACCCACCTACCTTTCCCCTTTGGTAACCATAAGTTTGGTTTCTATGTCTGTGAGTCTGTTTGTTTTGTAAATAAGTTCATTTGTATCATTTTTGAAAGATTCCACATATAAGCGATATCATGTATTTGTCTTTGTCTGACTTCACTTAATATGATAAACTCCAGGTCCCTCCATGTTGCTGCAAATGGCATTATTTCATTCTTTTTAATGGCTCAGTAATATTCCATTGTATATATGTACCACATCTTCTTTATTCAATCATCTGTTGATGGACATTTAGTTTGCTTCCATGGCTTGGCTATAGAATACAGCACTGCAACATTGTGGTGCACGTATCCTTTCAAAGCATGGTTTTCTCTGGGTATATGCCCAGGAGTGGGATTGCTGGGTCATATGGTAGCTCTATTTTTAGTTTTTTAAGGAACCTTCCTACTGTTGTCCATAGTGGCTGTACCAATTTACATTCCTACCAACAGTGCAGGAGGGTTCCCTTTTCTCCACACCTTCTCCAGCATTTATTGTTCATAGACTTTTTGATGATGGCTCTATTCTGACTGGTGTGAGGTGATAATCTCATTATAGTTTTGATGTGCACTTCTTTAATAATTAGTGATATTGAGCATCTTTTCATGTGCCTCTTGGTCATCTGTATGTCTTCTTTGAAGAAATGTCAGTTTAGGTCTTCTGCCCATTTTTTGATTGGGTTGTTGGGTTTTTTTTTTTTTTTTGATATTGAGCCACGAGTTGTTTGTAAATTTTGGAGATTAATCCCTTGTTGGTCACATCGTTTGCAAATATTTTCTCCCATTCTGTGGGGTTTCTTTGAGTTTTGCTTATGGTTTCCTTTGCTGTGATAAAGCATTTAAGTTTAATTAGGTTCCATTTGTTTATTTTTATTTTCATTACTCTAGGAGGTGGATCCAAAAAGATATTGCTGCGATTTATGTCAAAGAGTGTTCTTCCTATGTTTTCCTCTAAAGAGTTTTATAGTATCCAGCCTTACGTTTAGGTCTTTAATCCATTTTGGGTTTATTTTTATGTATGGTGTTAGAGAATGTTTTAATTTCATTCTTTTACATGTAGCTGTCCAGTTTTCCCAGCACCACTTATTGAAGAGACTGTCTTTTCTGCATTGTGTGGTCTTGTCTCTTTTGTCGTAGATTAACTGACCATAGGTGTGTGGTTTTATTTCTGGGCTTTCTATCCTGTTCCATTGATCTATATTTCTGTTTCAGCACCAGTACCATACTGTTTTGATTACTGTAGCTTTGTAGTATAATCTGAAGTCAGGGAACTGATTCCTCCAGCTCCGTTTTTCTTTCTCAGGATTGCTTTGGCTATTTGGGTCCGTTTGTGTTTCCATACAGTTTGTAAAATTTTTTGTTCTAATTCATGAGGATTTTTCCCTTCTCTTTCTGATCTTTTGTTGTTAGTGTATAGGAATGCAAGAGATTTCTGTATATTAATTTTGTATCATGCAGCTTTACCAAATTCATTGATGAGCTCCAGTAGTTTTCTGGTAGCATCTTTAGGATTTTCTATGTAGTATCATGGTATATCGATCATGGTATATGATCCTTTTAATGCATTGTTGGATTCAGTTTGCTAGTGTTTTGTTGAGGATTTTTGCATCTATGTTCATCAGTGATATTGGCCTGTAATTTTCTCTTTTTTTGTGGTATCTTTATCTGGCTTTGGTATCAGGGTGATAATGGCCTCATAGAATGAGTTTGGGAGTGTTCCTTCCTCTGCAAGTTTTTGGAAGAGTTTTGGAAGGATAAGTGTTAACTCTTCTCTAAATGTTTGATAGAATTCATCTGTGAGGCCATCAGGTCCTGGACTGTTTGTTGGGAGTTTTTCAATCACAGTTTCAATTTCAGTACTTGTGATTGCTCTGTTCATATTTTCCATTTCTTCCTGGTTCAGTCTTGGGAGATTGTATCTAAGAATTTGTCCATTTCTTCCAGGTTGTCCATTTTACTGGCATATAGTTGCCTGTAGTAGTCTCTTATGATCCTTTGTATTTCTGTGGTGTCAGTTGTAACGTCTCCTTTTTCATTTCTAATTTTATTGATTTGAGTTCCTCTCCCCTGTTTTCTTATCAGTTTTGTTTAGGTTTATCAATTTTATCTTTTCAAAGAACCAGCTTTTAGTTTCACTGGTTTTGTTTTTTTTTTACACTTTTTAATAATTGTGGCTCACGGGCCCAGTTGCTCCGCGGCATGTGGGATCTTCCCAGACCAGGGCTCGAACCTGTGTCCCCTGCATTGGCAGGCAGGTTCTCAACCACTGCGCCACCAGGGAAGCCCCTCAATTGTTTTCTTCATCTCCATTTCATTTATTTCTGCTCTGATTTTTATGATTTCTTTCCTTCTGCTAACTTTGGGTTTTGTTTGTTCTTTCTCTGGCTGCCTTAGGTGTAAGGTTAGGTTGTTTGAGATTTTTCTTGTTTTCTGAGATTGTAAGATTGTAGGATTCTGAGATTGAGTAAGATTGTATTGCAATAAACTTCCCTCTTAGAACTGCTTTTGCTGTGTCCCATAGGTTTTGCATTGTCTTGCTTTTGTTGTCATTTGTCTCTAGGTATTTTTTTGATTTTGTCTTTGATTTCTTCAGTGATCCATTGGTTGTTTGGTATCATATTGTTTAGCCTCCACGTATTTGTGTTTTTTACAGGTTTTTCCTTGTAGTTGATTTCTAACCTCATTGTGTTTGGAAAAGATGCTTGATATGATTTCAGTTTTCTTAAATTTACAGAGGCTTGATTTGTGGCCCAGCATATGATCAATCCTCAAGAATGTTCCATGTGCACTGGAAAAGAATGTGTATTCTGCTGCATTTGGATGGATATAAATATCAGTAAGTCTCTCTGGTCTAATGTGTCATTTAAGGCCTGTGTTTCCTTACTGATTTTCTGTCTGGATGATCTGTCCATTGATGAAAGTGGTGTGTTAAAATCTGCCACTATTATTGTGTTACTGTTGATTTCTCCTTTTATGGCTGTTAGTATTTGCCTTATATATTGAGGTGCTCCTATGTTGCATGCGTTTATATTTACAATTGTTATATCTTCTTCTTGGATTGATCCCTTCATCATTATGTGGTGTCCTTCTTTGTCTCTTGGAACAGTTTTTATTTTAAAGTCTATTTTTTCTGATATGAGCATTGCTACTCCAGCTTTCTTTTGATTTCCATTTGCCTTTTTCATTCCCCTCACTTTCAGTCTGTATGTGTCCCTAGATCTGAAGTGGGTTGCTTGTAGACAGCATATATACAGGTCTTGCTTTTGTATCCATTCAGCCAGTCCATGTCTTTTGGTTGGAGCATTTAGTCTGTTTACGTTTAAGGCAATTATTGATATGTAGGTTGTTACGGCCATTTTATTAATTGTTTTGGGTTTGTTTTTGTAGGTCTTTTTTCTTCCTTTCCTCTTTTGTTCTCTTGTGATATGATGACTAACTTTACTGTTGTGTTTGGATTCCTTATTCTTTTTTGTGTGTGCATCTATTGTAGATTTTTGGTTTGTGGTTACTATGAGGTTTTAATACAGCAATCTATATAAAAACAGGATTGTTTTAAGTTGCTGGTCTTTTAATTTCAAATGCATTTCCAATATCCTGCATTTGTGTTCTCTTCTTTTCACGACTGCTGGTTTTCATATCATTTTGTGTGTGGATGATTTGCTACCTTTACTGTAATGTTTGCCTTTACCAGTGAGCTTTTCCATTTGTAATTTTCTTGTTTCTAGTTGTGGCCTTTTCTTTTCCACTTAGAGAAGTTCCTTTAGCATTTGTTGCAAAGCTGATCTGGTGGTGCTGAAGTCTCTTAGCTTTTGCTTCTCTGTAAAGCCTCTGATTTCTACGTCAAATCTCAATGAGAGCCTTGCTGGGTAGAGTATTCCTGGTTGTAGGTTCTTCCCTTTCATCACTTTAAATATATCATGCCATTCCCTTCTGGCCTGCAGTTTCTGCTGAGAAATCAGCTGATTACCTATGGGAATTCCCTTCTATGTTTTGTTGCTTTTCCCTTGTTGCTTTTAATGTTTTCTCTTTGTCTTTAATTTTTGTCAATTTGATTACTATGTGTCTTTGTGTGTTCCTCCTTGGGTTTATGCTGCCTAGGACACTCTGTGTCTTAGCTTTTGCTTCTCTGTAAAGCCTCTGATTTCTACGTCAAATCTCAATGAGAGCCTTGCTGGAGAGAGTATTCCTGGTTGTAGGTTCTTCCCTTTCATCACTTTAAATATATCATGCCATTCCCTTCTGGCCTGCAGTTTCTGCTGAGAAATCAGCTGATTACCTATGGGAATTCCCTTATATGTTTTTGTTGCTTTTCCCTTGTTGCTTTCAATGTTTTCTCTTTGTCTTTAATTTTTGTCAATTTGATTACTATCTGTCTTTGTGTGTTCCTCCTTGGGTTTATGCTGCCTAGGACACTCTGTGCTTCCTGGACTTGGGTGACTGTTTCCTTTCCCATGTTAGGGAAGTTTTCAGCTACTATCTCTTTAGATATTTTTTCAGGTCCGTTCTCTCTCTCTTCTCCTTCTGGGACCCCTATAATGTGAGTGTTGGTGTGTTTAATGTTGTCCCAGAGTTCTCTTAGACTGTCCTTATTTCTTTTCACTCTTTTTTCTTTATTCTTGTCCACAGCAGTGATTTCCACCATTCTGTCTTCCAGCTCACTTATCCGTTCTTCTGCCTCATTTATTCTATTGATTCCTTCTAGTGTATTTTTCATTTCAGTTATTGTATTGTTCATCTATGTTTGTTTGTTATTTAGATCTTCTAGCTCTTTGTTAAACATTTCTTGTATCTTCTCGATCTATGCTTCCGTTCTTTTTCCAAGATCTTGGATCATCTTTACTGTCATTACTCTGAATTCTTTTTCAGTTAGATTGCCTATCTCCAATTCACTTAGTTGTTCTTTTGAGGTTTTATCTTGTTCCTTCGTCTGGGACGTATTCCTCTGCTGGCTCATTTTGTCTAACTTTTTGTGATTGTGGTTTCCATTCCATTGGCTGCACAGTTGTAGTTCTTCTTGGCTTCTGCTGTCTGGCTCCTGGTGGATGAGATTGATCTAAGGGGCATGTGCAGGCTTCCTGGTGGGAGGGACTAGTTTCTGCCCACTTGTGGGTGGAGCTGGGTCTTGTCCCTCTGGTGGGCAGGGCCCTGTCAAGGGGTGTGTTTAGTGGGCACCTGTGGGCTCAGGAAGACTTGAGGCAGCCTGTCTGCTGATGGATGGGGCTGTGTTCCCACCCTGATGCTTGTCTGACCTGAGGCCTCCCAGCACTGCAGCCTACAGGCTGGTGGCTGGGGCCAGGTCTTGGTGAGAAAAGGGCAGCAGTGACCTCACAAGAGTACTCCCCAGAACTACCGCCACCAGTGTCTTTGTCCCCACAGTGAGCCAAAGTCGTCCCCCCACCAGTAGGAGACCCTCCAATACCAGAGATAGGTTTGGCCCAGGCTCTTGTGAGGTCACTGCTTTTTCCGCTGGGTCCTAGTGCACATGAGACCTGTGTGCACTCTCCAGGACTGGAGTCTCTGTGTCCCCCAGTCCTGTGGAATTCCTGTGATCAAATCCCGCTGGCCTTCAAAGCCAGATGCTCTGGGGGCGGCTCCTCCTGAAACCAGACCCCCAGGCTGGGGAGCCTGATGTGGGCTTCAGAACTTTCACTCCTGTGGGAGAACCTCTATGATATAGTTATTTCCCAGTTTGTGGTTTGCCCACCTGGCAGGTATGGGATTTGATTTTATCGTGATTGTACCGCTCCTACTGTGCTGTTGTGGTTTCTTCTTTGTCTTTGGATGTAGGACATCTGTTTTGGTAGGTTCCATCATTTTTTGATTGATAGTTGTTCAGTAAGTTAGTTGTGATTTTGTTGTTTTCATGAGAGGCGGTGAGCTCACGTCCTTCTACTCTGCCATCTTGTCCCCACACACTGTATGTATCTCCAGTATTTCTTAAGGTAAAACATTTTCATAGCTAACCTGCTGAATGCTGTCTTTTAAATGAAAATCAGTAGACAAATTGAGTCAAGTGGCAGTTTTTCAGAATATATATTTTAATTGGTAAAGGAGGAAAATCTCTTTGGAAATGAGAAAGAAATATTCCATAAGTTATCTAAAAATGAAAGGCAAACAGCAAGCTGCAATTTGCCCAAAGAAGTTCACACTTCCTTTCTGAACTGGAATTTTAAAGTGTCTCAACCTGTAAAGCAACAGGATGGAGATAGGAATTCACAAATACTTTTTTTTTTTAATTAAAAAAAATCCTTCTGTTGTACTTTTGCCTTGCTTTTCCCACTGAAAATATACTTTTGCCCTTTATGATCCCTAAAGTCCAAGGCTCAGTATCCCTGTCTATATTAAAGGTCAGTTAGGCTGCCGCTCAGAAGTTCTGAAGGATGAATACGTGACAGATGGATGTGTTCATTAACTACATGGTGGGAATCCTTTCACAGTGCATACGGATATCAAATTACCACAGTGTACACTTTAAATATCTTACTTATCTGTCAATTACATGCCAATAAAGCTAAAAAGGAAGATCAGTGGGTGCCAAGGGTTAAGAGGGGAGGGAGGGATAAAGAGGGGGGGAGTGCAGAGGATTTGGGGGGCAATGAAAATATTGTGTAAGATACTGTAATGGTGGATACATGTCATTCTGTATTTGTCCAAACCCATGAAATGTACAACATCAAGTGTGAACCCTAATGTAAAGCGTGGGCTTCGGGTGATAACTAGGTGTCAGTGTAGGTTCATCACCTGTGACAGATGTTCCAGTCTGGTTGGGGAGGCTGTGTGTGGCCAGGGCAGCGGGTAGATGGGGTCTTTCTGTACCTTCTGCTCGATTTTACTGTGAACCTAAAACTGCTCTGAACAACGAAGTCTGTGTTGTTAAAAATTGCTACCTATACTTTAGGTGTAGGTAGAGTTCTGAAGGAGGCTGATTTCCCTCCAAGAAACTCCATTTCCCTTCTACTGTTCAGTAAACGAGGCTGGCAGCAGGGGTGCACGTCACTTCACTGCCTTCAGACTGCACTGGGCCAAGGGTAGCAAGTGTTTGATACCAACACACCAGGGAGCAAAACCATTCCTGAAAGTGGCACAAAAAATTATTTTCTGCATGGAACTAGGTATTGTATTAGGCACAGTGACTGCAGGTGGGCATGGGCATGAAATTTCTCTTTGGAATAATGAAAATGTTCTAAAATGAGATTGTGGTGACAGCTGCACAACTCTGTAAATATATGAACCATCACTGAATGGGCAAGTTTTATGGTAGGAAAGTATACCAAAGCTTTAAAAAAAATGTTTATCAGACAGAATCCATATCCTTAAGGAGGTCAGAATTTTTCAAAGCAACCCAGCAAATCTGTTACTAGATGAATTTTCATCTCATCTCCAAGGCAAATATCCTTGAAAATCAGCCCAGGATTGCCAAAGTATGGAAATGACTCGTGTTTCTATCTGATAATCAGCCAAGGGACCAAGAAGTCACTCAGTTGATACGTTTCTCCTTGGAGAGCGAGGTGCAGGACAGACATCTCATTGAGTTCATGTAACCTCTTCCCCATGGAACGCTGGTAGAGACTTCACCATCATCCCAGGTGAATTATGAGAATAAGTCACTTTAAAAAAAAAAAAATCACTACTTGCTCTTTATTCTCTGTCTGTAAGGGAATAACACACCTTGAAATTTTAAAAAATGAGAAATAGAGAAGCTTGGAATTCCTAAGAAGATCCAACCAAATAACAGTCATCAATGGTTTTTCCTTATGAAGCTCATAGTAGCACCATTATTTTACACATGGTCAAAGGCAGGCCATTAATGACAAGTCTCATTTGAGCTATAAAGGAGAGGAGTAAACTGGTCAAAGAAGAGCTTGGGATGCCTTTTTTTTTTTTTTTTTTTTTGGTGGTATGCGGGCCTCCCTCTGCTGCGGCCTCTCCCGTTGCGGAGCACAGGCTCCGGACGCGCAGGCCCAGCGGCCATGGCTCACGGGCCCAGCCGCCCCGCGGCACGTGGGATCCTTCCAGACCGGGGCGCGAACCCGGTTCCCCTGCATCGGCAGGCGGACGCGCAACCACTGCGCCACCAGGGAAGCCCCTGGGATGCCTTTTTAAAACCACTGTAAGATCTAGATCAATGACGTAAGAGTAGGGTGATTATTCTGGTTTTCCTGGGATGGCTCTGGTTGCCGCCTATCGTCCTGGCAAAATTATTAAGAATTCTCCTGGGGCTTCCCTGGTGGCGCAGTGGTTGAGAGTCCGCCTGCCGATGGAGGGGACGCGGGTTCGTGCCCCGGTCCGGGAAGATCCGACATGCCGCGGAGCGGCTGGGCCCGTGAGCCATGGCCGCTGAGCCTGCGCGTCCGGAGCCTGTGCTCCGCAACGGGAGAGGCCATGGCGGTGAGAGGCCCGCGTACTGCAAAAAAAAAAAAAAAAAAAAAAAAAAAGAATTCTCCTGAAGATGAGACTCACTGGCCTGGGAGCCCTGGAGGGGATCTCAAAGAGCAGAATGTCTGGCACACACATGACGATCATCTGAGTGACTCGTTTTCTTAAAAGACTAGTGCCTGGCCCTGGAAATTCTGATACACACATGCCTGATGAAGAAAGTCTGATCTTGACCATCGACCTGCATTTCAGAGGAGGAGAGAGCAGTAGAAGGTCACTCTCTAGTGACTTGCCTAAGTTAACTGGGGCTGGAGTTGCAAAACCAGGGCAATAACTCCAGTCTACCAATTTCTACTGTCCACTGAGACCCTAAGTCTAACTCTCAGAAGCTCTCAGGCTCAGACCCAAGCTGTCTGGACCTAACGACCACCTCCTGGGACAGCTTTCCTCGTCGATCCCCAAATCTCCCACTTCCAATACATTGCCATCCACTTGTAAATTAGAGTTTCCACTGGGCTGTGCAGGGCCTGTTTGTTTCCATTTTGTTCTCAAGGATATTCCTTCATTTAGAATTGAGAGTTACCCTCTAAATCTGCCATCCATTGTATGAGACCTTTTATAAAAAATCCATTTCAAAATAAAACTGTTCACAGAGCTAGGTCAAAGGCAGTTCAGTCCCTAAAGGTATCCCCTCCAGCATCTAGAAGTCTCAGGTCATGTGGCTCTGATTACCCAAGGCTTTAAAGCTGCTTGTTCATTTCAGGTATGATAAACTGGAAGAGAGAGGAGCTGATAGCATTTCTGCAGGTTGGTATAAATGTCCTTCTGTGGCAGTACAACAGAAGCCCGTGAGAAGACACTGATAACTCTGGCTCAGTGCCACTGTGGTTTCTCGTGCAAATGGATATTTTAACTCCAACCTCTATCTTGCCTATTAAATGCCAGGTGGCTATGGCAAAACAATAGGTTACCGTCTCTCCTGGCTCAGGAAAATCTACACCCATGCAAAGCCTATTGAACAATTGTTTCCCTCCATTCCAGACCCTGTTTCTTATAATATCCCTTTATCCTTACCCTGTGTGTAAGAAAGGCACCAGTGTATACCTATTCAGAGAATGGTAACATTTCTGATGCTTGGTAGGCTCAGGACAGGGGAATGTTCTGGTTCATATTTAGTTACTGGGTAATCCTAAGAAGCATTTCAAGGTTCCACAATGTCATAGGGTCATATATTAGTGATAAGTTAACCTTAAAAAGCATTCTGAATAGAAGAGCACGAGAGAAGAATTTCCCTTGGGTGTTCAGTGACATTTTCCAGCAAAGATGGATTAGGGATGTTCTGTCTAATGAGTCACCCAGTTTGGAGAAAAGGGACAGCTGCTAACGAATGAGAAATCCCCAGCAGACCCTTGCTCTGCAGACAGCACACCACGGGCAGGAAAGCTGATACTCGTAGGGTCGGAGACACAAGTTCCTATCACACAAGCTCTCAGGAATGCAGCCTGACAGCAAGTTTCTCAAGAGGCCGTAACAGGTCACCATTCTCAAATACGAACTTTCCAACATCCCTATACAAAGCTTAGATATGGAAAAAATATTTTATGTGGTCAACTAGGAAGAAAAATGGAAGTCTCCTTCATGAATACTTTGTTGATATCACCCAGAAGACCACGGACTACTGCTTTTCAAGATCTGCAGTAGAAAGGCATTTCATCTCAGTCTAAGATGAGTTTAACCTAAGTTTATCATCTGAGTTTAATGCTAATCTAACCTTGTATCCAAAAGTTAGTTCACACGGGTACATCCTGTGTCTTTAAGTCCATTTTGGGGAAGGTGGGAAAAAAACCATACAGCTTCTGATTGTCGAGGACTGATAGAGAATCAGAGACCCACAAGAAAAAAAGATCTACTACAGATTTTCTGCCAGCTTTTCTTATTTAATGAGCCCTCGCTGTTTTCTGAAGTGAGGGCCCACTTCATACTACAATGACAGAATTATGACTCTCCATCAAAAAAAAAACCACATTGCTCTTTTTGGTTGCACATACCTGCAAATATACTAAAAAACAATGAATCATACACTTTAAACAAGTGAACTGTATAATATGTGAACAATATCTAAAAAAAAAAAGCTGTTTTAAAATGTTCTTTTATCAGCAAAAGTAAAAAAAAAAAAAAAAAAAAAAATCACAAATAACAAAAAATGAAAGTTCCTAGTTTGTTGTATAAGACATAGTTTTGCTGTTGCCCAGATAACTAGGTCTGCCCTGGGGGAGCTTTTCCAGGTTTGATGGAAAGGTACTTTAACCTGGATTTTTGTTCTCAGGAGTGAGGGACAGGGGCTGCGGGTTCAGAACTCACTTGGAACATGGGCTGATCACAGTCGGTGTGGGTGGGTAAACCAAGGCAACATTCACTCGCTCGCTGCCATTCTTGGGGCAAATGATCTCTGCCACGCCTTCTGGTCTGGGCTGACTCAGCAACTCCCCTGCAGGAGAGAGAAACATGCATTAGTGAGATTTGCCTTCAAAAATGAGGCCGCCTTAGAGAGGGGGTAGAGGAAGCAGGGAGCAGGGCAGGTAGTGAGGACGACGGGAAGGGTCTGCAGACAGTGGAATCAAAGAACAAATGTGCAACCAGAGCAGAACTGGCTCTGCTCTCACTGGCTCATCTGCATCACTGTGGAGAACATTCTAATGGTGATGGCAGGAAGGCTACTGTTCCAGACAAAGACAGCATCTGCCGCTCTTTTCCTCACCTTCCTTTCCCCAGAAGGGCTCCAGAGATCTTTATCGAGACCTCGCAGCAAACTGAGCCAGGATCCCTTGAGCCCGGAGAAGCAGGGCTGCCAAGGAGGTGTTCATAATTAGGATGGGGGCAGATGGAATTCGCAGCAGCCTTGCAACAAAGCCCCGTATTAATGATCTGGAAATGCAGCTGACTAAAGGTGTGTTATCAAGGTAAACAGACCGGCCTCAGGCCGGCAGGAGGATTTCCTGGGTAGGTATGTGTGCAGATTTGTAAAGGGCCAACACAGTGCTCTGAGTAATGGGAGCTAGTAAAAACAGATAAGTCACCCCAGAGGAAACCTGCGTACTCTGCCTGCCCCGGATACCATCTCTCCAACCAGATCATCAAATCCCTCAGAGCAGTGATGCCTTCCGTTTCTGGTGTCCCCCCACTGTCCGCTTACCCAGTAGCACCCGCTGCCCTTTCTCTGTTTTCAGGGCCAGCGCAATGCTCTTGCCCAGAGAATTCAAAAAATAGCTTTTGGCGGACAATGGTGCATGATTGCCTAAATTCCCCTACTTATACCTAGAAAGTAAATAAACGAAACCAAGGACACAAAACATCCGCCAACTGGGGAAAGATGCTACTGGAAATAAAACATCAGCTATGACAGCCATCACTTGTATTACTGATTTGAAATTCTGGGGACCCCAAAGTATATGCCATCATGTGAGGATACAAAAAATCCTTTGACTGAAAACGCCGTGTATCTAAACGTCTCACCTTCAGCGAATTCACACTGACAGAGCATGCCCATGTGCCAGCACTGAACGCACAGCTTTAAATGTACATCTCATTTCATCTTTACAATGTTACTACAAGGTTTATCCTCATTTTGCAAATGAGGAAGCTAATGTTCAGGGAGGTTACGTGATGTACCCAGAGTCAAGGCTAGCAAGGGGCAGTCTCGGGCTGTGACCTTGGGAACCCATCTCTGGGGCCCTTACCTTTTGCTGCCACCCTCTGATACCTGTACCCCCAAAGTGGGGACTGCTTCTTTACTCCAGAACACATGTCTCCTAGAAAAGTAATCCAAAAATGCTATCATTCAGTAATGAACTATAACCATTGGCATCTTTGTACTTTTATGAAAGACAGCTGTTTCCTGGTTTGAACAATTTTATATGGCTTTGCACAATACGAACCAAATGTAATTTGAGTTCCTTATCCAAACTCATGTGAACAGCGAATGACTGCAGAAGCTAATTTAGCGTCATTAGCTTGTATCATGGATACGAGCATCAGAATTCTGCTCCGACACCAGCTAGGAAAAGATCTCAAAATATAAAAAGGCAAATTAAAACCGTAAACATTAAATGCTCTCCAAGTCATAAAATGAACCAAAGTAAGAGCATGTTGCACCAGACTGAGACTTGGAAGTCATCCAGTCCAAATACCACTTTACAAGTCAACAAGTCAGAAGGTCTCTGAGTTTAACAGATTTGCTCTGAGTCCCACAGAGAGCTTTAAACCCACCACCTACCATGGGGCTAGAACTGCACCAAGAGAATGCTCTGAACCACCCAGGCCTGTTAACACCCCCGGTCCCGGACCGCCCTCCCCTGCTTCCTCACCTGATACTTTCAGTTTCTACTTTCTGTCCCAAGATTACCCACAAGGCCTGAACCCAGACTGGGAATCTCCAGCTTCCCCCAAGAACCCTCTCTTGCTGGGAGTTTCACACAGGCCTCTGCTCCTCCTTCCTGCAAGTGCCTGGGGGCCCAGGATAACAAATGTAGATGTCAGGCCCTGACCCCAGGCTGCGTTCCTGCACCGCCGGCTTCCTTGCTGGGAATAGTGTAGGTTTTGCCAGAGAACCGGAAATAATTCGCCGTTGACTATTAAGCATTGGCTGTCAATTTCTATTGATAGCCAGATCAGAATGCCCAGAATCACACAGGTCCAGGGAACTGGTTTTGTGTGGGTCCTACCCCTAGCAGCACTGCCAGCCACTGAAACAGCAGGAAAGTCGAAGGCACTGAGAAATTTCATGCATACGAAAAATTCACTTGGTGCTGTGCAGATGAGCAAGAAACAGAACAGTTCACAAGCTCCAGGACATGCATGCACTCCGACAAGCTACTGCTTGGGGCCAGATTCTGAGGATTTCGGAAACGTGCCCAGTTGCTAAATTAAGAAAGTAAGAGAAACCGATTTTTCCTCTCAAAAAAAACAAAAAAAACAAAAAAACCCACTATCTTATCAGTAACACAAATAGTGGTTCCTAACGTGTTGGCTACTAAAATAGAAGCTAATTGGCTCCGATTTCCGTAACACAAACTTGATTTTCAAACTAAAGCACAGGCTATTGGTTGAGCACCTAATTAGGGAGATATTTACCGTGTGAGGAGCTGCAGGGATACAGGAGTCTAAAGCAAGGCCTGTGATGTGGAGGGCTTTGGCACTGGAGAAAGTCGAGCGCACAAAAAAAGAACTATGGTGCTGTGCAGTGGATGCCCCCTAGGAAGTTATGAGATGCTAGAGAACGAATGAGAAGGACAGACTAATACTGATTTCCAGGACTGGAAAAGACCTGGAAGTGTGGGGAATTTAGATTTATTACACATCTGTCATCACTAGCAAAAGCTAATAAAAAAGATAAATCCCAAAGTTGGTGGCAGCTGCAAAAAAAATGTTATAGTTACAGAAAATGTTACCAATAGAGGAAGGAGAAATATTCATGTGACCTGGTATATTTCCATTTTTAGGAACTCGCGTCAAGGAAGTGGGCCTTTCTTACAAAAATTATACAATGATTGCTCATAGCAACACTATTCATAAAACAGTGAAAACTTAGTAACCCTCTCAAATATTCAACAAAGGGGAAATGATTAAAAAAAAACTATGACACAACTCAGAAGACAGAATTCTCTGTAGTCATTAAAAATTATGAGACCGATATTTCTTTGTAGAAAGTAAATTTGAAAGTATGTTCTCATTAGAAACATAAACTGATAAGGAACACAACTGGATTTGGAGTGAAATGGGTCATTCAAGATTAAATGGTCCTGAGGTTATTTGTTTATTTTTAGGCTTGAGTCAATTAAAAAAAAAAAAAAAGGCCAAGTATGCTTCACACTGAAGGGAGATGCCAGCTTTAAATGCTGATGCTTTCTCCTCTGCTGGATATTCTCTATTCATGTGTGGTTTTTACACAGTCTTCCTGAAGTAGCAGAAACCTGGCTGGATGAACAGACCACTGCATCTACTGAGGCTGTATTAGGCCACTACACAGTCTCCCTGCGCCTATAAAAGGTATGAAAAGCTATTCTTACTTAATCACTCTGTCTCAAGATTTCTGGCATTAAAATGCTAGTGAACGCTTATTAGCTGTTTTTCCCCCGTGGAAGAACAGAACACCAAGTTTTATTATGATTTATTTTTAAACTACAGGAGATAAGTGAAATGAGCTCGTCTTTTTCTGCTAATCATTAGAATTCACAAATATTGGGCATATTATGCAAAATACTAAAAATGTATCACTCTGACGACCCAAACCACAATATTAAAAGCCTAAAACATGTCTTTTCAGTACAAATAAAACCCACTTCCTGATCCAGGGTAAAGATCTGAGTTATGAACATCCCTCAAAACAGCAAAAGTGATCTGGAAATTAAAACAAGCAATTATATAGATTCTATTAAATAAGGAATTATCTAGATTTCTTCAAGGCCTCTTTCAGCTTGAATATTCTGAAGCTCACTCCTGCACCCCTCAAAGTCCACTGCTGTCTTTTAAGTGTGACTCTGGATGAGATGCAATGATACACAAACGCATGTTTCCCACATCCCCTCAGGGCAAAGGCAGCATCCTCAGAAACTGATGAGCAGGAAGGCTCCCACTTTGCAAGCCCACCGAGTTATCAAAGGGAGCAAAGATGGGAGAACTCCACGGTCCTTTTTATATGAAGACGAACGCCAGAGAGCGATAAAAGGACATCTTGTCTTAAAACAAAACAAAGGCCAGAAAGTATATACAAAGGAGAGGTAAACACTGTGAATGTAAGTTAGTGCAGCCACTATGGAAAACAGTATGGAGGTTCCTCAGAAAATTAAGAATAGAACTACCATATGATCCAGCAATTCCACTCCTGGGTATGTATCTGGGAAAAAATGAAAACACTAATTTGAAAAGATACATGCACCCCAGTGTTCATAGCAGCACTATTCACAATGGCCAAGATATGGAAGAACCCAAGTGTCCATCAACAGACAAATGGATAACGAAGATGTGGTATATACATACAATGGAATATTACCATTTGCAGCAACATGGATGGACCTAGAGAATATTATGCCTAGTGAAATAAGTCAGAGAGAGAAAAACAAATACTGTATGATACCACTTATATGTGGAATCTAAAAAATAATACACATAAATGTATACAGCAGAACAGAAACGGACTCACAGAAAACAAACTAGTGGTTACCAAAGGGGAAAAGGGACAATTTAGGAGTAGGGGATTAACAGATACAAAGTACTACACATAAAATAGATAAGCAACAAGGATATGCCGTATAGCCCAGGGAATTATAGCCATTATCTCATAATAACGTATAATGGAGTATAATCTGCAAAAATGAATCACTGTTCTGTACACCTGAAACGAACATAATACTGTAAATCAAGTACACTTGAATAAAAATAAGAAAAATGCACCACTGTGCACACTTAAGAGTGTGAGAAAAGGGAGCAGAAGAGATGATCGCTCAGTACCTACTGGTTCCCACAAAACCACCATGTGCAGACCTGGCCGCCTCATGCCGTTTTAGGGGACGGTCCCCATGGCTGAGCCTCATCACAGCACAGCACCTCCCTCAGGACCAAGGTTGGGCAGCTCCCCCTTGGCTGCTGTTCCAAAGGAAAAAAAAATAGACTAGGTTGTACTTTTTGGTACTCTTGTTTTTTTAAAAAAATCCATTTTGGGACTATGAATTATGACTTTTTTTTTTTGAAGAGAAACTGATGTGCAGGAAGTAGCACAGCGAGCCTGTGTCAAGAGCACAAACAGACCTGGTCCTTCCATCTCCGAGACCAGGACTGGGCCCATCTCTGGCCGACATCATTTTCACAGAGGTAAAAATTATGCACAACTATGGAAGTGTGATCTTCCCAACTTATAAAAGTGTCTTCAAGTGCCATTTTATAATAGTCACTTGGAATAAATGGAAACAATTTTAAGTTTAAAAACCAAAGGATATAGGTCATAAAATGTCATTGAATGTGGTATTTTCCATCATATTGAAATGAAAGGTGAAGTTTAAAAGTAAATTTAAAATCAAAATGGATTAAAGGTAATTTGGCTTTGGAATTGTTTTTGGAAATTTTTCCATAACCTTTAAGTAAACAGGAGATATCAATAACTTGGAGCTAGGACAACTTTACTGGCAAAAGACATCCTGGTATAAATTAGATGTGAAACAGAAGAGGAAAATCTTAAGTCCTAGGCCTGGTTCTGCCACCGAGTTCACTCATTCATTCAAAGGTACATAACAACCACCAACTAATGTGAGACAGCACCACAGACTCTGAGAGAAGAGCAGCGAATAAGGTACACGAAGACCCCTGATTTCGTGGCACTTATAGTCTAGAAGGAAGATCAGTAAGGAACAAACTGCATAGCTTATTAAAAACTTGTTACACAGATTATTAAACAGGCTAATGAGATAGGGAGTGACTGGGTTGCCCAGGATGCCTCTCTAAGGAGGTGACGTTTATGCTGAAATCTGAACGACAAGGAGAAGCAAGCGATGGGAAGAACATTCCAGGCAGAGGAAACCGCTAATGCAAAGTCATGAAAGTAGGAAGATGCTTGGCTGCCCAGAGAAGAATCTAGATCATGGGGTGAAGGGGAAACGGGACAAGACGAAGAAGCAAGGCAGTGAGGCCCAGATCATGGACTTTGCAGGCCAGGGGAAAATGTTTGGTTTTGATTCTAAGTGGTGGGGAGCCATGTGGAAGGTTTTAAATGGAGTAATGACATCTGATCTAAGAAGATCCCTCTGGCTGCTGTGTGGGATGGCAAAATGAAGGCAAGGAAACCATAAGAAGGCTCACAGAGGAGCCCAGGTGAGAGGTGGTGGAGGCCTGGTCTGGAGAGGCACCCAGGGAGATGGAGAGACTGACGTTATGTTTCATAGATGGTCAGCAGGACTTGCCAATGAATTGGATGTGGAGGTAAGATGCAGAGACGAACCAAGGATAATTCCAAATCTTTGGTATGGGAAGACAGCAGCTGGTGGTACTACTTGCAAGACTAAGTGAGAAGATGGTTAGTGGGAAGGGGAGAAATTAGGAGTTCTGTTTTGGCCAAGTTAGATTTGACTGTTAGACAACAGGGTGATAGATATTAATTGTGGAATTACACATTCAGTTCTGGATTTGCAGGAAAAGGTTAAGGCTGGAGGTAGAGATTTGGGAGGAATCAGCAAACACATGATCTGGAAAGGCACAAAAGTGAATGACCTCACCCAGGAAATTGAGTAGATAAAGAAGAAAAAGGAAACAGAGACAGAGCCTGGGGTGCTGCAAGTTTAGAGGCTGAAAAGGAGAGAGGCCAGCCAGGAACTGCCAAGGAGGCAGAAGGAGAACAAGAAGAACGTGGCTTCACAAAGGGAACCAAACTCCTTCAAGAAAAGGGAGTGACCAGCTGTGCCTAACTCTGCTGAGTGGACAAGCAAAGTTACAATGGAGATGGGACCACTGGGTTTGGAGGTGACCGGAGGCTTTGATAGAAGCAGAAAGGTTGGGACGGGTGTGTGACTGAAGAGGGCTGAGGAAAGAATGGGAGGCAGAAGTGGGAACCACAGCTAGAGACAAATCTCCACGAAGCTGTGAATTATGTTGTACTTGCCACTTGTACTTGGAGCTGGGTATCCCACACCCGAAAACCACACTGTTTCTCTCTGAGTTTTCTCCAGCTCTAAGTCTCCGTGTCTGAATTAGTACAATGAACAGGTGGGTAGATGGAGGAGTGAGTAATTGAATGAATGAAAGATCACAAGGCCTAGAAGATAAAAAAGAGAAAGGAGGGACTTCCCTGGTAGTCCAGTGGTTAAGAATCTGCCTTCCAATGCAGGGGACATGGGTTCGAATCTTGGTCCAGGAAGATCCCACATGCCACGGAGCAACTAAGCCCATGTGCCACAGCTACTGAGCCCACGTGCCATAACTACTGAAACCCGCGTGCCTAGAGCCTGTGCTCCACAACGAGAAGCCACCACAATGAGAAGCCCGCGCACCGCAACAGAGTAGCCCCCACTCACTGCAACTAGAAAAAGCCCGTGTGCAGCAACGAAGACCCAACGCAGCCAAAAATAAATAAATAATAAAAATAAATTATTTTTAAAATGTAAAAAAAAGAGAGAAAGGAGCACAACGCAAAGGCCCTGGAGGCTAAGGTGATGAACTGCTCTTTTGAAAAGATAAACAGGGGTTTCCACGTCTTTTCCAGAGTGGGTTATGTGGTAAGAAAGCCATCTGTATGGTAGACATTTCCATTAAAAAAAACAATGGTGAAATAACATGTGCTTGCTATTGAAAACAGATTTTTATCAAAAGTCGGTCTATGCAATACTTAGCAAATTACCAATGCCATTTTTTTACAGAAACTAGAACCAAAAATTTTACAATTTTTATGGAAACACAAAAGACCCTGAATAGCCAAAGCAATCTTGAGAAAGAAAAATGGAGCTGGAAATAAACCCACACACCTATGGTCAACTAATCTATGACAAAGGAGGCAAGAATATACAATGGAGAAAAGACAGTCTCTTCAGTAAGTGGTGCTGGGAGAACAGGACAACTACATGTAAAAGAATGAAACTAGAACACTAACACCATATGCAAAAATAAACTCAAAATGGATTAAAGACCTAAATGTAAGGCCGGATACTATAAAACTCTTAGAGGAAAACATAGGCAGAACACTCTCCGACATAAATTGCAGCAAGATCATTTTTGACCCACCTCCTACAGTAATGAAAATACAAACAAAAATAAACAAATGGGACATAATGAAACTTAAAAGCTTTTGCACAGCAAAGGAAACCATAAACAAAACAAAAAGACAGTGCATAGAATGGGAAAAAACATTTGCAAATGATGTGACTGACAAGGGATTAATCTCCAAGATATAAACAGCTCATGCAGCTCAATACCAAAAAAAAAAAAAAAAGAAAAGAAAAGAAAAAAAATCAAAAAATGGGTGGATGATCTAAATAAACATTTCTCCAAAGAAGACATACACAGATGGCCAAAAAGCACATGAAAAGATGCTCAACAGCACTAATTATTAGAGAAATGCAAAACTACAATGAGGTTTCACCTCACACCAGTCAGAATGGCCATCATCAAGATGTCTACAAACAATAAAAGCTGGACAGGGTGTGGAGAAAAGGGAACCCTCCTACACTGTTGGTGGGAATGTAAATTGGTACAACCATTATGGAGAACAGTATGAAGGTTCCTTAAAAGACTTAATTCGAAAAGATACATGCACCCCAATGTTCACTGCAGCACTATTTACAACAGCCAAGACATGAAAGCAACCTAAATGTCCATTGACAGAGGAGTGGATAAGAAGATATGGTACATATATACAATGGAATATCACTCAGCCACAACAAAGAATGATGACATTTGCAGCAACATGGATGGACCTAGAGACTGTCATACTGAGGGAAGCAAGTCAGACAGAGAAAGACACATATCATATGATCATTTATATGTGTAATCTAAAAAAATGGTACAGAACAGAAATAGAGCCACAGATGTAGAAAACAAACTTACGGTTACCAGGTGGAAGGGGCAGGGGAGGGATAAACTGGGAGACTGGGATTGTCGTATACACACTATTATATATAAAATAGATAACTAACAAGGACCTACTGTATAGCACAGGGAGCTCTACTCAATACTTTGTAATGACCCTTATGGGAAAAGAATCTAAAAAAGTGGGTATATGTATTACTGATTCACTTTGCTGTACACCTGAAACTAACACAACATTGTAAATCAACTATACTCCAATAAAAATTTAAAAAACAAAAAATTAGTGTAAAGCACTTTAATCACAACAATCAATGTATATGAAACTGCTGGTCATAGAGAAACAATACAGAGTAGTTTGGTTCTGGAATCGGATAGCCTTAGTTGCAATCCTGGCTAAGATTTACTGGCTGTGTGGATCAGTCAGGGTCTACTCAGGACACAGAACCACAGAGTAAGCTTTAATATAAATAATTATTAATGTATTACAGTGAATTTACTACCAAGAGGAAAGAAGACTCTAAAGGGCAACTCCAAGCCTGAGGGAGAAGTGCCCAGGAAGAAGATCTTGGGCATGGGAGAGCCCTGGGCAAAGCTGAGATTCAGACCTCGTTGGTTGGATGGGGTATGGTACAGCCTCTGAGTGGGGGAAAAGCCTGCTGGGCTGGCGAGGCCAGACTAGTCCACAGTCAGCTGGCTAAAGCCAGCAGGGAACTGTACCCTGGGTGCTGACAAAATTCCCCAGGAAGCTGTCTTTGGGGGGAAGGTGGGGATCATGCTGTTGAACTGAGGCTAGATGGGCACCAACTAGAGCTCCTGAAAAGCTACCCCTCCGGTTGCTGCTGAATCAGTGAGGAAGCCAGCGAGGCCACCATCGAAACTCTCTGGGGATGCACCCTGGGGGATACTGCTGAACTCGCCAGGAAATTGGCTGGGGTACCCCTAGATTCTCAGGCATCTTCTTGCTGGGCCACAGGGAAGTCAGCTGGGGTGCCCACAGATACCATCCAGCACTTGGGCCTCACCCTATACTCTTAGGGAGCTCTGGGACTCTTGAGAGGGGTCCCCCAAACTGCAGGGATGCTGTGTTCTCCCTGTGAGCAGTTTGCTTTTGGCTTAATTTGTTCCTCTTGGAAAGAAGTCAAATTGATAGGGCCTCTTAATAATCGGATACATGCTAAGTTATGAAGTGCAAAGGTAGCTGCAAAAACTTACACCATCAGACATTGTGACTGTCTTCCAGAACTGTGTTTTCACTTTCACCATATAGCCCTGCAGTTCTTCAAAGTGTAGGAATCCACTGAGTTCCAGGCAATTTAACAGTGTAAAGGCATTTGTCTCCCAGATTTGTTGAATTCTCAAGTCCAGTTTTGATTCTAAATGCTGGGACTTTGTTTTTTAAAAAAAAAATCACTCAGAAATGCCCTTCTGTGCCTTGAAGCTTTGGGGACAATTTGTAAAGCCTTATCATTAAGAGAGGACAACCTATAAGCAAAACAGAAGCAGGCCAGTTGGGGTTCTTAGAGAAGACGTTGAACTAAGGGTATAACTAAGTACCTGTCTTCAGTGAGTCTTCATGGCTTGCCATTAGGCTGCACTGAACAAACGAAATTTCAACACTTCAGAGTCTTCCCAACATCCTCCAAGGTGGTGACAGTGGTGACTCACAGGCAGAAGAAAAGACAAAGGCCACACTCTTGATTTCTTCTCTGACTCATTCCATGAGGCTAACCTGTGAAGCGCTCAGACTTTCCTGATGAGTAATTCAGTGGAAGCCAAGCCTCCCCGCAAGCCGGGCACAAATGATGGACACTTTGAAATTATTCCTTGTATGGCAGGTGCCCCATCTGGAGCAGACAAGCCTAGCTTTTCCTTGTTTAACACAATTCCTGACAGAATATGACTGTCCTCATAGCAATGTTTGCTTTTAATTACATAAAGCTTTTTGTTTGTTTGTTTGAGGAACAGGAGGTGACTAAACATCTCAGGTATGCGAAACTAAGAAGAGTGGCCTTTGGTCCAGGGCCCCTCCTGGATGGATCACCACACAGGTCTCTTCTGGATCAAAAGAGCTGGGACCTCAGATCACGCACTTGGCAAAAGTTCAACCGAGCGGGGGGAAAAAACTGCTGACAAAATTTCTCTGTAAATCTTCTTCCCTCACATTACAAGCTTACACTTCCTTTTCCTAATGTCTTTTTTTTCTTTTTTGTGTTTTTATCTGACCACATGCAACCCTCTGTACCATTCTTCCGCACCACTTCCTCATAACTCAGCGCTTTGAAATTCCCCTTCTACAGCCCCCCTATTTCCATCACCTGCGGTGGAACAAGAGTCCCCATCTTCTCCTCCTCCTCCTCCTCCAGGCTGCTTTTCTGCCTGGATTCTCTCCACCTGCTGAAAGAGTCCCAGGGTCCCCAAGGAGTTTCCTTCCCCAAGTGTCCATCACAGAACTGGGATGAGATGCCAGGGAGAAACTTTGGGAAGATTCCCTGCTGAAGTATGAGACCCCAAGAGACACAAAATAAACATTCCTGGAGACCAGGATAAACATCCCGAGACAGCAGGTAAATGTGGCTCCGGTGGTGCTTATTAATATGTAGCAGAATTACTCCAGGGAAGTTGCCAGAATCTGGGGTGCCTACACTGGGTTTGCTTTTGGTTCTAAAAGAGCAAAAAAATAGCAAAATAATAGATTGCTTTATATCGACGTTCTATACACTGGCTGTTGTCAGCACCTTTATCAGTCCCAGACTAGCCCAGATAATATACAAATCGCAATATCGCAAGAAGAAGAGAGCCTGTCTTTAGATTCTGTACAAGATTTCTCGAGAATATCTGAAAGCGAACCATGCTGTATCCTAGAAATGTAGAACAATGAGGTACCACTTCAACAAGGTGGTTTTAGGACAAGAAAGCCTTCATATCGATGGTAAGCAGGCTTTAGAAATTCACCACCCTGGACTTCCCTGGTGGTCCAGTGGTTAGGACGCAGTGCCTCCGATGCAAGGGGCACGGATTCAATCCCTGGTCAGGGGAACTAAGCTCCCACATGCTGTGCAGCGCGGCCAAAAGAATAAAAAAATTAAAAATAATTAAATAATTCATCACCCTGAAATAAGTCAGATGGAGAAAGACAAATACTGTCTGATGTCACTCATATGTGGAATATAAAAAACTAATAAACAATAACTAAATGAACAAACCAAACAGGTAGATGCAAAGAACAGAACAGTGATTCCCAGAGGGGAAGGGATGGGGGAGGGTAAAAAGGAGGCAATAGACGGTGATGGATAGAAACTGAATTTTTGGTGGTGAGCACACTGTAGGGTGTACAGGTGTAGAAATATAATGTCGTACACCTGAAACATATAATGTTATAAATCAATGTTACCTCAATAAAAAAAAGAGTAAAAACTCACTACCCATGAGAAATGGCAAGGGCTTGACCAAAAAGGTGTAGACAAATTCATGCAAATAAAATCAGTAACAGGACACACTGTGAAAAGGTCAAGCTTCTGAGGGTAAAGTTTCAGAGGACAGCTAAGGCCTTCCACAACCCTATATTCTTAGTGACGACAAAAGAAATAAAGTGACCTAATCATTCATATACATACAGGTATCTCACTGGAGTTACGATCTGGAGTTAACTGATCAGTTGCTGGCTCAGCTCGAGCTGTTGTATAAACAGCCTTACGAACAAGCACATCCTTCAGCAAAATGCACATGAGGACTTATACCACCCTCTCCCGACCTTTAGTAGGTCTGACCCGTGTCAAAGCTGACCAGGGACAGAGGGACACGCTGCCCTGCCTGTTCCCACCACTCAGTCATTCCAGCTCCCCGCTCCTCAGACGCGTGTGCTGGCCACTTGGCTCCATCAGCGTTGCTAAGGGTTTATATAAATACAAATCCACCCAAGAAAGGAAAAATATTTCCCCTTTTCCGGCTCTGGATAAAGTTCTAGCAGACTTGGCTGAGGATTAGACATGCTTCGCAGATCAAAGTACGCTAAGGGGAGGTGGGGGGGAGGAGGGGGGAGGAGGAACAGAGCCCAAACCCAGCTCTGGCCTGCCCTCTTCTCAAGACGCAAGTCAGGATCATCAAAAGCCCCCATGCTGCTGGGCTGGAGTGCTTTCAAAAGGTGACTCTATATTTGGAGAGTCTGTCACCTCCTTCTTACTGGAAACAGCTCCAGGCTCAGAGGAGTGAGTGAATGCAGACCGTTTCATAAAAGCCTTCAGACTAAAACTGTCTCCCTCCAACCTGAGTTCTCCTTTCAACTGAAAAACGGGAGGAACTTTTAGGACCTGAACTGAAATTTGGAACACTGGCCAGGCAGCCTTGTCAAAGTCGACCTGGTTCTGAAGGACTAAGGGAGCCACCTGAAGTCCTGAAGAATGATCAGAAACCGTATCTTGGCTTCAGGTCTCAGAAGGAGGATAAGAATTCCTGCAAATCGGTTTTTCTTGGAGGAAGGGAGGGGGCAGGAGAAATGAATTCCTCTGGGTGCGGGGTTGCTGAGAGACCCCACAGACTTAGGGTCAGACCCACAGAGCCTTGAGGCTGGAAGAAAGCTTGAGATGGTTCAGCCGCCTTATTTTGCACATGAATAATATCTCCCACTTGCCTAAACAAACACTACTGGGACCTGTTCCAGCCAGGACCCTCTTCCAACACCAGCTTTTCTTTATCTACTCCCCCCACCCAAGTTTCTTTCCCAGAAGATCCAGCCTGGACTAGAGGCCATTTTAAACAAAAAGCATCCCTGGCGTCCTGAAAAGTGTTACATTGCACGACCAATGGAAACCGAGCCCTCCTTAGACTCTCCAGCCTCTTCAAAGTTGTAACTGTGAACAAGAAAGAATTCTTACTTAATTATTTAAGTCTATTTTTTCTTATTTTTCAGGTAACCTTCCTGCCGGCAGGTGCAGCTGGCTTTCAAACGAAGCCTCAGTGCAAAGAAAATGTAATCATGAAAAGTGTTGACACCCGTTAGAAAGTATGGGACCCCCGAACAGGACTGGCTTCATCAGGGGAAAGAACCATTTCCTGGGGTAGCTCAGTCTACTCCCCTGGCCGTGGTCTCAGGTCACCTCCAGTCCTGACTTCTGGCCTGAATATCAGCTGAGATCTCACTACCTATTAAACACTGTCACTTGGATACCGATGTGCCCCAAATCAAACTGCTGATTCCACTGGCCTCAGGCCCCACCAGGCTGCTCCTTTCCCAGGCTTCCCGTGTCTGTGAGTGTCCACTCTGTCCTTCAGTTACTTTGGACAAAACACATGGGGTCATTCTTTCCGCCCTTCTTCTCTCACACCACACACTGAATACATCGGCACGTCTCGCTGCTCCAGCTTCAAACCCATCGGCATCTGGCCGCTTCCTCAGCTTCCTGGTCCATGCCACCATCAACCCGGATGTGTGGCGGTCTCCTAGCCCCACAGTCTATTCCCCACGGAAGCCAGAGGGATTCCCTCCCAGGGCACGTCAGACCATGTTTCTCATCTGCTCAGATCCTCTGCCACCTCCTTTGTCACTCACACATCTGCAGGGTCCGGTGTCATCTGCTCCATTCTCCTGCCCCTCACTCCTTCCTCATCCTGCGCTAGCCCCACTGGCCTCCTTGTAAAGCACACTCCCACCTCAGGACCCCGTTTTCACCACTTAGGCCCCCATCCCCCCTCCCCATACAAGCTTCATTCAAGTCTCTGCTCAGATGTCACCACCTCAAAAAGAACTCCCTGACCACCCTGTATAAATAGCACCCCCCAACCTCCTGGTCACCCACATCCCCATCACCTGCTTTATTTTTCTTATGGTACTTCTGTCCACCTGACATATATTGGTTGATGGTGTGTCTCCTCTACGAGAATGTAAGAGTCACGAGTGTGGGGTTTTCTCTTGCTTACTGTTGGATCCAAGCGTCCAGAACAGTGCCCGGCCCATAGCAGGCCTGAGATAGATGGTGAAGAAGACTCGATCATTTGATGAGTCCATAAGTGGACGGCATATACAAGGCGGCTTCTCAAGCTCCCTCAGGTCTGTGGTTCCAAATCTGACACTGGTGTGGCGCACAGTCAGGCCGTCAGGGCCACAGTCTACACCCTCTTCTTCCCAAGGGCACGCGAAGGCCCAGCTGGGCAGGTGTCAGACTTCTCGGCGTATCATTGCTTCCTCCACACGCCAGGCCTGGCACAACCCAGGAGTGCTCCGCTCTGGAACTCACTCTGCTTTTCCGTCCTACCTGGTTCTCGCATCTTTTACAAACTAAAAGTCATGCCAAACTCAAGACCCATTTGGGAAAATTCTAATGCCAACATCTTGAAAGGTTTTCTAAATTCTGAGAATTACAAGACTCAGAGACTCTAGGAAGACCTGTTAAGTGTAGCTAAAAATGCCCTCTTCTGAACTATCGTTGGAAATGGGTTATTTAGAGAGTGGGGGTGGGGAATAGGGAACAGAGATGCCACAAGTTACTTAGTGCTCTGGGGGTAGGTAGGAGGAGCTGAAATGAGAGCTTAACACCCCCTTTCCCCAGTCTCAGATAGTTTGCTCACACACATGCACTGATCAGCACCCTGCTGGGTTCTCCAGGGAACCCTCTGGAGGTCTCTTCTCTCCAGTCCAGTGTCCTGCAAACTCTAGTCACCCTGGGCTCCTTATTCAGAGGGTCTGTCTCAGCTCTGCCCTCTCTGCACTGCAGCCTGGACACTCTCAAGGCACTATGCTGGGCCAATTATGGGACTCACCTCATTTGTTTCCCGTATCTCGGGATATTGTCCTTGTCACCTGATGCTCAGGCTCTTGAAAATCATTATTTTATATACTTTGCTGGAGTTTTTTCCCAGGTGCAAGAGTAAATACAGTCTCTGTTACTCTGTCTTAGCTGAAAGTGGAAGTGTTTTTATAAGTCTTAAAGTACTTTTGATATTGTGAATAAAATAGTTTCTTTCTAAATGATAAGCCCATCATCAAAGTTAAAAACTTATGTTCCTCCAAAGACAAAGAATGAAAAGACACAGACTAGGAGGAAAGATTTGCAAAGCATGTATCTGATAAAAGGGCTTGTATACAGAATATATAAAGAACTCTAAAAACTCAGTAAGAAAAAAAAAAACCCAATAAAAAGGGGGCAGCAAAAGTTTGAACAGACATTTCTCCAAACAAGGTGTGCCAATGATAAATAAGCACATGAAAAGATGCTCAACATCATTACTCATTAGGGAAATGCAACCAAAACCAGAACGAGATACCCTTCACATCTATTAGGGTGTCTAAACAAAAAAGGCTGACCACACCCAGCGTTAGAGAGGACTGGAGGGACTGGAACTCTCAACACTGCTGGTGGCATTTCTTGAAAAGTGGAAACATACACCTGCCATGTGATCCAGCTTGTCACTCTTATTAAACTTTTACCCAAGAGAAGAGAAAGCATAAATCCAATCAAAGATCTATATATAAATGTCCATAGCAGTTTCATCTGAAGTAGCCAAAATCCAGGAGCAACCCAAATGTCCATTAAAAGGTGAGCAGATGATAAACTGTGGTATATCCATACAATGGAATACGGACCAGCAATAAAAGGGAATGAACCATGGGTATACACAACACAGATGAATCCAGAAATAACTATGCTGAGGAAACGAAGCCAGACCAAAAGAGAGTGCATACTGTATGATCCCATTATATAGAATTCTAGAAAATGGAAACTAATCTATAGTAACGGAAAGCAGATCAGTGGTTGTCTGGGGTGGAGGTGGCAGACAGGAAGGGATCGGAGTAACCCAGAGGAAACTCCCGAGGGAGGGGGATTTGTTCATTTTCTTGATTGTGGTGATGGCTTTGTGGGTATGTACACAGCTCAAAACTTACCAAATTGTATACTTTCAAACTGTGCATTTTACTGTACACCAATTACATCTCAACTATATCTCAATTAGAAACAAACCCTATAGTTAACTAAAACCCCAAACTATCACCAAGAAACACCAACTGGTGTTACAGCATGACCACCCTCCCCACCAAAATGAAATGCTTGACAGATTTGGGAAGGACAAATTTCATTTACCATATCCCATGACTTCCAAACTGAAAAATTAGGGAATCTCAGATCAAAGCCCTAGAAGGCAGAAATGTCACATAAGCATGCATCTTTTTTGCTGAGATTCTTTTTTCAGCTTTTATTTATGATTATCTCATGTGTGTCTCACTGTGATATTTGTAAAACAAAAAGTATATTCTGTTAGATGAAACTCAAACTGAAGCTATACTCAATCATATAGAAAGTTCTAATAGTAATAATAGTAGATACTATCTAATACCGAATAATAATTGGCAGGTGACACTACCTACCAATGGCTATTAAATTAATAGATCAAAGTAGTTAAACATAGTTGATGGTTATAAACTTTCAGGGCATAGCAATAATATGGAAACACACCAATGTCTGCTGCTGAGGGATAGGCGTGTAAGAGCTGACACCTATGGCAGGGTAAGTCCAGGTAAACATACTCCCTTCCATCTCTAACCAACTAGAGACCTGTAAGCTTGGCTTCCTCTTCCATCTCAGGGAATTACTCTCTGCCTATTGTAAGCTGAAGAGTATCGTCACTTAGAGGTGAGACATAAGCTTCAATTCATCCAACACTATCCCCCAGAACTTCCCAGAGAAGACAGGCTAAGGGCAAGAAGACACAAGGACAATGGCTTCTTTCAGTCTTGAAGCACAAAGTACTCTAGTGACTAACTCACAATATGAGCTCAAAAGAGCACCATCTAATCTCCATCAAGTGGAAATTGCACCACTTTTGATTAAATGAACAGAAAAAATGAGTAAGTACCATAATAACCTCTACCACTTACGAGAAAGTTTACCCTGGCTTTTATGGGAGGAAAAATCTCCTTATTTCTTGAGCTATTACACCAAATTATATCCAGGCTCTTTAATTGAAGCCCATTTGTATCAGAGGTTATTAGTCTAATAAAGCCATTTGAAACAAAAAGTATAGACAGTTGCCAATCTACAAACATTTGACTTTCAAAAATAATAAATGGCCCCATTCCTCTTAGCAGTGATGCTTTTAACAATTCCACCTAAGCAAGCTTCCTGTTGCCCTGTATTTTGGTGTCAGCTCTCAGCCTCGCTGCAGCCATGCCCCCGAACCCCATCCCAGCTCACAGATGTGGGAGCCATCGCCCTCCTATTTTCCTCCTCACTGTGGCTCTAGCCTTTATCTTGCCATACATCCTTCACCTGTGCATTCTGCTATGGACTGCAAGTGCCAAGACATTATGGCCACCAGTACTGTTTCAGAACGTTGTAGCATTACACGGGCTTTGTGCTTCGGTCAGAGCATCACTGCCGAGGAGACACACAGCCTACCTGAATCACAAGGACCTCTCCAAAGGAAAAATGAGGTTCTGATGCCAGAAGTGGAAGGAATGAATTACGAAGAAAAAGAACAACGGTACACTATAATCTAGATACACATCAGTAAATACATAGGTTCCCTGGGGTTGTGATGTGGTACAAACAATGAAAAAAAGATGAGACGCATAGTAGAGGCTGCTAAAGTCTGCTGAGGAAAATGTCCAGGGAAGGAAGAGTTTATTTATTTGGTTATTTTTTTAGAGTCCACATATAAGTGACATCATGCATTCTTTGTCTTATTTCACTTAGCATAGAGTCCTCCAGTTTTATCCATGTTGTCTTAAATGATAGGATTTTCTTCTTTTTAAAGGTTGAATAATATTCTAGTGTGTGTGTGTGTGTGTGTGTGTGTGTGTGTGTGTGTGTGTGTGTGTGCCATATTTCCTTTATCCATTACTCTACTATGGACACTTAGGTTGGTTCCATACCTTGGCTCTTGTGAATAATGCTACAATAATGTACAATAATGCTACAATGACCATGGGAGTACAGATATCTCTTCAAATAATGATGACGTTTCCTTTGGATATATACTCAGAAGTGGGAGGGAGGAAGAGCTTATGACACAAATTGACCATGTGTAAAAGATGTTGTAGGAATGAAAAACTCTGAACACCTAGGAAGAAAGGGGGACCATGGAGTATTTGGAAAGGTCATTGTTCAAGGTCATACAGTTTAAAATTATGACATTTCCGTGAGCCTGAAGACTTGCTTATATTTCGGGATTTGAATACAGTGCAGAGAAGTGTTGCTAAATTTTCAATCAACATCAAAAAAAGGGTGGAAATGTTTTTTCTTTTATTATGAAACTGGAGGAAAGGCAAGCCTTATAAGCAGCATGCGGCCCACTAGAATTTTCCCTGATGATAGTGCTAATTTCGGAGAAGGAGAAGGATCCAAGGCCACAGAACAATCGTGAAAGCAAGATAAGGCTGCTGAGCCTTCACCCAGTGTAGGAGATTCAGTTTTAATGGCATATGATGAAGTGGCCATGACACAGTGCGCAGAGCTGGCTGAGTTGTTGAAAATGGCTCTTGAAGCTACAGGAATTGGACAGTAGACGTAGAAAAAGAACAAGGTAAATCCAAAAGAGTGGAAGGACAAACTCAAGAGAAAGAACAAGGTAAATCCAAAAGAGTGGAAGGACAAACTCAAGAGAAAAGTCAAAAATAGAGAAGAGGGGCTTCCCTGGTGGCGCAGCGGTTGAGAGTCCGCCTGCCGATGCAGGGGACACGGGTTCGTGCCCCGGTCCGGGAGGATCCCACATACCACGGAGCGGCTGGGCCCGTGAGCCATGGCCGCTGAGCCTGCGCATCTGGAGCCTGTGCTCCGCAACGGGAGAGGCCACAACAGTGAGAGGCCCACATACCGAAAAAAAAAAAAATAGAGAAGAAAAGCAGTAAACTTGACAAAACCAAAAGAAAGACCAGTAAAATAAGCAATATTTGACAAATATGATAGAGATGGGACTAGCTATAAAACAGAATTTGTTTTTTTAATTACAAAATACTATGCTAGCTTTATATCAACACATTTGAAAATCTGGACAAAATGGCTGATTATTGATAACTTATATGCAGCCAATATTTACTCATGTTTTGAGCAGAGAATACAAGTAGCTTTATGAAATTAGAAAATATAATCAAAGATATACACCTTAGAAAGACATCAGTTATTTTCCAGTGTATTAAAAAAGCTAGAAGAGTCCTAATACAAAAATCAGATATGGAAAATTTACCCAGAAAGTAACTAGAAGCACATTTCTTTTAAGATCTTAAGTTCTAACTAATATTAGCAAATAGATTCCAGCAACATATTTTTAAAAAGTCATTATGATCAAGAGGGATTTATCACCATAAAGCAGATATTTTACAGTAGGGTAAAGTTGGAATGAGGAAAGAAATGTGCTTAACCAATATCAAAACACACTCCAAATTTCAGTAGTTTAAAAAAATCTGATAAGCTATAACAGTACATCAGTATATTATTAAACCAGAATAGGAACCCATGTATACATGAGAAGTAAAATATAGGGTAAATAAAATACAGGCTGTCCTCACTGTGGAACTACAAAACTGATCATACAAGCTGAACTGTGCAAAGTTGATCTTAATGATCAACTGGGAAAATATTATTGTTCTATGACCTTAAAATCTCTGACAAAAGCACTAGAAACTTTCTTGTTGGTTATAAAGTTATAGATAGACTTAAAAGTTTAGTAAACCTTATATTTAGTTAATACAGTGCAACCTAAAACATTAGAAATATTGAGAATTAACATGTTTTATTCCATTGTAAAAAACTTATGAGACTTCTAGTTTTGAGTCCAGCGTGGAAGGAGCTTGGAAGTTGCCACTCTGTCCTAACAGGTAAATATTTGAACAAACTGAAAAATCAACAGTTCTTCTTAGATTCATTAGAGAAGTGAGGTCACAGGAAAAATCACCGTGCCCAAAATTGGAGAGGCAGAATAGCAGATACAGAGAATAACAACTTACCGGAACAGAAACCCAAGAGCAGAAATCTCTGTGGAAACCAATAGTGAGGTAGGAAAACCTGAACTGTATTTGACGGATTGCTGGAGGCTTGTGTGGAAAAGTCTGTGGGGTAAAAACTCCAGGGAAACCCCTATCCTTTTGCGAGTTTTGTCTCCTGAGCTCTACCAGGTTGTGACTACCAGGTGAAGGTCAAAGGCATGTCCCCTTGGAATTCTGGCAGGGGGAGGGTGAAAGGAGCAATTTTGAAATACACCAGAGCATTCTGCTATTCTTCATAAGGCCTGCCCTCAGGAGAAACTGTTTTACCAGAGGCCTAACCTATGGGGTTTTGTCAGAGCCTAACTGACCTGGGGGAAGGGAAATATCCAGCCACTGTGTTTCACCTAAGGTGAGGGAAAATACTGAGAGGCACTTGTGACATTCATAGCTGAGGAGAACATGCTCATTACCAGACTGCGACCTCATCATAAGACTATGCAATGCTTCTGTAACGCCACATCGCTAAAGGACTATGCACTGCAGTGAATTTCACCAGTCCATCGTGTCTGGGTTTTCAAGGAAGAGAAAAGTGAATCATATAAAATGCTTGATTAAAACCAGAAATGGCAGAAAAAGAGTGGAATATAAAAAAGGAACAAAGAACAATGGCAATAAATATGAAACAGTAACAAATATGGTAGATATTAATCCAATGATATCAGTAATCATTTTAAACACCAATGGTATAAATACACCAATTAAAAGACAGAGATTGTCACAGAGGATCGATAAACAAGATCCAAATATAAGAAATCTACTTTAAATATGAAGGCACATATAGCTTAAAAGTAAAGGGTTGGGGAAAGATACATCATGCTAACACTAATTAAAAGTTTAAGAAGCTGTATCAATTTCAGACAAAGCAGAGTTAAGAGCGAAGAAAATTATCAGGCACAAAGAGGGGCATTCCATGATGAAAAAGGGGTCAGTTCTCCAAGAAGACATAACAATTCTTAACGCTTATGTGCCTAACAACAAAGCATCAAAATTCGTGAGACAAAAACTGATAGAACTGCAAGGAGAGAGAGAGAAATCCACTATCATAGTTGGAGATTTCTACACCCCTCTATCATAAATGGACAAATCCGTCAGGCAGAAAATCAGTACAGACATAGCTGAATTCAACAACACCATCAACCAAATGGATATAATAAACATCTACAGACTACTTCATCCAACGACAGCAGAATACACATCGTCTCAACCTCACATGAAGTATACACCAAGACAGACCACATTCTGGGCCATAAAACACACTTTAACAAATTTAAAACATCAGAAATCATGTAAAGTCTGTTCTCAGACCACAGTGAGGTCAAACTGGAAATCAATAACAAAAACAAAGCTGGAAAATTCCAAAATACTTGAAGATTAAACGGTTCAATTCTAAGCGATACATGGATCTTGCCCTCTATACGTGAACTGAATAACATGCACAGTGACCAAGCACCTACAGACTTTGAAAGAAGGGACCTGACTGTTCACTGATCATGATACACATCTGTTATATCTCGGGTGGTCTGTGGACTTAAGAACTAGCTGTGAAGTTTGTACTCCATGCCCTTTCTCACAGTTAATATGGCAGTAACTGAAATTTGATTGTTTTGTTGTGGTCCTGGGATTATTTCACTAAATCATGGTAACTGAAATTCACGCATGGGCAAACTGTTCAGAGCGAGGACTGCATGTGTAGCATACATTTGGTAATATTCCATTGCAAGAAACAAATACCTAGAAGAATGTAAAATAGGATAAGAAATCATATTCTTGTTATGAGGAAGTCTGTCCCTAAGCAGAACATGAAACTGAGATATCATAAAGAAAAAGAGTTGATTTGACTTCATAAAAATTAAAGAATTCTGCACGGCAAAAGGCAATCCAAACATAAAGATAACTGACAAACTAGGAAACATAATATAAACATTTGACCATGGATTTGGCCAAGAATTCTTTTCTTCACAACAGTATGAGGAGGGGAAATCTCAGTGAGTCAAACCTCATGAATCAATAGATGAGAGGTTAGACTAAAGTTCTCATATGGTGTGGATTTAATTTTATGGAATGCAAAGTACCTTCCAACAGAAAATGTGGAGTACTACCAGTCTTATCCAGATCCTTGGCAATGCAAGTAGAGAAACCTTGAGTAACTGTGTGAAAGATGAGTCTCTTTTCTGTTCTATAAGAGAAGGAGAACAATGAACAGAATGTCTATTTCTCCAGGGCAGAATTCCAATATTGTCTCTGTACCACTGAGCTTTGCAAAACATCAGTCTTTAGCAAATCACTCTTTTTTTTTTTCGGTACGCGGGCCTCTCACTGTTTGTGGCCTCTCCCGTTGCGGAGCGCAGGCTCCGGACGCGCAGGCTCAGCGGCCACGGCTCACGGGCCCAGCCGCTCCGCGGCATGTGGGATCTTCCCGGACCGGGGCACGAACCCGCGTCCCCTGCATCGGCAGGCGGACTCTCAACCACTGCGCCACCAGGGAAGCCCTAGCAAATCATTCTTAAACAACCAAGAGGGAAAGAAATGGAAAGGCTAATGAACTTGCCAATTACCTTTGTAGCCCTGACTGCTGAAAATAGCGATGATGGGAAATATGTGATGCCACGTATGTGAAACTTAAAAGAGCACAGAGATTCAAACGGAGTAGAGTAGGGAAGAATGCCTCTGAAAACCCACCCAAGTTGAATTATTTATAGTCTCAACTGGGAAATGTTGATTAAGAAATGAGAGGATACAGGAAAGAGCAGCTCCTGAAATTGTGCCTCAATACCTCCAATATTCCTAAGGAATCCCACGGACAACTGTGTCAGAGCGGAGCTGACAGATGGAGTGTAGTAAGCGCAGAGACCATGTCCTTGTCAGCCAGCATACGGAGAGCATTACTGATCCTCAGCAAATCATTACTGATCCGCAGAAAAATGTACTGTGACTGGGTCTAAAACCTGACTGGAATTTTCCATAGATGTGTGATATTGGAGATGGGTTTGCAGCTGCACTTGCCAAATCACCTTCGCAAAGCACGGCAGGTCACAGCCAGAGGAGCAAAGGCTGCTCTGCCCTTTCTCAAGCAGAAAAGGATTTTAGAAGTGCCCAGTTCTGTCCCACAAAGGATGGGGATAGCAGATTACGAATTAGTGATTAGTACAATATATGTGATCCCTCTGCTAATTTCCGTCTTGAAGCTGGGATAGAAAGACTCAGGTGTTGGGTGATGAGCCACAAGCCCTCTGAACAGGTGCTTCATCAGGACTGGATAGGATGAATTCAGGCCTGGGCATCTGGCATCTGGTTCCAGCCCTTTTTCTGGCAGGCTGCCTTTAGACATGTCCCTGACACCTTTGCCTCTGTAGCTTCTCGTTGTTGTTGTCTGGTTGTTTAAATATGTATAATGGTGATAACACTACTTGGTGGCATATTCTATTTTAAAAAAACCTTCCATTACTCAGTGTACATCAAACAGTAAATGCTTTCTCTTAGTAAACCTGCATAACAATTTTCTGAACTCTTCTGCTCCGGGCAAGATTCATAAATACACCAGGCAAACAAAGTGAAAGAGGAGACAGTACATAGTGTTGTATTCAACTGGGTCTTGATACCTAAGTGTGACTCTTAACCAAGGATTATGCAGTAGTTAAGGACACAGATTAAAGTTGTTTAGAGTGTGTCCTAAAGTCTCACTGCCAGAATTTAACTTTCTACTCTGGAAATTATAGACCTGAGACAAATTACTTCTCTAAACTTCATTTCCTCCATCTGAGAAAGATAATAGTATCTACCTTATAGTAGACTGAATAATACCGTTGCCCCCAAATGTCCACATTCTAATCCCCAGAACCTGTGAATGTCACCTTAAACGGCAGAAGGGACTTTGCAAATGGGACGAAAGTCAGGGTCTTGGGGTGGGGGGATTCTCCTGGACGGGCCCAGCTGTAACCCCTGGTGTTCTCGTGAGAGAGAGGCAGAGGGAGCTGTTACTCCAAAGAGAATGTGATGGTGAAGTGGGGGTTGGAGTAATGGGGCCAGAAGTCAAGGGATGCTGGCAAGGAAACAGATTCTCCCTTAGAGCCTCTAGACGGAGGATGGATGGCCCTGTCAACTCCTGGTTTCAGCCCAGGGAAACTGGTTTTGGACCTGTCTTCCAGAACCATAAGAAAATAAGTGTGTTTTGTTTGAAGCAAGCACCATTTGTAGTAATTTGTCACAGCAGCCATAGGGAACTAATGTGTACCTCATAGGAACTCTTTCTCCAATTAAAATGTTGGAGAAACTGGAAACACACTTAGTGGCATGTCTGACACTCGGTAGGTATGCTACCGTAGGTCGTTCTTGGAAACTGAAGCCTTGGTTTTGAGGGATCATCAAAACCAGCACAATGGTTGCCATGTTTCTCTTTGTTCATCCTGGCTAACAAACCTGGTAGAGAGAGTTCCATCCTTGCCCACAGGACCTCCACCCCTAGTACTTAGAGGGAAGAGGTTATGTCTCACTTAAGGCACCTAATTATTTTCCTTTCTACTTTTTTTTTCATTAATCTTCATCCAACTGGCCTTTCTAAATTTTATAAAAAAACAAAACCATTTCTCAATGGATTCAGATACTACCCCAAGTTAATATTCCAACCAAGTTCTTGTTCTTCCAGGTCTCATCACCAGAAATTTCTGAGCCTAAATCCTCTCTAGTTTCTAGGATCACTCATTTTCTCATTTCTCCCTTCTTCTTTTAGTTCAGAGTCTTGTCAACTTAGTCCCTTCCCTAAACACAACTTATAATAAGGTGACACAGCAAAGTGATGAAAGTCTAGACGGTCTGGTTTTAATCCTGGGTTTTTGCCACCTACTTACAGTGTGACATTAGACAAGCTATTCAACCTCTCTGGGCCTGTTTCCCCCCAAAAAAGGTGAATATTACGAATAATACCTACCTATAGAGTTGCAATTATGAGGACTGAGTTAATATTTGCTAAGCACTTAGAATAGTACTTGTTATAGTCTAAGCACTACAGTTGTGCTTGTTAATAAATGCAATTCCAGGTGTATAACTTACTCAACTTTCTGTCATAACTTTGAGATATTTATTTGGTGAAATCAATAAAATCGTGTTTCAAGGGAAACAGAAAAGTATTTCTGAGTTGACTGTCCATGTGGCTAGCTTAGATATTTCACCACAGTCAGTGTTTCCAAGTTTCTATACAACAGTCTGGGCTAGTCCTGTAGCAAACTAGAAATTGATGGAGCTCGTGTTTTGAACCCTTTCTCTCAATGTCCCCCCCCAACCCCAACCAATCCCCATATCTGTAGACATAAAATTGCATTTGTCCTCCATCTTCTGAAAACCTGAAAACCTTCTAAGAAAGTTTCGGACCTCCAACTTAGCGTGAATTTAAGACAAAAGTCCTGTTTACTTCAGAGAGGCAACTTTTCAAGAGTGGTTTTGTTTTGTTTGGTGTTTATGTCTCTCCCAGCCCCTCAGCCTTGGACAAATCCAGGAGATCTGTATTATGGCTCTAACACTTAGCACCTGTGGGATTCTCTGAGCCTCGGTTTTCCTACCTGGGAGGGGCATCTGAAAACGATCTGGATTTCAACCAGCACTCCAGGTAATTTTGAGACAGTCAGTCCTTATTCTATATTGAGCCACATACTGGTCTAGGCCATAAGTGAGATCTCACCAAGGGCCTCATGTATCTCGTAAGATTAAAAATTTTGTATGGCACTTCAGGCTAAAACTCTGGTTAGTAATAAGCAGGGTATTTTCCCTGCCTATGTCTCTCAAGAATTAGAGAAATTTCCTGTCCTGGGACTGCTGAGAGGACCACGCCCAGCTCTGTCTCAGGTAAAGTATGAACTGCTGGTCAGGCAGCCTCACTACATCACATCACCCCTGGTTCACGGCAGTGACTGGCTCAGGGAGGGCCTGGGCAGTCTCATAACAGTCGAGGGCTGTTTCTAGATCTCTAAAAAGAAAATATTTAGGACAAGAAATGCCTACATCTGTGAGTCTGAAATTCTCAAATCTTCCCCAAGCCACCTTCTAATTCTTGAGAGACATACAGAGAGAAGAAAATACAGTCCTACTATACTCCCGTCCCCAGGACTGAGCAAAACTTGAAATAGTTAATATAACTCCTTGGTTTTCAACCCTTAGTGTCAACCTGTAGATAAAACACAGGACACTTTTGCTGTGATTGCATAAGAAAATGTAAATGTGATCAGCACAGACAAATGAAAAAAACATGGTATTGACAGAAGAGTTGTACAGGGGAGAGGAAAGGCAGAGCTGTGGAGGCACAAATAGTCTCATGCAGAAAGAAAAGTATGAGATTAGGGGGAAAGTTGGTACCATAAGAAAGTTGAGGGCCTCCCTGGTGGCGCAATGGTTGAGAGTCCACCTGCCGATGCAGAGGACGCGGGTTCGTGCCCCGGTCCGGGAAGATCCCACATGCCGCGGAGCGGCTGGGCCCGTGAGCCATGGCCGCTGTGCCTGCGCGTCCGGAGCCTGTGCTCCGCAATGGGAGAGGCCACAGCAGTGAGAGGCCCGCGTACCGCAAAAAAAAAAAAAATAAAATAAAAAAAAAACTATTTAAAATAACACTGGGCATAATTCATATATTACAAAATTAGTTTGACCCTCTGCTCATGAGATTCTTTTTATGGTGTGTCACAGCAAATTTGGACTTCCATCCCCAGTAAACTTTGAGGTTGGAGGACACAAAAGGTTTTGCTCAGACCTAAATTCTGTCTGAAAAAAAAGGGTAAATATTATAAGCCCTTTCTAACCCCTCCAGGAGCAGAAATGATTTACAGCTGTGGCATTTCACCATAATTCCTTGATCTCATTTGAGAAGAGTTCAGTAAGAAACAATCTCTTGATTTTTGTTTGTTTTGTTTGTTGCCTGTTTTCTTGTCTTGCTTACCAGCAATCCACTGTAAATTCATGAGTTAGTATGGCAGCAGGCTGAGTGTTCCCTAGAGCTCATTAAATGGACTTCTTTTCCTAAAATGACTTTTGTTCCTTGTTTTCAGCCCCTCTTCTTTCCTCTGCCCTTTACTATAACCAGAGCTCAGCAAAAGCTGACTGGCTTTGTGCAGACCCTACTTAGGTTGTGTCGTCTCCTTCAGAGTTAAAGAATTTTTGCAACACAGCCCTTTGTACATTAAGGACAATCCATATAATCCAATAGCAAACTTCCTCTGTACACCCCACAAATCTATTTAAAAGACTCCTGAGGCACAAGCAATGACACATATTCCTTGTTCAACCGTAAGTGACACCAGTCTTCTATATACCTAGTTCATTGTTCAGTGCATCCCTAGATTTTCTGCAATGCTAGAGCTACAGAGATTACTAAATTTCTAAGAGAGAGAGAAGGAGAAAGATGAAAAGAACATGAGCACTCTGACAAAGTCGGAAAGCTGGCTCTGCCACGTATCCACTGTGTGACCCTGGGGAAGTTACCTAGCCTCTCTGAGCCTCATTTTTTTCATCTGTGAACTGTGGATAGTAAACGTCAAATACATACCTTATGGGAATGCTACAAGAATTAAATGATATTTGCAATTGACCTAACCCAACGTCTGGCACATAATAGCAGCTCACTATATGTTTATTTCTTCCTCACGACTTTATTAATCTGAAACAAAAACCAAGGTTTGAGCAAAAATAACTTCTGGAAAGAGAAGTACCTTAGAGGAGCAGTTGAAAAGGTCCTGACTCTCCTAATGCCTTCCCTAAAATCCCTATTGCTGCCTTTATATTATACCCACCTCCAAGGCAGCACTGTTCTCTAAAGAATATCTAGTACTTTTACACACTTCTGAAGGAAGTGTCAATTTGTCCCTCCTCTCTGGAGAGAAATTTAGCAATCCACTTCAAGATATTTATTCTATGGATATACCCATAAATGTCAAAGGATATAGTTGCAGGTATTTACTTCAGCATTGTTTCCAAAATGGGAGACTGAAAACAACTGAAATGCCTGTTCAGCAGCAGGCTGGTTAAATAAGACCAGCTTATAGAATGGAATATCATACAACCAGTGTAAAAGGAGTCAGACAGCTCTATATGTAGCAACATGTCCAATAAAAAAGACCCAAGCAGTGTTTACATTACACTGCTGTTTTTTTTGCAGGGGCAGAACTGTCTCTTGCCCTATTTTTTACAAATGTACGTTTGTAAAAACATAGAGCATCTTGAAAGGACATGCAGGAATCTGGCAAAACTGGCTGCCTTCAGGAGAGACAGATGGCTGTGGAGAGGAGACTTTCCTTTCCCCATAGAGCCTTACGTACCCTCTGAGTTTTATACCATTTACACAGACTGCCCATTAGGCATAAAACTCAAAATAATCTACCCCCAGTGTAAATTAATTTTTGCCCTGTTTCCCGCCTAGAACGGCTTTCTTGTTTTTTTAAATATTTCTTTAAATTTATTGTTTTTAATTATGAAAGTTACCATGTGCTGGTTTTAATAAGCAAGTTAACATAAAATGTATAAAGAAGAGGCTATAATCCCTTCCCCACCCGCCAAGTATCCAGGGATGGACTGGTGTGGACCCTTCCTTCCCTTTCTCCTGGCTCAGACATGCAGATAAAACATATACACACAGCAGGGACTTCTGGGACTGATTTCTCTTCCACCAGGCAAAATCAAACCATAAGCATGAGTGCAACATTCCTTTCTTTCATCTGACAGTCGGGTTAAGAGTGAGAACTATATTTGTTCCCAATTTCTTTATTCATCACATCTCAGTGTCTTTTTCTTCCTTGCCCCTCCCTCACTCCCACAAACAATTTTACACAAACGGACTCATGTCACACACTCATTTTTTTAATGGGGTTCTTTTGTTTTGGCCACCCCCATTTCCTAAACAATCTCGCGGCCCCTTGGAGGGTGGGTCTGTGTGCCCACAAGAGACCCTGTGGTCTCCCCAGGCCCACCCCTGGGGCTGATTCCTGTTCTGGGGGCACCTCCAACTCGGGGGTGCCCTGTGGCAAACCTCAGCCCGCTGGACAGTCAGGGAATCTGGGCCCTGGCCAAGTGTCAAGTGTGATTCCAGACTCCAGCCGAGGTGCCATTTGCATCATGGCATTAAACAATCTAGTAGGGCTTCCCTGGTGGCGCAGTGGTTGAGAGTCCGCCTGCCGATGCAGGGGACGCGGGTTCATGCCCCGCTCCGGGAAGATCCCACGTGCCGCGGAGCGGCTGGGCCCGTGAGCCATGGCCGCTGAGCCTGCGCGTCCGGAGCCTGTGCTCCGCAACGGGAGAGGCCACAACAGTGAGAGGCCCGCGTACCACAAAAAACAAACAAACAAAAAATCTAGTAGGAGAAGCTACTGGAAGCTTTCACAAACCCAAAGCACACATTTGATTAAGAAAAAGTAGCACAAGTGACAGAGAAAAGCTCTCCAGCAAGTAAAGGCCTCTAGTTTCAGCATCCTTCCCTAGCTCTCCTCCCTTGAGGAGATGCAAGAACACGCTGAGTCAGGACAGGACCGGATCTGGGCGTCAGTCACACATACGTTCACGCTGGCCGCCCATCGAGGTCCGAGGCCACTGCCTGCCTGGCCTTGGGTGTGAGAGGAAGCAGCTGCCAGATGGAGCCGGAATGCACTGCTGGGGGATTAGTGGCCTCCCTCACGGGATGCCTCTCCTGTGGCAGGAGATCATAAACGAGGAGGAAGTAGAAATGGAAGGTCACTTACTACTAAGCCTCTCCCCACCCGGCACCCGCTTGGTTCTTAGATTTCATCATAGCAAATTTCAGGGAATGCAGTGAAGTACTTACAACCTTTGTTCAGCAAGGAGGATAGTCCAGGAATGTTCACCTTGCTGCAGATAGGCATACAATTCTCATGTCCATATGAAATCTTTCCTGATGCCAGAGGTTATGAAGAGACAAGTCAATCACCACTCATTATTCAAAATTTGATTTACGCGAGCTTCACACTTTCTTTAAAAGGGATGGAGGACCTTTGAAAAATGTTGCAAACCAGCGAGTGATGTTTAAACCTTACTTAGGTGTTTCTACAAGGACTTGATCTAGATCTAAGAAATCCTCCTGGATCCCAAGCATGTGAAGCTGTTGGTAGATACCGCGAGGGGCTCAAGTGAGGTTTTTATAAAATCCTATCGGTATCAAGCCCGTACTGATAGCTCAGAAGCCTTAGGAGTAACATCCAAACTCATGCAAAAGACAGTGCGTTTACTTAGCATCAGAGCGTTCTGACTTATTAAGGATCCACTGAGTAACTTCAGGAAAGCCCAGCATGAGGAGGAGGAGGGTGCATGACGGCCTTTGGAGGCTGCCTGTCAGCCGTGGGCCCCCAGGCCATGGCTTTACCGGTGCTGGGCCCGAGTTTCCACATCCCTATTGGGGACGATATGTCACAGGGTCGCTGTGAGGACTGAATGAGGTCACATACGCACAAGTGTTTAGCACGAGGCCGGCTTCCTTCCCCAGAGCTCCTGAGGCCCCCAGGACCCCGGCCCCAGAACTAGACCAGGGCCGGCAACCTGGCCACAGGCGGTCCATTCCTGAGTGTGGCAGCAACACGCCGCCCGGTGAGAAGAGCTGGAGGAGGTGTGTCGGAGGGCTCCCTGGGAACTGGAAAGTGGGGTGAGAGACAGAACTGGTCTGTGGGGCGGGGTGACTGAAGCAGAGCGAGGCGGGCACAGTCACTCGGATCATGTGTGAGCTGCAGAGCAAGCTGGTCTGAGGGCAGAAGGGAAGACGGGGCAAGTCCATAGCGAGAGACGGAGCTGGCACTGAGGGGCGACCACACCTGAGGTTGGGGGGGCAGAAGATGCGAGAGAACCCAAGAGGGGAGACGGGGGACGGAGGCGGGGAGAGGGGACCAAGTCGGGGGCAGGGGGGCCGGAGACGGGAGACAGGGTGACGGACGAAGAGAATGACGGGCCGCGGGGTGAGGGAGACACGGAGAGAGCCTGGGACACAGGGGCTTCCCTGGATCCTGGGGTGGCTCTACTCTTCACATAATCCTGCCTTTTCCCCCTTAAGGTAGCGTAAGAGCTCTTACCAGAACATAATAATTAATAATTGGCTTTTATTGAGAGTGCCCATTTTGCACATTAACTATGTTATTATTTGCCACGAATTATGTAGCTCTAATAAATTATTATAAAAACCACTTTTGAAACCTTGGCTTTAAGATTAACAACATGTCCCTCTGTATCCAGGGAAACACTTTTGCGAAGGCCGGGTGAGCATCCCTGCTGGAAGGGAAGGCGCCAGGAGCCTGGCATCGAGCCCTGGGTTCTGACCCTGGTGCTGTGCTAAGTCCCTGCAGTTCCTGGCAAACCCCGACTCCTCTGGGTCGCAGGCCTTCAGCTTCAAAAGGAAGAAGCTGAAATGGTTCATCTCCAGGGTCTGTTCAGCTTAAAATAGTCTGTTCCAGCTTAAAATACTGTGAAAATGTATTTTCTACTGAATTTTCTAGGCTTCTCAAGTTAAACGCCTCGCAAATGCAGCATGAAGTAGAACAATCTCTTAAATAAGGCAAGCAAACGTGTCCCGGGCTCTCCACAGCCACCCTCCATCACTTCCCCAGTTCATCCGTCCTCCTGCTTCCACGCGAGGTACTGAATCCCACTGGCACCAAGAGGAGTGTTATCTGCGAGCTCAGCCTCACGCTTAGCACGGAGCAGAGTCAGGGCTGAGGAAATTATACAGCCAGAAAAACGCTCCACCCAGAGATGCGTCTGCCTCCCTGGGCGTCAAAGAGCTCAGCAGCGTCGGGCACAGTGGAAAGCTGAGCGCCTGCCTGAAAGGCCTGTTACTCTGTCCTCATCACGGCAAATCTCCCTGGCGTGAGAAAACAACGGTGTATCATAGAAAAAGTGGTGAGATTTGATTTTCCATATAAATAAAAGTCCTTTTCATTCCCCACTGAGCCAAAATCAGTACAGGATCCTCCAGGATCTCACAGCTACATGCCACTTAGCCAGACCTAAATATTTCCACCTGTGCGGCTCTCTGCTCCAACACCACCAGTGTGTCTGCAGGGTGGACACGCTGCCCATCCAGGCTGCCCCATCCCACCCGTGCTCTCTGCTTCCGGGAGAAGAAACTGGTAAGCAGGCTGGCAAAGACTCACGAATGAGGCCTCCTCCTGAGGGGCTCGGCAGGGAGCAGAGTGCCCCGAGGCCAGCCTCTGCTCACCTGCAGTCACCCGGGCATCTCCTAGAAACGCAGGCCTGAGAGTCCCTCCCAGGGCACGCCTGGGTGCCTGGCCGTCGCTGCCCACTCCGGCTCAGAAAGTTGGCCCTCATCGGGCCCCAGGAAAGATCGGGTCTCCCTTAAACTGGAAGACTGCAGGCCATCTCAGAGTCCTTCGGCCCCCGTCAAGGCCAAGATCCGGCTCAGAGTGCTGGGCTGGAGAAGGTGTGAGACCCCGATGGGTGTGTGTGTGTGTGTCACTCACACACACTCCTAACTGCTTCATCAAAAGTGGAATATATTCTTGCCAATAGGTATCATAAGGTAACTCTCATAACACAGGATTCGCCCTCGAATCTCACCAGCTGCACAGGTGCAGATCTTCCCTAAAAGGCAAAACTATTTGTGGTCAAGATGGACTTCTCAGCCAGAGGCCATGCAAAAAATCAAGAGCGCAGGAGAGCATCCATCGGTTTTGAAGGTCAAGGATAGAAGATGGATCAGAAAAGAGGCAAGCAAGCTGAAGGCGGGGTTCCAAGGAACCCGGAAGCGAGGTGTGCGTGGCAATGAGGCCCTGGGGAGAGGCTGGCGCTGGCCTCACGGTAACAGACACGTGCTTCTTCCTGCCAGAGACCCAGCTCTGCTCCCAGCCGATGTTCCGTACTTCCAGGTTCCCTGGGGACAGGACTAGATGAAGTAACCAAGTCTAGTGCAATCTCAAGCTATCCTGGAGATTCTGCAAAATACAAAACTATCCCCACAAAAGTTTAAAGGGACAGAAGACTGTATTTGTTTGCCAGGGCTGCCGTAACAAAGTACCACAGACTGGGTGGCTTAAAGAACAGAAAGGATTATCTCGCAATGCTGGAGGCTAGGAGCCTGAAATCCAAGCGTCAACAGGGTTGGTTTCTTCTCTGGCTTGTAGGTGGCTGTCTTCTCCCTGTGTCTTCACATGGTCCTCTCTGTGTGTGTGTCTGTGTCCAAATCTCCTCTTCTTATAAAGACACAGTCATACTGGATTAGGGCCCAACTTCATGACCTCATTTAACCTTATTACCTCTCTCCAAATACAGTCACATTCTGGGGTAGTGTGGGTTAGGACTTCAACATATGAATTTGGGGATTGGGGAGACACAATTCAGCCCATAACAAAGTCTAAATAAGAACCTGTTCAAGGGCTTCCCTGGTGGCGCACTGGTTGAGAGTCCACCTGCCGATGCAGGGGATATGGGTTCGTGCCCCGGTCTGGGAAGATCCCACATGCCGCGGAGCGGCTGGGCCCGTGAGCCATGGCCGCTGAGCCTGCGCGTCCGGAGCCTGTGCTCCGCAAAAAAAAAAAAAAAAAAAAAAAAAGAACCTGTTCAAGATGCTAGGTTTCTTTTGTGACTCAAGCAACTGACTCTTAATCCCCTTCTCTGGTTCCTGGAGATTGTGTAATTAACCGAAGAGGCTCAGACCCAGGAGTCCAAGACAGGATCTAATCTAACCTTTCATCTTACAGCTGAGGCTGAAGCCCCCAGGCTCTGAGGAAGTGGTTGGACAGCTGTACCCAAGGGGTTCTGTCAACTTCCTATCAACTTCCTTTCTTCAAAGTTAACACATTCATTGTGGGTTTTTTTTTTTACCAAAAAAAAAAAAAAATTTCAGCAGGAAAGAACAATATAAAGTGAAAAATAAATGTCCCTCTTCCTTCTGACTGCCAGCCTATTCCGAAGAGGTAACTACTGTTGTCCATTTCTCAGGCACCTTCCAGAAACACTGTAACACAGACACAAATGTACGTGTGTCTATGTCGGGGTGGGGGGGGCATACGATTCTGGCTGCCTACCCGAAGCTATTCCCTGTCTTCCTCTTCCACACTACAGGACCCTGGGTGATGTGTCAGGGAAGACCGTGTGCCTCGTTCTTGCCTACACAGATTCCCTTGAAGGTCTGGGGAGCCGTGGGACAGTTAGTCTTGTCAGTGAAATGTAAGCAGAAGTCTGCTGAGGATTTCTGGAAATGTTTTGGCTTTCACAATATAGGAACCATCCCTTCTCTCTACTTCCTCTGACTATCTTTTCCTACCTGGAAATGCAGATGGCAGGCCTGATGGAGAGTAAGAGAAAAAAGAAACTTGAACAGAACTATCCACAAATGGAACAGATTTTCTCTAATGGGGTTACCCTCAGAGGTGTCCTGGGGCCAGATGGTCTGGTGGGAAGGCCACAGAAATGATGCTGTCTAGCCTGATCAGTGCTTCTCAACCTTGAAGGTACATACCTGCGCACACCTGGTTCAGGAGGTCTGGGGTGCAACCTGACATTCTGCTTTTCTAACAAAATGATGCCAAGGCTGCTGGTCCAAGGACCACACTTTGAAGATCAGGGGGCGAGACGACCTCTAGCTCTCTCCAGTCCCGGGATTTAACCATGGACCCTGATAGGAGAGGCAGCCCCACAGCCTCTGGTCTGCGAAGAGTTAATAACTTGGGAAACACCAAGATAAAAGGCCTAAGGAAGGAATGACTGTAAAAGCTCCTAAAATAAAGAGTCCCACTGGCATCAAGATTTTCCTGAAGCACTTCGACTAAGAGCGTACTAAGTTATTATTTAGTGTCAGGCACTGCTTCCACGAAGCTATTTGGTTTTCAGTATTGTTTATGCTTGGCTATTTTAAAACCTGAATCACAGCAAAGCACACAAGTAAAAGAGGAAATCACTTATGATCCATCTAAGATGACAGGTTATTAGATTTAAATGGGACATTGCGGGAGACTATTCTGGAGTCAAAAGCTTCTCATTGACAGGCAAGAAAACTGAGGCCCAAGGTCCTCAAAGTTGGTGCTGAAGCAAGATCACTGTGCTATATTTTCAGTGTACTTCCCTTGCCTTTAACGTCACTTTAATGTCCAAGACTATAAAGAAATATGCTTACTTCCGTTTTCAGAAGCAATTAAAGTATTTGAGAAAACAGTCTGATAAAAGAAATCAAACTTAAAAATACATCTTTCTCCATAACTTGATTTCAAAACTCATTGTAAATCTACAATAATCAAGGTATCATGAATAGACATAGATTAATGGGACAGAACAGAGTTCAGAAGCAGACAAGCACATCCATGGTCAACTGATTTTTGACAAAAGGGTTTAGTTAATTCCAAAGGGAAAGACAGTTTTCTCAACAAATGCTAGTGAAACAACCAGAAATTTGTATGGAAAAAAACCAAACCTCTACGTTCATTTCATGGCATACACAAAAAATAGCTTGAAGTGGATCCTAGACCAAAATGTAAAAGTCAAAATTATAAAACTTTTAGAAAAAAATTTAGGTGAAAATCTTTTTTTTTTAAACAAATTTATTTATTTATTTATTTTTGGCTGTGTTGGGTCTTCACTGCTGCGTGCGGGCTTTCTCTAGTTGTGGTGAGCGGGGGCTATTCTTCGTTGCGGTGCACGGGCTTCTCATTGTGGTGGCTTCTCTTGTTGCAGAGCACGGGCTCTAGGCGCGTGGGCTTCAGTAGTTGTGGCACGTGGACTCTAGAGCGCAGGCTCAGTAGTTGTGGCACATGGGCTTAGTTGCTCCGCGGCATGTGGGATCTTCCCAGACCAGGAGTCGAACCCGTGTCCCCTGCACTGGCAGGCGGATTCTTAACCACTGCACCACCAGGGAAGCCTTAGGTGAAAATCTTAACCTTGAGCTAGCCAAAAAATAAAAAAGTACTAACTAGAAAAAAAACAAAAACAAAAAACACTGATAAATTGGAATTTTAAACTATTCTTCTTCAAAAGATACTGTTAAGAAGATGAAAAGGAGAGCCACCAACTGGGAGAAACTCTTGGTAAAACATATACCTGGCAAAGGACTTGTACCCAGAATATGTTAAAAAAAAAAAAAAAAAAAAACTTACAACTCAGTAATAAGAAGACAAGCAACCCAATTGAATAATGGGCAATAGATCTGAATAGACACCATGCACGTGTAGGCGCGCACACATGCAAATGGCAAATAATAAGCACACTTGCAAAGATGCTCATCATTAGTCTTCAGGGAAACACAAATTGAAACCATACTAAGATATACAACATAGTAGAATGGCTAAAATTTTTAAAAACTGACAATACCGAGTATTGGCAAGAATTGGAGTAGCTAGAATTTTCATACATTGTTGGTAGGGGTGCAATGGTACGATCACTTGGAAAAGTTTGGCAGTTTCTCATAAAGGTAGACATGCATTTATCATATGGCCCAAAAATTCTATTCTTAGAGAAATGACAATATGTTTCTGCCTTCACAAAGACTCACACACGAATGCCTATTTGGTTTTGTTCACATTAGCCAAAAAGTGGAAACAACTCAAATGCCCCCATCAAGTGAATGAATATACCATGGTATTTTCTGAAATGGACTACTACTCAGCAGTAAAATAAAGGAACAAACTAGTAACACATATAACAACATGAATATATCTCAAAAAGTTATGCTGAGTTAAAGAAGTTAGACATCTGGTTCCCAAACTCAGCACTATAGCACCCAAGGGCCCCACAGTGAACTCACAGGTACCAGAGGGTATTTTAAATTTTTGAGGGAAACACAGCAACAACTGAACACCATGCCAAGTACTTCTACTGTGTTTTCTGGACCTAATGGAACTGTTAGGTATTGCTTTTGACTTGTGACTCCATGAAAAATTACTGACTCTCTAAAGGTCTTGTGAGCCAAGAAAGTTTGGCAACCTCTAAGCCAGACACAAGGGAGTATGTACTCTGTGATTCCATTTACGTGAATTCTAGAACAGGCAATCCCAATCTACGGTGACAGAAAGCAGATCAATGGTTGTCTGGAGTTTGGCAGGGGGAGGGGTGGGACACCTTTTGAGAAGATGGAAATGTTCCATATCTTGATTGGGATGGTGGCTGCATGTCAAAACTCATGGAATTTATCATATGCTTAAAATAGGTGCATTTTTCCTATATGTAAATTGTACCTCAAAAAGGTTTATTTTAAAATAAAATACCCCAGGGCTTCCCTGATGGCACAGTGGATGAGAATCTGCCTCCCAATGCAGGCGACACGGGTTCGAGCCCTGGTCTGGGAGGATCCCACATGCCGCAGAGCAACTAGGCCCATGAGCCACAACTACTGAGCCTGCGGGTCTGGAGCCTGTGCTCCGCAACAAGAGAGGCCTCGACAGTGAGGGGCCCGCGCACTGCGATGAAGAGTGGCCCCCGCTCACCGCAACTAGAAGAAGCCCTCGCACAGAAACGAAGACCCAACACAGCCAAAAATAAATAAATAAATATTTTTTTAAAAAAAAAAATAATAAAATAAAATAAAATACCCCAAAAAAGTTAAAACACATTTTTAAAAGTATTCTCTCTCACGGGCCTTAAGCATCCTTCCAAGATGGTAAGTGCCTTCGAGCAGGAAGTATGTGACAGCCATCCCAGTAGATGCCCTCAGGGCCCAGTTAAACACCACAGTTCATGCTCAGGAAACATTTGTTCATTAATTCCCTAATTTTCCTCATAATGAAGATGTTTCCACAAGGAAATGAAAATTGAAAGCGAATTCCAAACTTGTTATATAATTATCTTTTCATGAGAACAAAATTTTATCTCAGCAATTTAATTTTTAGCATTTATAAATATTTACAAAGCTTTTCTCTCTTATTCCATCAAGATTCTAGTCACTGAATAAGGTTTCAAATTAAAAATTTAAAAGATCATTTAACCCTCTAAGAATATTTGGGACCCCAAAAATACCACGGAGAAGAGACATTTAATCTCAACGCATGGTTAATGAGAGCTGTCTCCAAATGTTGAGACATTTGGAGACAGCTCTCATTAACCATGCGTTGAGATTAAACCTCCCATGGCCTCCTGAAATTCGTTAGAACACGGATCACCAAACTAGGGCCACTGCCGGCTCTTGTAAATAAAGTTTTATTGGAATATAACCATGGCCAGTCTTTTAACGATTATCCATGGCTGCTTTCCAAGATGATACAACTCTGCTTTTCCACTTTGCTACAACAGCAGAGTTGGGTAGTTGCCAGAGAGACTCTATGACCTACAAAGCTGAAAATATTTACTATCTAGCTCTTTACAGAAAACGCTTGCTGAACTCTGACTTAAGATGTACCTGCTCTAAAACAACATATACCATACAAGTCAGGGAGGAAGAGGAGGAGGAGGAGAAAACCAAACACCTAAGTAAGGGATTTCTTTTTAAACACAATTGAACAATTCTGTGCAGGCTCTGGTGCAGGAGAGAGTTTATTGTTTCAAATGCAAATTTCAGGCTACTCTGTTGTTTCCCACAAATGTGTAGCTTGAGTAGTACTAGACTCTGGATTGTGTCTCACTCAAAAAAATCTACTTCTCTGGGTTGTTTCAAGTTGTTACTATCAGTGGCTCTAGACTTCTTAGAAAAAAGTACCCAGCTTTCTATTTTAAACACTTCCTGGGTGTAGAGATTCGTCTATCCATGAACTCGAAATTTTTACGTGCAAGATTAATTGGAGAGAAAAAATAAAGTGGAGCTGGCTTTCTTTTGTCCCCCTTTCTCCTCACATGGGTCTGAAAAATCTGACTGCTTTTCTCCTCTGGATTTTATCATTTTTCTGTAGGTGAACCAATCTTACTTCCTTTTTCTTCCCCACAGTAATAGTCGCCTCATTGTTTATCTACTGCGTCCTTACATGTGTATGAGTTTCATTCTGCCTAATGTAGAGCGGAAGAATAGTTCCATGTAAATATTTTTAGATGTTTTTGTACAAGTTGGACTGAGTTAGGAAGAGCAATGTGGGAACAGTGGCCTGTGACTCTGGCAAAACATAACTAAGTTCTGTGTCTCTAAATATTCAGGTGGCATTTTGACATAGAAACTGTTATCAATATGGAATCAGCAACTAGATGTTCGTAACACTGCAATTCTATTTTTTTTTTTCCTTTTCGGTACGCGGGCCTCTCACTGCCGTGGCCTCTCCCATTGCGGAGCGCAGGCTCCGGACGCGCAGGCTCAGCGGCCATGGCCCACGGGCTCAGCCGCTCCGCGGCATGTGGGATCCCCCCCGGACCGGGGCACGAACCCGTGTGCCCTGCATCGGCAGGCGGACTCTCAACCACTGCGCCACCAGGGAAGCCCAACACTGCAGTTCTTAAATGATGATGCAAGTGCTCTGCTAATTTGGGCAAGCTCTTCATATATATATACATGCATACATATATATATATAAACATCTTTATTGGAGTATAATTGCTTTACAATGTTGTGTTAGTTTCTCCTGTATAACAATCTTTATATATTCTTGATGCAGATGACCAAATAAGTTATCCTGCTACACATTCAGGACAAAATATTTTAAATAGCAATTAAGCAAATACTTGATTTTCTCCAAAGAAGATATATAAATAGCCAATAAGCACATGAAAAGATGCTCAACATCACTAATCATTAAGGAAATGCAAATCAAAACCACAGTGAGATACCACTTCCCACCCATTAGGATGGCTACTATCAAAAAACCAGAAAATAACAAGTATTGGTGGGAATGTAAAGTGGTATAGCTGCTGTGGAAAACACTATGGCAATTCCTTAAGAAATTAAAAATAGAATGACTATATGACCCAGCAATTTCACTTCTGGGTATATACTCAAAAGAATGGAAAGCAAGATCTCAAAGAACTATTTCTACGCCCATGTTGATAACAGCATTATTCACAATAGCTAAAATGTGGAAGCAACCCAAGTGTCCACTGACAGATGAATGAATAAGCAAAATGTGGTATAGACATACAACGGAATATTATTCAGCCTTAAAAAAAGAGGAAATTCTGACACATGACACAACATGGATGAACTTCGAGAATATTATACCAAGTGAAATAAGCCAGAAAAATACTGCATGCCCTTCCATGTTATCTCCACTATCTCTTTGTGGTTTGGCAATTTGGATTTACAATTTAGCATGGTTTTAACCAACGTGAAAACAAACAAAAATAGGTTTTCACGTAAGAATGTGAGAGAGAAAAAGAGGGGGTCTGTGTGAGAGAGAAAGAATAAGAGTGAAAGATGGATGGGTACAGGGTGGACGGGGCAAGGCAGGGAAGGGGAAAAGGAGAGAGAAGGGAAGGTAGAGACACGGTCATTTCTCCCCCGGATGTCACCCTGTGCCCCTTCCCCATCAACACTAGCAAATCCACTCATATCTTATAGGCTGAAAATGAGAGACTAGCATTTCTTTTAAATTCAGCTTTTACACTAAGGTCAAAACTAAGGTTTGGTGAAAACAAACCAAAAATGGAAAAGTAGAAACTGAAGAATTATTTCTCTGTTTTATCATTATCTGGGGCAGAATTATGCATAAAGAGGACAAACTATAAACAGCAGAGACATTTTATAAATGATTGTAGGATCAATTTAAAATAACTGAAAATCTGCTCTTCTCTGGGGCCCTAACTGCATGGACATCTTGCTGAAAGGCACAGAGGCACAGATTTTAATCACACGGAAAAGCATGGTAGATGGAGAATAAAAGAACCCTGGACCATGGTGTCAGCCCCTCCACTAACCAGCAGGGAAACCCGGGGCAGAGCCTGTCCTTTTCAGCTTTGTCATTCAAAGAAATGAGAGAGATCAGACTACATAGTCTCTAAAAGTTCCTCCATTTCACACCTAAAAATGATATGAGTCTAAGTCATACAATCATTTTCCCAATATTACTACCTCTCTTAAAAATGGGAAAAAGAACCCACAGATGTTCTCACCAGAGGCTGGCTTCAAATGTGCTATTTCTTCCCTTTGGGAAACAGTACCACTTTCTTCAAATAACCGCTCTATTCACACTTAACCAGGTTTCTTTACAAAAATACAAATAAAATATGCACGGGCACATACATCACTCCTGTCATTGTTAAAAATTAGCAGGACTCTTGCACCGGCTTCTTATCTGAAAAGATCTAAAACTACACAGTTAAAATGCTTTAATTCTACAGAGGCAGGGCTGGCTTCCGTCCACCTTCCCTGTCGTAAACCAGGAGGCTAGTGCAAGATCAGATCTCAGCTTCACATGCCTCCTCAGATAATCCCGCGCACTGCCCATCGCTATGTCCTGACTCTCCTTATATTCACTCAAAGCTTAACTTGTATATTTGCACACTGGGTTACTGATCACCTACCCATCCCCCCAGCACACACACCAAGCTAGATTTTCAGCTGCTGGACAGCCGGGGTGTTGACTGTCACTGCTGCATTCCAGCCCCTCAAAGAGTGCCTGGCACATAGGATGCTCCATCAACACGGCTAAATAAGCAAATTTAAGTTCTAATCCTGGGCACTTAGGTTGTTGCTTTATTTATTTATTTATTTATTTATTTATTTACTTTAATGTCGGTTCATTGGTTTGTTTATTTATTTTTGGCTGTGTTGGCTCTTCGTTTCTGTGCGAGGGCTTTCTCCAGTTGCGGCGAGCGGGGGCCACTCTTCATCGCGGTGCACGGGCCTCTCACTATCCTGGCCTCTCTTGTTGCGGAGCACAGGCTCCAGACGCGCAGGCTCAGTGGTTGTGGCTCATGGGCCTGGTTGCTCCCGGACATGTGGGAGCTTCCCAGACCAGGGCTCGAACCCGTGTCCCCTGCATTGGCAGGCGGACTCTCAACCACTGCGCCACCAGGGAAGCCCATGTTGCTTTAGTTTTAAAAGAAGCCCCAAATACTATCACCATTAATAAAGCAACTCTTGGGTGAAGTTATGAACAACAACAACAATAAAAGATGAAGGAGGAAGGAAAAAAACTCATTTGAGCTGGAATAAGAGGAAGACTATGAGGACATTTAAAACTGAGTAGGCTATAACCTCCCTTGGTATTTTAAATGAACATATGTTCTTTTTCCCTTAAAGCTAGAGATTTAAACCAGCTTGCTTTGAGCCATATGCAAAGATAATAAAGTGGTTTAAAAAAAGATTCTGCTTCAAAATTGCCATATTTTCTCAGGCATGATCAGAACAAGTAATGGAGTTTTCTAGGTTAGTTCATGTAAAAGGCAGAAACAGTTCCATTAAAAAAAAAAAACTACTTTCACAGTGCAAACCAATATTGGAAAGATGATTAGAATTGATCTATCTATGCTGCATGGGAAAATCCATACTTCGTTTTAGTAATAATAGCCCCATCACACAGCACGTCAGGTAACAAAGTCCAAACCGGGAACAAACCTGGAAACACACCCAGTTAGAGCCTAATGCATGAACAAAAGATCATAAAGGGCTTCTGTGAGGCTGTCTGGAGAACGATTCTCAGTTAGACGCCTACAGTTTAATTAAATGCCTATTACAAGATCCTCCTGCTGGGGCCGCTATCAGGCGCCTGGGGATGCTTCTCCTCACTGGCCTTTTCTGATCTTTATCTGGAATTTTTCCTTCCTTGACTTAAAGTTTCCATACCTTAAGCTTAGTGTTGCCTTGAGATTTATTAATAAAAGCACACTTATCCCTGTGGAAAAGCACGGGGGAGACCGAATGAGACAAAGTTTTGAATAAGTACCGTAATAAAAAAACTACACGGGCGCACACTCAACTTTTGATTTTTCCCATCAAAATTTCCCCCTCTCCCTGCCTTTCCCAGCTCAATAAGTGGCAACTCCATCATTCTGGCTGTTCAGGACAAAACTCTTTGTCTTTCTTTACTTCTTTTTCTCATAACCCAGAGCCTATCAATAAACCCTTCAGTTTCATCTTCCCATCAGATCTAGAATTTGACCACTGCTCACCAGCTCCTCTGCTAGGATGCATTCCAAGCTACCATTGTTTCTTGCCTAGACTACTGCATAAGTCCTACCTCCCCTCCCTGCTTTCCCCCTTGCCTATTCACCACACCCCCTCTGTGGTCCTTTAAAAATATTTAATTAAAAATTTCCTTAATTTTTTTTTCTCAGCTCCAATACCCCCATTGGCTTCCCAGCTCTCATAGAGTTGGTGAGATTACAAGTGATTTTTATTTTCTTCTTTCTACTTTCATGCACTGACAATAAATGTATTTTATCATCCCTGGAAGGAACAACCACAGGGTTTTTGTTTCCAATAAACTAGTTAGAAATGTCTTGAGAAAGATTCTCAAAAGTAGACAGGATTCACTTAAATTGTAGAAAGATAATATGGAATAGAATAGGAATTCTTTATTGATAAGACAGAGGTTATACACTAAGAAATACAAACACCCTATCTTTAAAATTGTCATGACTTAACTGCCTGAATAAAGACACCTCATGGCATAAATTTTGCAGTAAATTCCCTCTACATTCTAGCCCTTCAGAAAACGTATATTGACTAAAGTTCTTCCTGATCATGAATGGTGAAAGGAATATTTTTATTCCCAACCACTTCAAACAGGAGGCATCTAAAGTCAAATCATTCTTTGATGGCATATCCTGCTTAGTATAAGCAATACTCAGTATAGCCTGTATAGCTGAATAACCTCAATTTCCTATCACATTCATGCTTAAGAAAAACATCCACAGACATTGGAGGGGGGTGTATATTTGGTATGGCACACACAGGTTGGATAAAGCGGTACACAAATATCTCTCCCTATTTTGGGATATCTTCCCCCATCCTATGATAAAAGGTGAGAAAAGACAGAACACAACATAGACATTGATGTAAGTGGGCCGCTTGCAAATTCACCCGGCGACTAGTGTTTTATCCCCATGGCCAGGGCTGCACTGGCTGATCCCTTTCTTCTCATTCTCTTTTAGTTGGACTCAGAGGGTGTCCCACCTGCCACCAAAAGGCTTGAAGCAGCCACTTGTGTCTTGCTGTATTTTACCTTTAATCATTTCCAGCATGTTTATCATAATAGCACTCCTCTTATTCTTCAAAGAAAGGACTATGACCCCAATTTACACACAGTTGAACACATTAGCCATTTTGAGGGAGTGACTCTATTCCCCCATTTTATAAAGAGCCAGTCGGGCTGAAGCATGAAAAAAAAAAGTCATCCAATTTCATTTCCTTCTCCATCTCAAGCAAAGGAATAAAAATGAAAGCCATTAATATAAAGAGACACAAGTGAAACACCAAACAGAACTCCCGGGGAACTCAAAAACCCCTCACCATTTAACCGAAAACTGAGATACTGAAACACTTCATGAATTGATGGGAAGCCCTCTGTCTAATAACAGAGCTGGATACTCATTTTTAACCAATAAGTAAAATATTCAACAGAGAAATGAGAAAGCTTTTTGTCCTAATATTAGGACTTTTAAAAAATGCAGACAACTAGAGTAAGCCACCAGCCTACAGTTTACTTAACACAAGAAAACACAACGACTTTTATCAAACACAGTCAGTGTGGGCCTCCCCACATGAAACTGGCTGGGGAAACAAGTGGTTACATCAAACAACCTTTTTTTTTTGGAAAGTGGGAGGGAGACTTACTTCTGATTTCAAAGCACCATTACACTTACTTTCCTCTTATACTGCAAACTGATTGAATTTAGCATTTCTTCCCCAAATATCATGGTAAAGATACACAGCTGAAAACACAGCATTCTGAAACAATTAACTCTGAAAGTTTACAGTTCACTGACTTTTATTCCTTCATCCACCCACATATGTATGTGTGTGTATCTCTATATAGCTACAGATGTATACATAATTCTGTCAGTAATATTTATTACTATGATATAGCATAATATATAATATATAGTAATAATATATATAAATTATTAATATATATAGTAATACATATTACTATATAGGAATATGTAACATAGAGTAATACATATTACTATATAGGAATATTTTACATATTATATTCTATTTTTTATATTCTAGTTTTATATATATATATATATATATATATATATATATAAAATGTGGGGTTATTATAAAGATATTTACCCAACCACACATTTGTACCTTTATTGTTCCCTCAGAATTCTGCCCAAATCTGGTACCAAAAGAGCCTTCCATGGGCTGAAAAATACATCTGTGTCTCCTGGACACAAAATGAGCAGCCTAAGTGCTACTTTATTGTGGTCAAGGGTGCTAGGCTTTTGTATAAACCACTCCTTTTTTTGTGTGTGTGTTACGCGGGCCTCTCACTGTCGTGGCCTCTCCCGTTGCGGAGCACAGGCTCCGGACGCGCAGGCTCAGCGGCCATGGCTCACGGGCCCAGCCGCTCCGCGGCATGTGGGATCTTCCCGGACCGGGGCACGAACCCGTGTCCCCTGCATCGGCAGGCGGGCTCTCAACCACTGCGCCACCAGGGAAGCCCCTAAACCACTCCTTTTTAAAAACTGCAAACACATAGGGGTAGACAAGCTTTACTTTCTAGCAAGGGTGAAAGTTTCTCCTTTCCCTCTCTCTCAGAGGGAACCAAACCCTAGGAGATGGTTTATGGCTCAAAGCCCTGATTGCCTGGTGTGACCCAGGAAAAAATTCCATTTTGAGAAAATGCACTTTCCTTAAATACTCTGAGACAGAAAGCAGCCAGGTCTCTGAAGAAACCACTAGACTTTCTCAGGATGGTAGAGACTTTTAGAAAAGCAAAGGAAATTATATTACTTCAACCTAACAGTTTAAAATCTTTACCTTGAGCAGCAATGAAAAGCCAATATTATATGCCTGTTCTTATGAAGATGATTTTACATGAATCATCTATTCTTGACTAGGTGTGGAGCTACCGAAACTAAAAATCAGACTGTAAACTTGTAAATCCTGTGGCAGCTACCAGCTCGTACACTAGTTGGCCCTTACAAACTGTTAGCTCTGAGCTGCAGCCCTTGGTAAAAGTTAACAGTCACTTAAAGTTCTCTTCCATTAACTGAAACACAAATAGCTAAACCCAGATGCCACAATACACGCGAATAATTTCCCACTTTACACATTTTAGAAAATACTAGCAATAGTAATTTTTGCTGATACCCAATCCAAATATACTTCCCATATAAGAAAAGCATACTTCGGTGCTGATGTTTTCCTAACACTGTGTTTCCAAGTGAGAGCAGAATTTTTAACCTGGAAGAGACTTTAAAAATCATTTAATCCAGCCCCTCATTTTTTTTTTTAACATCTTTATTGGAGTATAATTGCTTTACAGTGGTGTGTTAGTTTCTGCTTTACAACAAAATGGATCAGTTATACATATACATACGTTCCCATATCTCTTCCCTCTTGCGTCTCCCTCCCTCCCACCCCTCTAGGTGGTCACAAAGCACCCAGCTGATCTCCCTGTGCCATGCGGCTGCTTCCCACTAGCTATCCACCCTACGTTTGGTAGTGTATATATGTCCATGCCACTCTCTCACTTCGTCACAGCTTACCCTTCCCC
>NC_041233.1:98458829-98460930 GCF_002837175.3 Physeter macrocephalus | reverse complement strand
GGGAAGCCCCCATGACTCTTTTTGAATTATGGTTTTCTCAGGGTATATGCCCAGTAGTGCGATTGCTGGGTCGTATGGTAGTTCTATTTGTAGTTTTTTAAGGAAACTCCATACTGTTCTCCATAGTTCCAGCCCCTCATTTTAAAGATTAGGGGACAGGACCAGAGAGTTGAGATGTCCAAAGTCACAAAGCTTATTAGTAGAAATAATATCGGAAGACCCTGAATTCCCAGGCCCCTGCACTACACATCAGTCTGGCCCTTCACCACGCAGGTGATCTCCTTCTCTCCTCTCCTTCTCTCCCTCCCTGACTGGCTCCAACCAGCCCCACCCTCCTCCAGCGGGTCCCATACACACCCTGACAGCTCCATTGACAGTTTTACCATGCTTGGAACCAGTCACCTCTACCCGATCAGGTTCTCCTTACAGAGAACTTCTGTACTTCAGAGTCCAAAAAGTCCCACCCAGGGTTACGTGTGTAAGTTTCTCTCAAGGGTTGAGAAGAAAATTCCAGAGCTAGGTGAATTACAGCAAACTAAAAGTACCAGGTTTGCTTTCCTTTTTCACTAAGCTTTTGGTTGTTTTCAGGATCCCAATTCTGCTGACAAGACTCTGTACTTCTCATTTGTGCTATGATTTTGACTTGGGTGTCTGATTAACAGGAACTAGATTTTATTGTCTGATCTCAAATATTGATATGTAGTATTCTTCCAGCACTTAATATCTGCCAAGTTTCTGTCACTGAAACGAGTACGACGCTGGCAGGTGAGGACACTGGGTCTCAGGGGACACGATGGACAGTCAGCAAATAAATGCCCCACGAATGCATAGGTGCACGTGAACCCTCCTAAAAGTGAGGTCTGGATTCCACCAAAGAGCCTCTGCAAACTCTCCATGTGGAGGTGCCATCTAAAGTTTAACCATATTCGTTAAAAAATGGAGTTTTAATGTGTTGTGAAACAACGAGGAATAGAAAGTGGAAAACACTTAGCTACTGTTGCAGATAGAACTGGAAACAAAACTGTATTCCCGAATAACATACCCCTTCCCCTTGCCTTATTTTTCTCTTTCCATTCACTTCGTAACACTTTAACCAAAGAATGCGCTTAAAATAAAAACAAATGCAGGAAGTCAATCTGAGCGAAAACACTAGCAGGAATGTTAAAACTAAGGTAAATGGAAAAAAAGGAAGTTTTGATGCCTCCCATAAAACAAAGGTTTTCAGGCCTGTGAGACTTCAAGTGATCACCATGTCCTCCATTCCCAGTAAGTCCTCGGTGATGGAGAGAAAATATTTACTATGGGCAAAGTGGAAGCTTAGTGTAAATTCCAGGTCATCAAGATCCCTCCTAAGGGCTGAATGTTCTTCAGAAACACCTCTGCAGAGCCCAGTTGTAGAGATGCAGGCAGTGGGGGTGGGATGCCAGCTTCCTGTCAAGGACAGCCAGCACGGCAACCACGTGATCACCCCCCCCATACCCTTTCCTCCAGAGCGCTGAGGATTCAGGAGTGCCTGGTGTGTTACATTGTGTCATTAGCACGACTAATGAAAACATACCACACCCAGTTTTCTTTTTTTAACATCTTTATTGGAGTATAATTGCTTTACAATGGTGTGTTTGTTTCTGCTTTATAACAAACTTAATCAGTTATACATATACATATGTCCTCATATCTCTTCCCTCTTGCATCTCCCTCCCTCCCACCCTCCCTATCCCACCCCTCTAGGTGGTCACAAAGCACCAAGCTGATCTCCCTGTGCTATGCGGCAGCTTCGCACTAGCTATCTATTTTACTTTTGGTAGTGTATATATGTCCATGCCACTGTCTCACTTTGTCCCAGCTTACCCTTCCCCCTCCCCATATCCTCAAGTCCATGCTCTAGTAGGTCTGCATCTTTATTCCCATCTTGGCCTAGGTTCTTCTGATCTTTTTTTTTTTTTTTAGATTCCATATATATGTGTTAGCATATGGTATTTTTATTTCTCTTTCTGACTTACTTCACTCTGTCTGACAGTCTCTAGGTCCATCCACCTCACTACAAATAACTCAGTTTCATTCCTTTTTATGGCTGAGTAATATTCCATTGTATATATGTGCA
>NC_041233.1:98458022-98458704 GCF_002837175.3 Physeter macrocephalus | reverse complement strand
GTTCCCTTTTCTCCACACCCTCTCCAGCATTTACTGTTTCTAGATTTTTTGTTGATGGCCATTCTGACCGGTGTGAGATGATATCTCATTGTAGTTTTGATTTGCATTTCTCTAATGATTAATGATGTTGAGCATTCTTTCATGTGTTTGTTGGCAATCTGTGTATCTTCTTTGGATAAATGTCTGTTTAGGTGTTCTGCCCATTTTTGGATTGGGTTGTTTGTTTTTTTGATATTGAGCCACATGGGTTGCTTGTATGTTTTGGAGATTAATCCTTTGTCAGTTGCTTCATTTGCAAATATTTTTCCCCATTCTGACGGGTTTTTTTTTTCATCTTGTTTATGGTTTCCTTTGCTGTGCAAAAGCTTTTACGTTTCATTAGGTCTCATTTGTTTATTTTTGTTTTTATTTCCATTTCTCTAGGAGGTGGGTCAAAAAGGATCTTGCTGTGATTAATGTCAGAGTGTTCTGCCTATGTTTTCCTCTAAGAGTTTGATGGTGTCTGATCTTACATTTAGGTCTTTAATCCATTTTGAGTTTATTTTTGTGTATGGTGTTAGGGAGTATTCTAATTTCATTCTTTGACATGTAGCTGTCCAGTTTTCCCAGCACCACTTATTGAAGAGGCTGTCTTTTCTCCACTGTATATTCTTGCCTCCTTTATCAAAGATAAGGTGACCAT
>NC_041233.1:98456868-98457594 GCF_002837175.3 Physeter macrocephalus | reverse complement strand
CTTCTCTGATTGCTGTGGCTAAAACTTCCAAAACTATGTTGAATAATAGTGGTGAGAGCGGGCAACCTTGTCTTGTTCCTGATCTTAGTGGAAATGGTTTCAGTTTTTCACCATTGAGAACGATGTTGGCTGTGGGTTTGTCATATATGGCCTTTATTATGTTGAGGAAAGTTCCCTCTACGCTTACAGGGTTTTCTTCTGTAGGGCTTTTATCATAAATGGGTGTTGAATTTTATCAAAAGCTTTCTCTACATCTGTTGAGATGATCATATGGTTTTTCTCCTTCGATTTGTTAATATGGTGTATCACGTTGATTGATTTGTGTATATTGAAGAATCCTTGTATTCCTGGGATAAACCCCACTTGATCATAGCGTATGATCCTTTTAATGTGCTGTTGGATTCTGTTTGCTAGTATTTTGTTGAGGATTTTTGCATCTATGTTCAACAGTGATATTGGCCTGTCGTCTTCTTTCTTTGTGACATCAACTGTCTGGTTTTGGTATCAGAGTGATGGTGGCCTCGTAGAATGAGATTGGGAGTGTTCCTCCCTCTGCTATATTTTGGAAGAGTTTGAGAAGGATAGGTGTTAGCTCTTCTCTAAATGTTTGATAGAATTCGCCTGTGAAGCCATCTGGTCCTGGGCTTTTGTTTGTTGGAAGATTTTTAATCACAGTTTCAATTTCAGTGCTTGTGATTGCTCTGTTTATATTTTCTATTTCTTCCT
>NC_041233.1:98454901-98456313 GCF_002837175.3 Physeter macrocephalus | reverse complement strand
AGATCTTTTCCTGTAATTGGTATCTAGTCTCATAGCGTTGTGGTCAGAAAAGATATTTGATATGATTTCAATTTTCTTAAATTTGCCAAGGCTAGATTTGTGACCCAAGATATGATCTATCCTGTAGAATGTTCCATGAGCACTTGAGAAAAATGTGTATTCTGTTGTTTTTGGATGGGATGTCCTATAAATATCCATTAAGTCCATCTTTTGTAATGTATCATTTAAAGCTTGTGTTTCCTTATTTATTTTCATTTTGGATGATCTGTCCATTGGTGAAAGTGGGGTGTTAAAGTCCCCTACTATGATTGTGCTACTGTCAATTTCCCCTTTTATGGCTGTTAGTATTTTCCTTATGTACTGAGGTGGTCCTATGTTGGGTGCATAAATATTTACAATTGTTACATCTTCTTCTTGGATCAATCCCTTGATCAATATATAGTGTCCTTCTTTGTCTCTTGTTATAGTTTTTACTTTAAAGTCTATTTTGTCTGATATGAGAATTGCTACTCCAGCTTTCTTCTGATTTCCATTTGCATGGAATATCTTTTTCCATCCCCTCACTTTCAGTCTGTATGTGTCCCTAGGTCTGAAGTGGGTCTCTTGTAGACAGCATATATATGGGTCTTGTTTTTGTATCCATTCAGCCAGTCTGTGTCTTTTGGTGGGAGCATTTAATCCATTTACATTTAAGGTAATTATCAATATGTATGTTCCTATTACCATTTTCTTAATTGTTTTGGGTTTATTATTGTAGGTCTTTCCCTTATCTTGTATTTCCTGCTCCTGCCTAGAAAAGTTCCTTTAGCATTTGTTGTAAAGCTGGTTTGGTGGTGCTGAATTCTCTTAGCTTTTGCTTGTCTGTAAAGCTTTTAATTTCTCCATCAAATCTGAATGAGATCCTTGCTGGGTAGAGTAATCTCGGTTGTAGGTTTTTCTCTTTCATCCCTTTAAATATGTCCTGCCACTCCCTTTTGGCTTGCAGAGTTTCTGCTGAAAGATCAGCTGTTAACCTTCTGGGGACTTCCTTATGTATCACTTGTTGTTTTTCCCTTGCTGCTTTTAATATTTGCAGAAAAGCAAACCCGAAGTCTACAGTTGCTCCCAAAGTCTACCACCTCAATTTTGGGATGATTCGTTGTCTATTCAGGTATTCCACAGATGCAGGGTACATCAAGTTGATTGTGGAGCTTCAATCCGCTGCTCCTGAGGCTGCTGGGAGAGATTTCCCCTTCTCTTCTTTGTTCGCTCAGCTCCCGGGGTTCAGCTTTGGATTTGGATCCGCCTCTGCGTGTAGGTCGCCTGAGGGCGTCTGTTCTTCGCTCAGCCAGGACTGGGTTAAAGAAGCAGCTGATTCGAGGACTCTGGCCGAGCCTGCGGCGGCGTGACGTTGCACCAGCCTGGGGCACCGG
>NC_041233.1:98437856-98454211 GCF_002837175.3 Physeter macrocephalus | reverse complement strand
CCTCCCACTGGTGCGGGTCCCGTCCCTGTTCTTTTGTCTCTGTTTATTCTTTTTTCTTTTGCCCTACCCAGGTACGTGGGGAGTTTCTTGCCTTTTGGGAGGTCTGAGGTCTTCTGCCAGCGTTCAGTGGGTGTTCTGTAGGAGCTGTTCCACGTGTAGATGTATTTCTGATGTATCCGTGGGGAGGAAGGTGATCTCCGCGTCTTACTCTTCCTCCATCTTCAAGCTCCTCCTCCTAGGGACCATACCCAGTTTTCTCTCCGGCATTTGCGGGTCTCCATGGCTTCAAAACCAATGGGAGCGTTTTGTTTCTTTGCAAATTCAGTGTTATCAGGACACCATCGCCCTTCATTAAGGCTGAGATTCCAACTGCCATGGCCATTTGCCACTGATGCTTTTAATAACCATACGTTGATTTGGTGCTCAAGTCTAAAGAAAAAGCTTTCTATTTTTGCTTTCCCTGATAGGGTAGAGCCAACATAGCGCCCCCCACCATGCAAAGCTCTAATGTGGCTGACAGCAGAACAAAGTCTGTTAACGGTCTCTTATATTAGGCTATAATTGCTTTTAGCCCTAATGAGGCAAATTTACATTCTGGGAGAAGGGCATGAATCCTCACTTCCAAATAGTTTAGGTCAGAACTGTTTATATTTCCACAAAAACATTTATTCCCAGACCTATTTCAGAGCCTTACTTTGTGGATGCGAAGATAGCCTAAAAAACCCATTTAACCCAAAGGAGGCAGGAGGTCCCAATTCTATTCTCAGCAACAGCAGCTGCCTGACTCAGCCTATATGTCTGCTCTCAAGCTGCTGACTTCATCCCTACCTGCTCCACTTTCTCCTCCTATAAAAATGGGGATTAACCCCCCACTCATGCTTATTTACTTATACCGTGGATATACACCAACCCACACGTACACACTCACACATCCCATGAAGTGATCCCATGAAGTGATGTCCCTCTAGCTCAACAGATGACAAACTCCTGTCCTGCCTGCCCCTTCCCATCTTCCGGGAAGGAAGGGGAGCACTGGAGAGATGTACTCAGAAGAACAGAAACAGCAGGAAGAGAGAAAGAGGCCAGTACCTCTTAACCACAGTTCCATAAACCCAGACAAATATTTTATTAGTTAATATGCACAATCTCCCAAATTGGCTGCTCATTATTACCATAAAAAACTTGGGTTAGGACTGCCTGGCTCAGAGAAGGCCAGAAGCACTAGAAAATTCATTAATTCAGGTCCTAGCTACATTTTTCTATCATCAAGGCTATGCAGTTGTAGTAGGTGAAATGGTTCATCTTCCCAAATGCTATTTGTGAAGGAGGGAATTACTCCTATTTGCAATTCCCATCCTACAAGCCCAGTGAACACCTTGATTTGCCTTAGTTGGGGTCACATTATAGAATTATACCTATTTGAGTTAAAAAATTGTTTCTAAGTAAGGGACATTACATAGGGTTGCCTGATTTAGCAAGTCTACAGGACAGCCAATTAAATCTGAATATTGCATGAGACATATTTATACTAAAAATTATTTGTTGCTTATCTAAAATTCAATTTAACAATATATGTATATATAGGACATACTTAGAATAAAATTTACTTGCTGTTGATCTGAAATTCAAATTTCACTAAGCATCCTACATTTTATCTGGCGACCCTGACATTGCACTACGGCTTGTAAGAACAAAGATGAATAAGACATGGCATCTGACCCCAAGGAGCTCACAGTCTGGTGAGAACCAGAGCAATACAGGTTACCATAGAGGATTAGAGGCACCTACCAAGTGCTTTCGGAAACATAGGCAAAGGAGCCATTAAATCCTAATGTAGCACACAAATATTCCTATTTCTCGCAATGAAAGTAAACATTTTTTTATTCTAGAATTCTCTATATTCTACAGATCTACAATCCTGACACATGAACTTGCTAAGTGTTCTAAGTGTTCTTCCCTGACTGGACATCACCCACCATTCCTCCTTCAGGAGTAACATCCACACGAAGAAGCAAACACCGAGCTAAGCTGAAGCTTCCGAAACTTCCAGGAGTTAAGAACTTCTCTCCTTGACCCAGAGCTGTGTTGCTAGCCTCACAGGAACCCACAGAAAAGCAGAGAGCAGCGTGGCTTGAATGCGGTTCCTTACTAAGGGTCACGTGGATGAGGAAACCGAACGTTACCAAATGCACTCCATCTCCAAGTGGAAACCCGGAAAGCTGAACAATTGTGAAGATCATTCATTCCGCTTTCTGCCATTCCTTACACCTGAAGCAAGTTACTGTCTAGGTAATCTGGAGAGAGTTAGAGGATACTGGCCACAAAACAGATTTGAAAAGACAGATTAGAGAATAACCCGAGTTGTTTACAGAGCCAGATACTCTTCATCCTGGAGCCTGGGGAGCTCCCACAGTCTGGGAGTCTGTCTGTTTCGAACACAGTGTAGAGGACAGTCCTCCCCATTTCTGCTGAGAGCAGGGATTCCCCACATACTACTCATGCGCACAGCTCTGCAAGGAAGATTTTGGGCCCATGGTTGGAAAACTAGCTCTCCTTTTATCTCGAGCTGTCTTTGGCACCAGCAGCCAAGGGAGCTGGGCAAGGCACAGAATCGACTGGTCAGGTGGGGTCAGGCAAGGACAGTGCCAGAGAGACCTGCCCAGCTCATGTCATTCTCAGAGGGTGCCCAGGACGTGTGATGTACACCGCCTGGCGCAGAAACGGCTCCGGCCTGTAAGTCTCCTGCACCTTCTCGTGAAGAGCCACTTTATTACCCCCTTGATTTCGAGATCATAGGAGAGAAAGCAAAAGGCAAGCTGGGAGAAAAGGAAGCTAAGAAAAAGGTGGTGTGTATGTATTTCCTGCTGGAATTGCCTTAGATCACAGCAAAGAGGGCGTGATCATTTCCAAGGGCATTAGGGAAGGCTCTGGGGTCCACTGGTGGGAAACCAAGGACATATATTACACAAAAGACAATAATTCAAAGACTTACAATTGGGTAATTAGCTTTGTATCACTTTACTCACAAGGTCTCATAGTTCAGTGTTAAAAACACTAATACTTTAAAAAATGAAATTGGCCTCTTGTTCCGAGCCTATTCATCTTTGCATCCACAGAACAGAGCACCGTCATGGCACTTAGCACACACCTTGTAATGCTGATGCGTTAATGGATGGTGTTCATGAAGCTTCAACCCTATGAGCCAGATTCCCTACCACGGGCACGCATGCGTTTATTACCGCAATCAGGGAACCTTGCAGCCACACAGTTCTGGCCATACACTTGCCTAACAACAAACACGATTCTCTAGGTGCTAAAGAGAAATGAGTAGAACTCAAGTTCTCATCTTTCAAGGCCTAACATTAAAACTTACTCCAAACCAGACACATTTACAAGTCAGAAAAGTAAAGACACTATTTCATACTATATCAAAAAAGAAGCCAACCTGTTTATAATTTTGTTTTGGAGGCAGTGCAGAAGGAAACACTTTGGAAAGCACTGCCAAATTCTAAAAAAGGAAGGAAGGAAGGGAGGGAGGGAGGGAAAACAAAATCATGAAAAAGCCAAAACCAAATTCAGCCCATTAAACAAAGCAGGAAAAAAATGAAACAAACAAAACAAACAAACAAACAAAACTTTATCAATTCAAAGCAATAGAGGTTGAAACAGAAAGTTCATGAAAGATCAATAAATAAATTCCAGATGTGCCCCCACTGTTTATCTATTAAATAGTCAACTCAACTTTTATCAGTTAACCAACCCAGGATAGGCTTACTTCTAATTTAATATCCCTTTCAGATCTCTGACTCCATAATTGAGATATTGTTCAAGCCAACATACGCAAACATTTTCTGCCTTAAAATAAACATGTGAATCTTCTGGGCTTAGATATTTTCTTCTTCCTCTTATTCAGCCACAGATGGTCTAGTCACCTCAATCACATTTAATAATATACATAAGTAATGTATAATTAAAAATATAATATAGATATACATAAGTGGTATATCTTCTGGGCTTAGATATTTTCTTCTTCCTCTTATTCAGCCACAGATGGTCTAGTCACCTCAATCACATTTAATAATATACATAAGTAATGTATAATTAAAAATATAATATAGATACACATAAGTGGTATAATATATAGGTAGTGCATATATAAAATTAAAAACAAAAGTGAGTACAGATAACTGTTAAGTGAGATGAATTAAAATGAAATTAATTCTATGAATAATTTAGTTAAAAATGAGTTCAAAATTAGTCTTCTGTTTTGTGAACTCAATAGACGCATATGACTTTTAACTATCTTTAACTCAACAAAAAGTGACTGTTACAAACTAATTTTAAAAATGCCTAAAACAAGGCATTCCCCGGCGGTCCAGTGGTTAAGACTTGGTGCTTTCACTACTGTGGGCCCAGATTCAATCCCTGGTTGGGGAATTAAGATCCCACAAGCCACACAGTGCAGCTAAAAAAAAAAAAAAAAAAAAAAAAAAAAAGCCTAAAACCTAAGGTAAGTTTTCCTCTACAGTCAGGAAAGTTCCATCTGCTGAACTGCACCATTTGTTGACACATACACATTGTCATCAAGAACCCACCAACACCAACTTTTGGTAGAACATTTTCTAAACACTGAGAAAAACCAAGACGATTCCAATACCTGAGCTGCAACAAACAAAATGCTCTAATACAATGACCTGGGTCATTTCCCAACCTTTGAGCCTGACAACCCAAGCTAGAGCAATAGCCATGTGAACTCAAACTAGAAGTGGGTAGGGAGTGGTTAAAGAACCAAGAAGGGAAGGAAATGGTTTAGTAAGTGCCTATAATGTGCCAGCCATAATAATGCACTTTTACACTTTTTAGTATCGTATTTAATCCTTTCAATAGCTCTATGGAATAGACTTAGCTTTTGTATAGTGAAGGAAACACACTGAGATGTCACCATGTCATCTAAATATAAACCTATCAAAGTACTTTTTTTTTTTTTTTACATCTTTTTATTATGCTTTGATATATGAGAAAAGTCTGTTAAAATGGCCCATCCTGGGACTTCCCTGGTGGGGCAGTGGATAAGAATCTGCCTGCCAATGCAGGGGACACGGGTTCGATCCCTGGTCCAGGAAGATCCCAGATGCCGCGGAGCAACTAAGACCGTGCGCCACAACTACTGAGCCCGCACTCTAGAGCCCATGAGCCACAACTACTGAGCCTGTGTGACACAACTACTTAAGCCCGCACGCCTAGAGCCCGTGCTCCACAACAAGAGAAGCCACCGCAATGAGAAGCCCATGCACCGCAATGAAGAGTAGCCCCCGCTCGCCACAACTAGAGAAAGCCCGCGCACAGCAACGAAGACCCAATGCAGCCAAAAAAACAAACAAACAAAAAAAAGCCATACGATGAATGTGAGCAAGATTTTTCTATCAGCATTTCTCAAGGTATTGAATATATTCTATATAACACCAGCTCTGGGGGATATACACAAGTGTTTTATGCACACACACACACACACACACACACAGATTCTGTGGTCACATAAGTTTGAAAAATACTTCCTTAAACTAGGCTCATCACATTTCTTAACTGTGGAACTTCTCAGAAGCTTCCTCATATGCTAAGATACTTGGTGTTTTTCAAAAACAGCTCTACAAAATACAGTTTTTCTGAAATTAATTTGACCAGAAACCCTTTTTCAGAGGATCTCCTGGGACTGATAATCTATACTCCACACTTTGGGAACCACAGTTCTAATTCACAGACTCCTAGGGTTTGCACTGGCTGGGTGTTTAGAGATCAGTGAATCTGGGGACCTCAGAACTTAGCCCAGAGAGTAACTGCAGCTCTGAACTCATGACATGACCCTCTTTGGTCAGTAGTGATACGGGGCAGGGTTCACAACTTAGAGGCACTGAAAAACAATGGAGAGTGTTAGTAGAGATTGTAAGTCAAGCCAAGCTAATGAAGTCCTCCTGATCCTTCCTATATCGGTGCCCCATGGCAGCTGCCATAACAAAGGACCACAAATTGAGTGGCTTAAACCACAGAAATGTACTGTCTCATCTGTGGAAGCTAGAAGTCCAAAATCAAGGTGTCCGCCAGGTTGGTTCCTTCTGAGGGTTTCAAAGGAGAATCTGAATCGGGCCCCCTCCTTGGCTTGGAGATGTCTGTGTTTTCCCTGTTTGCTTCTCTGTCTCCAGATTTCTCCTTTTTAAAATGAGGATGCCAGACAGATTGAAATAGGCCCATCTGAGGAATTCTTTCTAACTTGATTATCTCTGTCAAGACTGTCTCCAAATAAGGACCCACTCTGAGGTAGCAGGACTTAGGACTTCAATATATGAATTTGAGGAGGACACAGTTCAACCCATAGCATCCTCCAATAGAGCTAAACTGGCCAGAGACTCATGAGACGTCCAGTTTTCAGGGCTGCCCTACCTGTGGAAGTTGGAAACTGATCGATTATATTACCTATCCGAATGTCCTTCTGTTTTCTCTAATTTATACTCTGCTTTGGTAAGCTGTCTTTATTCTATTACGTAAACAGACTACAAAAATTTTCTCCTTCATCTGATATCTACATATAGGTGGCTTCTTACTGTGGTTTCTATGATCTACTGAGCCTATTATAGGTCAGGCACAGTATTCACCATCCTCGCATGCCTTTAAAGTAGGTCTTTTTCATGTTTAAAGAGAGGGAGAAGGCAGGTAACTTTCTCAAGGTCACATAGTTAGCAAGGAGCAGAATGTTGGGATTTGAACACACGTCTGACTCCAGAATTCCTACCCTTCCATTTCACCACAATCTGGGATGGCTGCTTTACCCCTGTACTTTTACTAAAGTTGAACCCACTCAGAGAAGTAGCTTTAAGAGGGGAGAAAAAAATCAAGAGCTCTGTTTTAGACATGAGATGCCTATTGGACATTCAAGTGGAGATATAACACAGGGAGCTGAATATGTTAGTCTGAAATTCAAGGGATAGTTAGAGCTGAAAGTATACATTCTTCATTTATCTACGTATGTGTGATTTAGTAAGACCAAGGTTGGATGGTATCACTTTGTGATGTAGAGCAGGTATCAGCAAACTACGGCGGATTTTTGTATGACAGGCTACAGCCTATTTTTATATGACCTGTGAGCCAAGAATGGTTTTTACATTTTTGAAATGGTAAAAAAGCAGTATTTCTTGATGCATAAAAACAATATGAAATTAAAATATTAGAGTCCATAAATAGTTTTACTGGAACAGTCGCACTCATTTATTTACGTAATATCTAGGGCTGTCTTTGTGCCACGTCACAGTTGAGTAAATGTGACAGACTATGTGGCCCACAAAACTTAAAAGATTTGTTAAAAAAAAGACTTTTTCCAGAAAATTCTGCCAATCTCTCCTAGAGAAGAGAGAGCAGAAGTCTGAGGACAGAGCCGTCCCTGGTGGCCTGTGACACTTCATGCCGGGATGAGGAAGCACATCCAGCAAAGAGGACTGAGCACCCAGTGAGATAAGAAGACAGCTGGGCAAATGGTGTCCCCAAAGCATTGAAGACACAGGATGCCTGGGGAAGGCAGTGTCTCCAGAAGGGACAGGGGGAACAACAGCGGGGTCAAGTGGAGGGCACGCTGAGAACTGACCGCTGACCACACGCACATCGCTGGAGACCAAGGCAAGAGCGGCTCTGGATCAGCGGTGGGGACAACGTTGGACTGAAAGAGATTCAGAGAAGGAATGGAAAGTACGGACGTAAATGTGGAGGATGAACAACATTTTCAAGGAACTTTATTATAAACAGGGCAGAGACAGCAGCTAGCACGGACCATAAAGTGAAAACATGCTTTGGTGGTTTGTTTTAAGAAAGGACATGCTACAGTCTGATGATTTGCTGACAGGATTGATCAAGTAGAGGGGAAACTGGTGAGGCAGGAGAGAGGGGGGAGCACTCACTGTAGGATGAAGGGCTTCTGAGTAGACGAGAGTAGAAGGTGTCCTGCGAGTAACTGGCCGGGGCAGGGATGGTTCATGTATCACAACAGGCAAGGCGGAGTAGGCATATGGGTGTGCACACAAGTCAGCTGGTAAATGTAGTGGTGGGAAGGTGAGAAAGTTTCTTCCTATGCCTGCTTTTTCCTTGGTTGTTTTTCTGCAGCTGCGTTCAAACACATGAACACCAGAATGACCGTGCAGAATGGAACCTGGGCTAAGGGAACTGAGGTGAAGAGTCAGTGATGGACCATGCAGTTTAAACTGGGTGAGGAAGTGAGGACATGAGTGGGGCTGGAAGACAATATAAAAGTGGAAAGGTCAGGAGGTCTCAGTGGGATCAGAGGATTTTTAAGTAGATTATGTAAATATGCCCTATGAATTTGGACCTTCAAATATCACATTTTTTAAAAATGTAAAGCAGAGTCTTATCTAGAATTCAAGCTGGTATTTGATGGGAGTTTTCTTGGACAAAAACATAATCGGTTAAGAAGCAGTCACCCCTAACCACCTATCAATCATTAATTTCCTCCTGTCAAGGGAGAGGACTCGATGAAGGTACAATGTCATTCGATTCATATCTTCTCTGTGTAGCCATGAGTGAAAAGGCATCTGGGGAAGCAAGAGGAGGAGGAGGAGGAGGAAGCAGGCTTGGGGGGAAGAAGAAAAGGCACTCATGAGAGAGGAGAAAGGGAGTGAGATGAGGTGGAGAGAAAGAAGGAAGAGAGGTGAAGGCAATAATTGTAAAAACCACTTTTTTGTTTTGTTTTGCGGTACGCGGGCCTCTCACCGCTGTGGCCTCTCCCGTTGTGGAGCACAGGCTCCGGACGCGCAGGCTCAGCGGCCATGGCTCACGGGCCCAGCCGCTCCGCGACATGTGGGATCCTCCCGGACCGGGGCACGAACCCGCGTCCCCTGCATCAGCAGGCGGACTCCCAACCACTGCGCCACCAGGGAAGCCCCGTAAAAACCACTCTTTAAAAAGAAAGTACTGAGTTCTACACATGGAGGTGTCAGCACCAGGAAACATCCACATCATATACTGAGTGGTCATCAGCACTAAGACTCCAAATTTACCAAACACCAGTGTCCTTTCTTCCTATACACAAAGAAACTGCCATTTTAAAATGGCAGTTTTTATTAAGGACAGTGTATTAATGTCCTAGGGCTGCCATACAAAATACCACAAACTGGACTCTTAAACAACAGAAATGTATTTTGTCACAGTTCCGGAGGCTAGAAGTTCAAGATCAAGGTGTTTGGCAGGGTGGTTTCTTCTGAGAGTCGCGAAGGAGAATCTGGTCCATGCCTCTCCCCTAGCTTCTGCACTGTGCTGGCTATCTTTGGCTCTTTGGCATTTCTTGGCTTACAGATGAAGCACCCCAATCTCTGCCTTTCTCTTCACATGGTACCTTCCCCTGTGTGCGTGTCTCTGAGTCCAGATTTCCCCTTTTTATAAAGACATGGAGTGTCTTTATAAAAAATCCATATTGGATTAGGGCCCACCCTAATGGCCCCTAATGATTTCATTTTTACTTACTTCTATAATGACTCTATCTCCAAGTAAGATCACATTCTGAGGTACTGGGGGTTAAGACTCCAATATATATTTTTTTTTTTTTTTTGGAGGCGGGGTACAATTCAACTCATAAGGGACAGGAAGGCTTGTCTTAGTTTTGTCTCTTAAATTAGACTGCAAGTAACTTAAAGGCAGATACCATTTTTCAAAGAACTCTGATTGCCTCAAAAGATGGAAGGATTTTATAGACAAAGCGGATATTTTACAACCTTGCTGGAGCTGATGTTAAATGTGGTACCAAACACAATTTTGTTAAATTTCATGTTAATGTATGATTTCATTAGAAAGAATCTCAAAGCAGAGGACATGGTTTGGGAATTAGACTTTTCTGGAGTTTAGCTTCTCCAATGTGCAGGATTATGTAAGTATTTCCTAAGAAAGGGGTGAAGGGAGAAGAAAAAAATTCCATGTTGCTCTTTTTGTGTGTGCACACACATTCTCCTGTCACAGATAGAAAAGTGATTCCTGACATGTGCATTTTTTTCATCATAAGCTAAAGATTTCCCTAAGTTTAGAGTGATATGAAATATAAATTAAGCATGATTTGTACCCCATGACCCTTTTCAAGAACAAGTCTTTGTGAAGGAGGAAGGATGTGATTATAAAGGGTCAGCAGGAGGGAGTTTTTTGGGGGTAATAGGATTTTCCTGTACCTTGACTGTGGTGGTGATTACATGAATCTATACATGAGTTAAAAGTCATAGGATTATATGCTGAAAAAAGTCAATTTTACTATATGATAATTTTTTTTTGGCTATATGATAATTTTTAAAAGACTATTTTAAAAGGAATATTGGCAGTTAGTGTCTATTTTTCAACAGTTTTAAGTGACAGCAGTATTATTCCCACTTTTCAGATAAGGAAAGTGGCAGCTCAAAATTAAAAAACCTGCCCAGGATTTATACACCTTAGGGTGGAGGATCTGGGCTTGATCCACATCTGGCTGCTCCAAAACATGTACTCTCTTCCACTGCCCCACAATGGCACCAAAAAAACTACTGCACTACCTAATTTGAGCATGCCTGCTCCCTCTCAGAACTGCAAATCCTTGATCAAAAGTAAAAGCTATTGTCAGAGGTAACACACACAAACAGCTGTGAGACTCCATAAAGAGAGCACAGAACAAAACATGGAAACCCATCCCACTTATATAACATTATTTCTTGGATACATGCTCTTCTGGGGCAGAGGTCCAAAAACAACAGCCTATGCGCTATGTATCGACTATCAACAATCTCATCTCTGACTGCTAGAATAGCTTCACTCCACATAAAAAGAATAGCCCTCTTAGTCCCCTGGACTTATTTAGGAAAAGAGAAGGAGGAAATACACCAGAGTTAGGAGACATAAAGCATGCATTCTGTTGCTTTCCATTTTGCTCAGATGGGTCTCCACTCAGAAACCTAAGAAAACAGGGCATCGAGTGGACCAGCCTGGACACAGTGTTGTACTGAATGCTCTAGAATATGTCTTTAGAAGTTTCCCAGGGTTCTTCATTTGATGCTTAGTGTGGTCCCTGTCACCAACTCAACGAACAATGAAATTTAGTCCTAGGATGAAGTGACAGCCACTTTCCCCACATCTTCTGCACACCAAACAAAAGGCCACAAAGACACCCAGAAGCAAACCTCCTTAAGCAGTGCTCACCTCACTTATGACCAACAGCTCAATACAGTCAATGGATAACTAAAGAGTCAGTGTGAAGTCATCCACTAAGTAACGGCAAACAATACAGACTTTTCTTGAAAAAGATTAAGAGATATGCTTGCTCTTGGCAGACTCGAATATTATGCAAATTGCTGACCTTGTTTCTAGTTTTTCTTTAGGCTCATATGCACATAGATTTATATATACACATCCACAGCACTTATTTCTTCAGTAAGAAAATCCAAATACCTTTCTATAATTACTACAATGGAGACAACAGTGACTAAGAGCTGTATTTCACAGTCGTGATTATGGCAAAGTCTATACATGTCTTTTAATTTCATCACCTAAATTCTTCCAGGCAAGGGCAACAAACTCATCTTTATATCCATCCACTGTAATTCCAAGTATAATGCCCTGAAAGCGATAGATACATGAAACATCTACTGAACTGAAAAAGCAAAATGAGGGAAAAGAAAATGCATAACTTAGAACAAAAATTTAGGCTTTTTGGCTTACAAAACTCTTGAAGTTTGACCACTGCCACATAATCTTGAGCTGTAACCGCTGCCAAAAGTCTTTCCAATGAATTAGAAAGCAAACAAAATTTCTTCTCTTAGTTGAACAACAGGAAATTGCCACTTTTACGGCTCAAAAATTACTGGATATCAACAATTTCATATGGTTCAACATAATAGAATATAACCAATCACACAAACATAGGTGGGAAATCTGGATTTATCTTCATAACATGTTCCACTTATCAAAATATTCATATACAGGACCTCCCCGGTGGCGCAGTGGTTAAGAATCCGCCTGCCAATGCAGGGGACACGGGTTCGAGCCCTGGTCAGAATCCGCCTGCCAATGCAGGAGACACGGGTTCGAGCTCTGGTCCGGGAAGATTCCACATGCCGTGGTGCGGCTGGGCCCGTGAGCCATGGCCGCTGAGCCTGCGCTCTAGAGCCTGTGAGCCACAACTACTGAGCCTGCGTGCCACAACTACTGAAGCCTGTGCACCCTAGAGCCTGCATGCTGTAACTACTGAGCCCAGGTGGTGCAACTACTGAAGCCCGTACTCCTAGAGCCTGTGCTCCACAACGAGAAGCCACCACAATGAGAAGCCCTCGCACCACAACGAAGAGTAGCCCCCGCTCACCGCAACTACAGAAAGCCCGCGCGCAGCAACAAAGACCCAATGCAGACAGAAATAAATAAAAATAATTTTTAAAAATTAATTTTAAAAATTCATATACAAAGGATAGGATCACAAGGCACATACCATGTTAATGTGAAAAATTTTGTTTCAGGATGTCGAAGGAATTATTTTAACCAGAACTTATTTTAAAATTAGCTTTAATGAGGTATAATTTACATATAATAAAATTCCCTAATTTTAAGTGTGATATGTGATGCAGTTCGACAAATGTATCCAGTCTTGTCATCCCCACCACAATCATGATGTGGAATAATTCCATCACCCACAGACGTTCCCTTGTAGTCCATCCCCTGCCCATACCATCAGCCCGATTTGCTTTCTGTCACCATAGCAGTTTTGCCTTTCTAGAATTTCCTATAATTGGATTCAAGCCCAAAAGTACATACATTTTTGTGTTTGGCTTCTTTCACTTAGCACAATGCTCTTGATGTTCATCTACATTGTTTCATCAGTAGTTCACTTCTTTTTATTGCTAAGTAATATACCACAATTTATCTATTTAGCAGACAAGTTGTTTCCAGTATTTGGCCATTATGAAAAAAGCTATTATAAACATTTGTGTATAAATCTTTTTATAAACACAGATTTTCATTTCTCTTGGGTGAATACCAAGGAATGAAATTGCTAAATTGTATGGTAAATGCATGTTTAAATTTATTAGAAACTACCAAACTGTTTTCCAATGGTTACACCACTTCACATTCCCAGCAGCAACGCAGGAGAACCCCAGCTGTTACAAATCCTCACCAGCACTTGGTATGGTCAGTCTTTTTAATCTTTGCCATTCTAGCAGGTGGGTAGCTATATCTCCTACTGGTTTTAATTCGTCTTTCTCTAATGACTAGTGATGCTACTATCTTTCAATGTGCTTATTTGCCATTCACATACCCTGTTTGGGGAAGTGTTTATTCAAATCTTTTGCCCAGTTTTTAATTTGGTTTTATAATTATTGACTTGTAAGAGTTCTGTTTTGGTTTTTATCAGGTATACGTTTTGCAAATATTTTCTCCTGAACTATGGATTGCCTCTTCATTTTCTTAACAGGTCTCTTGAAGACCAAAAGTTTTTCATTTTGATTCAGTCCTATATAGCAAAATTTTCGTAAGCACAGGTGTTTCTCCTATGCTTTCTTCATAAGATTTTACAGTCTTAGCTCTTACATTTAGATCTATGATTCATTTCAAGTGAATCTGTGTGTACGGTAAAAGGTACAAGTCAAGGTTCATTTTTATAAATATAGATATCTAATTGTTTCAGCACTATTTTGGAAAATATTCTCTCTCCCTCACTGAATTATTTTGTACCTTTGTCAAAAATCAATTAACCATATATGTGGGTCTTCTCTGTTCTACTGATTGATTTATCTGTCCTTACACCAATACAACACTGTCTTGATTACTGTAGCGTCAAAGGAAGTCTTGAAATCAGGTAGTATAAATCCCTCAACTTAGAATACCTATTTTTAAATACCTTAATAACTGGTGATTGATTCTCTATGGGACAATTCACTCCCAATGGATTCAGCATAAGACCTCCAATTGATGCTGTTGCTCACTCCATCCCCCCCATCCCTTTCTGAAATTAACAGTGGCTCCTTCTACACATTCCAGGGAGCTTCAAAGCCCTTCATTTCCTTCCTGCTTAGGCAGGGGCATAAAGAATTCCTACCCCCCCCAAAAAAAAGAATTCCTACCCAGCTGACCTCACCAACAACGGGCTCTCACTTACGCTCTTGTTCTACCAGCCATGACCCCCTGGACTCTTGGTCTCTACTCCTTAGATTTCTCCAGACCACATCACCAAAACGTTGCTAACCTCTGTGTTGACCATCTGATTCCTACCCCTATGGCCAGCCTTAGAGACAGATTTCCCTGGGGTGCTGTGACCTGGTTCATTCTGAGTTTGGACTTCACCCCTAACCAGCTATAACCATAAATGAATAAATGAATGAACAAAGATATTTCTACCCACGAGCCAACCAGGCCTGTTGCCAATGGCCAAGAGGGCTGTTCAGGGCATGTTGCCAGGGGGCACTGCTCAGGCTGCCTGCAGTGGAACTGTGGAACAAGATGGCCCTGCCCCCACTCCTCCGCCCCTTCTTCCCTCCAGCTCACACATTAGTGACACAGTGCCTTCATACTGAAAATTACATAGCAAAAATATGTTCAACATTCCTTGGACCAAATTCACATTCCAAATATTCTTCTGTTGACTTGGATGTGTCTCAGACAGGTTCAAATGCAGAAGACCACAAATAACTGTTCGGGTGCAATCACTTTTTACATTTTTTTCCCCTAAAATATTCAAACATATTTACATCGTCTTGCAGAACTACAATCAGCATAAAATTTGCTATTCCCTTCCTGTAATGTGTACCAGCTATCTACCAGATGCTTCTGAAGTTTATTTTCTTTATCAGGTAAAATGAATTTTCCCAGTTGCATCCCAAAATAAACTCACCTACGGGCTCTAGGCTCTGTTTAAAAAAAAAAGAAAGAAAGAAAGAAAAGAAAACAGGAATAAAGGAAGGAAGGAGGGAGGGAAGGAAGAAAAACAGGAACTAAGATGAGATATCATAAAGTTATATAACACAGCACTGAAATTTTCTCATCTGAAAGATTACCTGAGATTTCTTTTGCCTTTATGTGTGAATTAGCTACTAAAAAGGATATCTAGGGTCCCAAACAAGTCAATTAAGAGTCCACCTAAGTTAAAAAAAAAAAAGTTTTAAAAAATGAGAAGCTTAGAAATTCTTTCCTCATAAAAACCTAGCTCTCCTTGAAGAAACTAAACTCAAAAGGCAGAATTGGGGCTTCCCTGGTGGCGCAGTGGTTGAGAGTCCGCCTGCCGATACAGGGGGACGTGGGTTCGTGCCCCGGTTTGGGAGGATCCCACATGCCGTGGAGCAGCTGGGCCCGTGAGCCATGGCCGCTGAGCCTGCGCGTCCAGAGCCTGTGCCCTGCAACGGGAGAGGCCACAACAGTGAGAGGCCCACATACCGAAAAAAAAAAAAAAAAAAAAGGCAGAATTGGAAACTCCTGGATACAATGATTAAAAATGGGCAGGGAACTTCAGACTATACTACAAAGCTACAGTAATGAATACAGTATGGTACTGGTACAAAAACAGAAATGTAGATCGATGAAACAGGATAGAAAGTCCAGAGATAAACCTACACACATACGGTCAACTTATCTTTGATAAAGGAGGCAAGAGTATATAATGGAGAAAAGACAGCCTCTTCAATAAGTGGTGCTGGGAAAACAGGACAGCTACATGTAAAAGAATGAAATTAGAACACTCCCTAACACCATACAGAAAAATAAACTCAAAATGGATTAAAGACCGGAAACGTAAGGCCAGACACTATAAAACTCTTAGAGGAAAACATAGGCAGAACACCCTATGATGTAAATCACAGCAGGATCCTTTCTGACCCACCTCCTGGAGAAACAGAAATAAACACAAAAGTAAACAAATGGGACTTAATGAAACTTAAAAGCTTTTGCACAGCAAAGGAAACCATAAAAAAGATGAGAAGACAACCCTCAGAATGGGAGAAAATATTTGCAAACAAAGCAACGGACAAAGGATTAATTACAAGCAGCTCATACAGCTCAATATCAAAAAAACAAACAACCCAATCCAAAAAAGGGCAGAAGACCTAAATAGACATTTCTCCAAAGATATACAGATTGCCAACAATTGCATGAAAAGATGCTCAACATCACGAATCATTAGAGAAATCCAAATCATAACTACAATGAGGGCCTTCCCTGGTGGCGCAGTGGTTGAGAATCTGCCTGCTAATGCAGGGGACACGGGTTCGAGCCCTGGTCTGGGAAGATCCCACATGCCGCGGAGCAACTAGGCCCGTGAGCCACAACTACTGAGCCTGCGCGTCTGGAGCCTGTGCTCCGCAACAAGAGAGGCC
>NC_041233.1:98437184-98437672 GCF_002837175.3 Physeter macrocephalus | reverse complement strand
CCAGCAATCCCACTACTGGGCATATACCCTGAGAAAACCATAATTTGAAAAGAGTCATGTACCAAAATGTTCATTGCAGCACTATTTACAATAGCCAGGATATGGAAGCAACCTAAGTGTCCATCGACAGATGAATGGATAAAGATGTGGCACATATATACAATGAAATATTACTCAGCCATAAAAAGAAATGAAATTGAGTTACTTGTAGTGAGGTGGATGGACCTAGAGTCGGTCATACAGAGTAAAGTAAGTCAGAAAGAGAAAATCAAATACCGTATGCTAACACATATATATGGGATCTAAAAAAAAAAAATGGTTCTGATGAACCTAGGGGCAGGACAGGAATAAAGACACAGACGTAGAGAATGGACTTGAGGACAAGGGGAGGGGGAAGCGTAAGCTGGGACGACGTGAGAGAGTAGCACTGACATATACACACTACCAAATGTAAAATGGATGGCTAGTGGGAAGCAGCCGCATAGCAC
>NC_041233.1:98430468-98437048 GCF_002837175.3 Physeter macrocephalus | reverse complement strand
GAGGGAAGAGATATGGGGATATACGTATGCATATAGCTGATTCACTCTGTTATACAGCAGAAACTAACACAACGTTGTAAAGCAATTATACTCCAATAAAGATGTTTAAAAAAAAGGGAAGGCAGACAAACAGGGTATAAGCTGGTAAGGGTGGGGATTACGAGTTACCTTAACTCAGAAGGACTGGTAACTCAACAAGGGCCATGGTCCAGGAAAGCCCTGCAGGGGGGGGAGTCACGCCAAAAAGCAGCAAATGACACATGATATCAATTACTCTCTGGACACCTTCTCTTCATTTTAGAAAGTGGCTGTTGAGTGCCATTTAAGTCACTCAGGTGTCAAATCTTAGGCTGCTCCAGGTGAGCTGCTGTGACTTCTCTGAAATTCCTAGTAATTACATATAAAAATCGAGTCTGGGATAAACCATAACGGAATAGAAAAAAGAATGTATATGTATAACTGAGTCACTTGGCTGTACAGCAGAAATTAACAACATTGTAAATCAACTATACATCAATAAAAAAAAATCCAGTTACCGCTATTAAACTATAGCCCCTTAATCCAACTACTTTTTGTTCCCAAAACTGACATTCAGTATCATAGAAAAACTAAATTTTCATAGTCCAAAAAGGCCAGAAAAGGTCAGAAGCCTGGTTATTATAGAGAGCTGGTGTCCTCTTAGTTTACTGGGGAAGACAGGACAGTGAGGACAGGGACCACTTCCACTGCAGAGCTGGCGTCCTCCACGCCCTGCTGAGTTCACTTTGCAAGCAATCACCGACGTGCCAGCTGAGCTCACTTTGGAAGGAATCACCGACATGCCAGCCTCAAAAGGAGCTGATAGCGAAGATGCTCCAATCCTGGGTCTCCCGGGACTTAGCAATTTTGAGAGAGCTTTACTTCCTGCTGAAGTATTTTTATTATGCTCTTTCTTGAAGCAGGAAAATAGAAAAATATTCCCAAGGAACCTAGGAAAGCTCTTTACCCACTTACAGGTAAAGTGCCTTTGCCTGCCCCAAGCGCTCTCCTACCTGATCATTGTTTTTTCAGAAGATAAAACTGAGGCATTTAAATGGGGACTTAGAAGAGGGCTCTGTGATTACCCAGTAAAGATCACTCTAAGAGTTGGGAAAAAGGAACAGTGATCCTAAATGACCATTGATTGATCTATTTTCTCCAGTCTCCAACATACTGTCACAGTGATTGCTTCACTGATTTTCTGCGGAAGATAGAACTGCCTTTATGTGATGGAAAATGTTCACTGTATGACTTGGATCTCTCCGGTCTTCTGAACCACCGAATAAGCGATTACCTCGAGGAATCCCAAAATAAAATCAGGATATGAATTCATGAATCAAGAAAGTGCAGCTAATTTGCATAATAAGGCTTCTTTAGAGAATGCGGAGCTATATATCTGATACAAGACAATCCTGAAAGTATAATCCCATCATTTGCAAATAACTAACTATAAATTTAGAAGGTGATACTGAGCAAAAAACAAAAAGAGGGAGAGAGAGAGAGAGAAATGGCTTGGTATGATCTACTTTCAGCATACGGTTCAGCTTCACATATTACAGCCACAATATTTCCTGTATTACTAAGACGCATTCGTATAGTAGAGAAGGGGAAACAAAACAGGACTCAGATAGAAGGAAATGACGATAAAGTAGATGGGTTGAGCTCTTCAAGTCTGTGCTAGCAGAGAATGCAATTAAACAAAGGCTATGGTTTATTAAAATCACAATGGTTGGGCTTCCCTGGTGGCGCAGTGGTTGCGCGTCCGCCTGCCCATGCAGGGGAACCGGTTCGCGCCCCAGTCGTTGCGCGTCCGCCTGCCGATGCAGGGGTACCGGGTTCGCGCCCCGGTCTGGGAGGATCCCACATGCCGCGGAGCGGCTGGGCCCGTGAGCCATGGCCGCTGGGCCTGCACGTCCGGAGCCTGTGCTCCGCAACGGGAGAGGCCGCAACAGAGGGAGGCCCGCATACCACAAAAAAAAAAAAAAAAAAAAAACCACAATGGTTAATAGTGTAGGTAGACCCACTGAATTCTTCACCATATAAACCGTTCCACGTTTACAGCACAAACTAAAAATGTAATCTCACACTACTGGAAGTATGCCTTTAACTGTTCCTAGGATAGCAAAGAAAATAAACGTTCCAAAAATAGCGTAAAAATAAAAGGAGGTACATCATGTCCCCTGTATGTATCACATAGAAAAAAAATTTAAATAATCAATGTTCCTACTCTTTTATTATTATTTCAATCCCAGGATTTGAAAAGCAATGCAAAGTATCATTACATGAGAACTGGCTAATAGTAATTCAAAAATTATGAATTACTGCACTTTTTTAGCTAACAGGTTAAAAGCCCAGGGATTTGATTGATGATCTCTCTAAGAAGAAAAAAAGACCATTTGTAAATTCTTTGTTCACAACATGCCTTTCCCACCACCTGTAAGTGGAATTCCAGTTTCTCCATGACCCACTCAGTTGGAAGGAGTCTCCTTCTCTCCTGAATTCTCATGGCACAGGGACTAGACCCATTTTACAATGTCTCACAGTGGTGCCCAAGCCTCATCTCCCTTTCTGGACCAAGGTCCTTGAGGACAGGCTCTGAGCGTGATTCCTGCTGGAAGTCCCCTGGTGCCCGGCCCTTGCTGGGAGGCCTCCGTGAATTTCTGCTGAATGAATACAGGATTAAGTGGATGTGTATCCAGACATATTTCTACCTATGTGTAACCTCCAGGCGTTATCCCATTTCTCTACATTGCATGAGCACTGTGTTACGTCTTTTAGTTAACAATATAGACAAACTGAGTTAAACAGTTTTTCCTGCAAAGATTTTTTTTTTTAATTTTTAGTATGAGCTAAAACCGCAATTAACCACTGAAATCAGAATAGCCCCAACATTTTGCAACTGACTACACTGGAACTCTGATGAATACATGGACCAGCCCTCGGTAGATGTGCACTTCCAGAGGCAGCCATGGGCCTTGGAGCCACTCCCAACTATTTCGATGTTTGCCTCTGAGCCTCCCGCAAACGATCATCTTAGGGCAGATGAGACAGCTCACTTAACCACAAATGAAATGCGGTGGGTAGACCTTTTCTAATTGATTCTAGATGAGCCAGTCCTGATATCTGTGTCTGGGAGGCTCCGCCCTCACAAAGTAGGTAGCGCTTTCACTATAGAAAGGAGATATGAATGACCAAAAAAAGCAATGTGACCACCAGCTTCCACTTCCAGTCATCATGACTTCATGTATGAAATTTAAATGGTACCTTTGATAGCATACTCAGATTCTAAAGGAATCTTGGCCAGGGGAGGGGAGGGGAGGGGAAAAAAGAGCACAAACTAATTTTCTGCTGTGTTTCATGTTTTTTTAATCCTCTCTAATTGCATTGAGAGTCTAGAGAAAATTAGTGGGAGAAAAGATCATGGGCATGTGAATAATTTATTCCAATTTACTTTATTTTACTATTATCAGGTTATAAAGTACTTAAGGCCTTAAGTACCTGCTTTTATACGGAGCATAAACCCATTTTTACTTCGTGGCAGCCGACTGCCTTGAAGAATTTAAAGAGGGTGCAACTCAGAGAAAGAAGAGGGCAGGAAGAGAATTGCTTTAGAGACGCGGGGAACCAACGAGGGGTGTGCGAACCCCCTGCTCTATCATTAGCCTGACCCACAGCTGTTAACTCCAGAGGGGGTCCTCTGCCACTGTCCCCAGATCCCACCCTACTGCGGACCAATTTGATAATGAATAAACAAAGCACCGACAAACGCAACTAACAGAACAGGATGGCAAAAAACGATCATACTGCACCAAACAGATCTCTTTAATGCATCTGCTTTGACCTCTTCTTTTACAAGCACCCCAATGAAAATAAGCTAGAACAAAAGGTGATTCGTTATGCACAGCCATAAAGAGCTCCAGGGCACGCTGCATCCATAATTCATGATGCACAGCCACCCGCCAACAGCATCATTTATCCTTTCAATATTTTAAAGTGGTGAAAGGTTGCTGGATATTTTTAAAGTTGCTGATTTCTACACGATCCTTCCAAATTGAGGAACAAATGGGGAACTTTACTCTTCTGCAAATGACATTACTTACAAACCTAAGACTACAAATCTACTAGAATTCACTTGGTTTCCATCATAGGGAGGGTGACTAAACAGCCCTAATAAAACTATTAAGCCAGCAGGCAACATATAATCAGTTCTGTTGAAATTAATTCTTATCAAATCACTTCTGCTTTCTGTTTTAAAAATAAACGCCCCAGTTTTCTTCTCACTGTGGTTAAAATCCATCCCATCCCATACACCCAAATCAAAGAGACATGCCAGGAAAGTGAGGTCCCAAGAGGTACTTAGCCTGACAGGAAAGTGAGGCCCAGAGACGTACTTAGCTTGCCCAAGATCTCCCAGCCAGGTGGAGAGGCCCTCATTAACATCCTGGACTGTTTCCTTCATTTCTAGGGACCTGCCTGGGGTCCCGTAGCATATAACGCCTGAATGACCTCAGAATGATCCCCTGACTCTATTCCCACTCCATTCACATCCATCTTCCATGCCGCTGCCCTGAGTGGTCTTACAAAAGGTACACTTGACACTTCCCCCATTTGACCCTTCAATATGTCCCTCTCACCCTAGGGGAAAAAAAAAAAAATCATCAAATCAAATAAAAATATTTTAGCTTTATATCATGCTGCCAAGAATTTTAGCTTAACAGGTAGATAGGCTAAAAACTATCGACATGGCATGTGCACTGATAAGTAAAAGGACTGGCTTCTGATAATCTGTACGACCCCCTTCCCCATCCCAACTCCATCGCACTTCAGTGGACCTGGTGGTTTGCAGAAAGTCCTCCAGCATCACCTCCACTCAGCTAGAGACCTGCTCCCATCCATCCAACCCCACCCATGGGCTCCAGAGAGCTCCCCCCCTCAGGCCTCTCCTGGCCCCTGGAGATCTTTTTTAACTTGGCATTTATTACACAGCACCGCAACCGTACATCTACTGTGTGCGCCACTTCCCTAAACCGCAGCTTCCTGGGGTCAAGGCCTATTCACCCCGGACTGCCCACCACCTGCCCTGTCGTCATTGTAGATTCCCAGTTAATGCTTGTAGTCCGTCACTGCAGAGTTAAACCCACGTCTTTCACACACGTTATTCCATTTTTCACTCAAGCAACCACCCGTTTATGGCAGGTGGAAAGCCATCATCCTCCTGAGAGACAGTATAGGGTGGTGGCAGAGAACGTAGGCTGTGGACGACAGCCTGGGCCCTGCCACATACTGCATGAGCCCAACCAAGTTCCTCAGCCTTCCTGAGCTAACGCTTAGTGGGCTGGCCAAAAAGTTCATTCGGGTTTTTCATACCACCTTAAGGAAAACCCCGAACGAACTTTTTGGCCAACCCAATACTATGTGGTAAAAACTACTCTGGACCCTTGGCGTGCCTGAATTCATTTAATACTCATAACATCTGAGGAGGCTGTGATAGCAAGAGCGAATGCTTAGGAAGTGTTAGCATTATTTCTCCTCATTCACAGATGAAGAAACTGAGGTTCAGGGTGGCTTCCCAGAGATCCAGGCTTCTTTCCTCCCTAATCCACTGGTTTGGAAAGATAAAAGATGTAAGGCCTCTTGCTCTGATGCTGGTTTAGCATAACACAAGAAAGCCGCATGGCAATAGTCATCTCTAGCTATAGGTAAAGGGACATTTTTTCCAATATCACCCTCCGTAGCAAACTATGTAGACTCCTTGAAATAAAGATCTGTCCCATTACAGAAATTAGCTAAGTCAGAGGAGTAGGAAGCAGAAAGGTATTCGTACTTTAAGTAGCACACACCCAGATTCCAAGCATTATCAAATCGCGCCCAGGGTGCACCTGAATCCTTAGAAGGCGAGAGAGCGTGCTTGTCGCATGGATGCGAACAAAGGCACCGACACACCGCGAGATTCTGCAAAAGCAAATATTTGTCTACAACCAAAGAACGAGGGTTCTTCTCTAACTGAGAACAATGTACGCCATTCTAATTCCTGACTCTTTCTCCTGCTTGACAGCGGGCTCTGATTTCAATGGAAATCCCCCCCACGAATAAACATGTCTTGAATCCCAGATGGCAAAATAAATCAGAAGACTTATGGACTGTAAAAAGGGATGACATGAGTGATCCAACCTTCATGGAACACCTGGGGCCGGGTGTGCAGCAGCTCTTCAATTCCTGGAAACAGTCACCTGTTTTTTTCGGCTCAGCAAAAAAATTTTAACAGCCCTGGTAATCAACAAGACGCCATCATCCCTGCTATTTGGGTGAGATTTTAATGCTGCGCCCTGTCACACAGTCAAGGCTCAGTGGCATCAACAGTTTTCAAGAAGTGGTTGAGAGGCTAACGCAGACCCAAGAAGCTCTGTACGGCTACAGGAAAGCCTGGTCCAAGAGCCCCAAAGGCAAATTCCTGAAATGACCAAAGAGAAAACTAGTGAATTTTCCTTCTCCCTACACGAAGAATAAAAAGATGGAAACAGGGCTTCCCTGGTGGCGCAGTGGTTGAGAGTCCGCCTGCCGA
>NC_041233.1:98421210-98430407 GCF_002837175.3 Physeter macrocephalus | reverse complement strand
TGCCCCGTTCCGGGAGGATCCCACGTGCCGCGGAGCGGCTGGGCCCGTGAGCCATGGCCGCTGAGCCTGCGCGTCCGGAGCCTGTGCCCCGCAACGGGAGAGGCCACAACAGTGAGAGGCCCGCGTACAGCAAAAAAAAAAAAAAAAAAAAAAAAAAAAAAAGATGGAAACAAGGTACTAGCCAGTGGGAATGCACATTACATTATACAGTAACCAGAGGGTGAGCATGTGTGTTTTTCTCGGGGAGGGGAGAAGGCATACATAGTTGCAGAGGCTTAATAAAAGAAAGAAATTCAAAAGAACACCTGCCCCAAACTAGAGGGGGGCACAACCAGGGCCATGCCACTCACTAGCCATCTGGGGGTGAGCAGTGTCAGCAAAGGGGACAGATGCATCCTCCTGCAGGGGCTTTGCATCTCATTTTTTGTTTCTGTAACCTGGACACGAAATGGCCCAGCTCTCAGCAGACCAGTGAGCTGCTTGGGGCATCACAGCGTTCTCTCTTTTTAGCTCTTCGCCATGTGATTCACCTGTAACAAGCCCCCTGAATCAAAGGCGCCTCAGCTGTGCCATGTCGATGTACGGCTAAGGTGAGTCAGCATCACCCCAGCCAACATGTGCTTTAATAACATGTTCAGAAAACATGGCTTCCTCTTTCTCTCCATGCTGTCTGAACCAATCTGGACATTTACTGTAAGAAGGAAGATTTTAAAGACCAAACACTTCATTGGACCCTGTGAACGATCTCTTTTCTCCAAGAACCTGACTGACGATGATTTTGTTTGCTTTAAGCAAAATACACAACTCAGTAGCTTTTAAACACACAAGCCACTCTACCAGGATTTAACTGTTTACTGTTCTTCCAGGTCAAACACATTTTAGCGGGCTGGGTTAGACCCATCCTTTATTCATGACACACACACAGAGAAGCAGACAGTTCGGATAAGCTCTTAAATTTTGACCCCTACTGGTCCCAGGATAAAATATCCAGGGCACATCTGTGCATAACACACCAAGCTGAGGTCTAGAAAATACAATGGTGTGGAACTCTGGGGCTAGTTACAGGGCAGAAATGAAAACGGCCCCGCTGGCACAGGTGGACTGGCCTCTACGTGACAGTTGGGAGAGAAAGGCATGTTTCTACCAAGCAATCTTTTGAGCCAATGAGATACGGTTCATTATCAATTATTTTTCATTAATGTCTCCCGTGGACACAGCACTATTCGTGCTGCCACTGTCTTATTTTGATCAGTGGTATATTTATCTGCAGACATGCGAGATTTGTAATTATTGCTATGTCTAAACATTACATCATGTTATAACGGATGAATTAAGCTGGGAAATGCATAATTATGCTGCAAACAATGGTACTCCACTAGGCATCACAGAAGCCAATTAAAAAGATTACCCTTATTTTAAATGACAGAGTTAAGCTTTCATCATTCCCAAGCCCCTTTTTAGGTCCCACCATTTGACTCAGAGATTTGTCTTTTTCTAATTGCATCTCGACAGTGTCCTGAGCACAAAGAGGGGTCACCAACCCTGAAGGAAATAAAATTGTGTATTTCTCAACATTCTGGAAGGTGGAGAACTTAGTTTAAAATCTATAAAATAATCTGGAAAGGATCAAAGGTCTGTCAATATAGGACTAACTAAACAGTACCTCCATTGGTAGAATATTATGCTATATGTGTATGTACACACACACAATAGTTTTATAACTGCTCATATGGAAACAGCTCCAAAATATATTTTACGTGACCAAAAGCAAGGTGCAGAGCAATGACTACAGCATGATCTCTTTCAGGTTAAAATATTTGAAAATACACGTTTTATTTACCTTGAAAGCAATAACAAGAAACAGTTTACTGAGGAGAAAGGGGCCTCGGGGAGGGGGCTGAGAGGGGCTTTTGCTTTTGAATATACCATCCACGTACAGGTATTACTTTTTTATGGTCAGTAGACGTTATATGGGTAGAGAATTATGGTTCGCTGTGTGACCCCTTCTGTTACTTCTCTGTATTTAGAAAAATAGTAATGGTATTTCATTCAATCACAAAGGAAGCTATCACTACATTGTATCAAATGAAATTTAAAACTTCAAAACATCATAAGTTTTTTAAACATCGAAAAGGCAAAAACACCTTAAGGAGGATGGGGGTCAGGGCAGGCCACCCCAAAATATGCCACTTTGACATATTATTTTGAATTAAAGTTGAACAGCCACTACAAGAAGGACACTCTGACCCTTTGTCCCCGCCCCCCACCCCGAAAGTAGGAAATAAATCTCCCGGGTCCGGTGAAAGGTACCCTTCCTGTACCAGTAGGTAAAAGAGGTATTCTTATCTCCAGAGATAGGGAACTCAAGGTAGAAAAGGCTGTACAAACAAACTCTGCTTAGTTTCTTCATTAGTACCCAAGCCTAAGTTTATCTTGTCAGTTCTTCACAAATTTATTGTTTCTTTGTCTAAAAGGTATATAAACAGCCTGCTTTGGTCAGTTCTTAGGTCCCCTATCTATAGCACCCCCATCCATATGAAATTAAATTTGTTTTTTTTCCTCCTCTTCATCTGCCTTGTGTCAACTTAATTATTAGACCAGCCAAAAGAACCAAAATGGGTAAAGGGAAGTGTTCCCCTCCCTGACAGTTTGATAGTCAAAAGGTTATCATCTTTCATATATAAACTGTTAATGTAAACTGAACTCTACGATTATAAGAAATCACTGTGATTAAAAAAAAAAATACCAATAAGACGATCCCAAAAGACATGATCAGACAATTCACAAAAGAAGCAACAGTTAGGCCACATTCATAGAGGAAAACATGCATGTTCCCCAATTAAAATTTGATCTATCGGTGATATACTGTTTTCCATTCATTGTTAGTGCATTTCTAAGATGATACCCGATGCTGAGGAAGTGCAGTGAAATCATTCTAGCATCCTGTGCAGGCAGCACAATGTTCCTCAGATGAAGAGCAGCATAAGCATGTACTGAACCTTAGACATTCTTTGCCTTTGACTCAGTGGGTCTGTTTCTAGGATTACTGCCCAAATAAGAGTTTTTATAAAGAAGTACAGTCATCACAGAATTACTCATAACAACAAAACTTGAAACTACTCCGGTGTCTAATGTTTAAATAAAGGTAAAAATTTCCTTGATGTACTATCACGCAAGCATTTACAATTACTGTGTAGCTAACTAATAACATGAAACCATACGCATGGTAGCTTAGGTTAAAAAAATGTTTAATTATTTATACAATACGATTATCACATTTTAATAAACCTAACCTTAAAGGGAAAAAAAACTGAAAAGCAATAGAGCAAAATGTGTAATTATGTTAGATACCAACTATGAGTATTTTTTTCCCCTTTATACTCCAAGCTTGTAAACGTTTCAATAATGGGGAAAATGCAATTTGAAAAAAGCATAAGGTATTCACGAAGAAGAAACACACTGTACTATACTCCTATGAAAAAAGACTTTTAACCATAAGCTTATCAGCTTTCCAAATAGATCTTTAGACTTGTGCTTTCTGGAATAATGGTAGAAACAGCAGCAGCAGCTAATACCTAAGGGACCCCTGCCATGCGTCAAGCATTGTTCAAAGCATTTTGCTGGTATTAACTCAACATGCGGGGCCAGCCTACGAGACAGAAACTGTTATGACATCCAAAGTCACACAGCTAACAAGTGGAACAGGGATTCGAACCCAGCAGAATCTCAAGAGCCCTTGCAAATGACCACTACATTATAATGCTTCCATTTTAAAATGCAACACAAAATTCCAAGTGTTTCAAGTCAAAATATTAAGCAAGTATAAACAAAACAAAGTTTTTTAATACCTTGCACCTCCTAGGATTTCAATTAAAATGTAACTAAGTATATTTTGATAAATTGAGAGGCAGGGGAAGACAAATTCCAATGGTGATATGATGAGAGGTGCAAGAAAACGCCATCACAGCGTGGTAAGTGGAGTCCAAACAAATAAAGTGCATAAAATATGCTGTTCCATTGGTGCAAAATTAATTGAAAAAACAGTATTTGCAGTCAGTCCGTGGTGTCACAAGAAAGCCCAAAGTAAAGACAGGGAAACTTAGTCCACAATAAAATGCTAATTGTGTTACAGCTAAATTCGCCTTTATCGCAGGATCTGTTATGGTGAGATTTCAAGTCAGGAAAATCGATGCTCTGGATGCATTCCTAGCGATCACAGAGGCATGCAGCCATCTGGCTGGGGGAGCAACCAACGTGCGTGTACTCTCTGGACTCAGACGCAGAGAACCGGACCAGGGGCACGCTTAGCCGGGGATCGCCCAGGACAGGTGCTCTGTCAGCCCGACAGTAACTTGATCGTGAGTCTGAGCAAATCATCTGAAACCACCCTTCAGCTCTCTGAGCCGTAAATCCCCTCCATGGTCTCGACAGAGCCCTGCCTGATGGACAAGGAATGAGCTAGGACAGTGCTCCCAAAACTCTAGTTCACGGGCCAGCAGTGGCCACTGGCAAACTCTGACCAGTCCATAAATGATAGCTACCATCAAGAAGCCTCTTCTTTGTGACAACTGCTAACTGCTTTTGTGCACACACACCCAACCCCAGGCAGGGCCTGCTGATCTCTCTGAACGCCCTCCGCCTTCTTAAGAGACGTTCTAATTTGAAATACCCTTCCCCAGGTCTCCATGCGATTGACTGGGACTGGAAATCACACTCAGTTGCAATGCAGCCCTCTCAGGAACCCCTCTCTGAGACCATACCTCTCGCTGGCACCTGACCACGACCTCTGCTGACCTCTGCGTGAGCAGGTCCCACGCCTTACCAGACCCTGTATGTCCAACACGGAGACAGCGAACAGCACGCAGTGACAGAGAATGGACGTCTAGGAAAGAGGGGGACAGAGGTGAGTCTGCGTATCCTGGAGGGTGGTGGGCAACCCGACCCCGAGGGGCAGAGCTGCACAGTGGGCAGGAGCAGAGGGTTGGGGCTGAAACCCCAGGGTGCTCTAATTTCGGGGGGACACACTTAACTTTCTGATACTCAATTTCTCCCCCTGAAAGTCAGGACAATGACAGTATCGACCCCCAGGGTTGCTGGGGGGATTCAGTGAGATCACCCATAAGAAGCACTTCGCACCGTCTCCAGAACATGACAGGAACTCAACAGTGTCACCGATTATCATATTTTCTCCCAACCCTATGCCCTTAGAATGACTGATGTGATGATTAATACAATAATAACCTTTATGGCATGAAAAATAAGAATCTCATGGAAACAGTAATCAAGTGGATAAAACAACAGTACCTAGGAGAAATATTTTTTTGATTTTATATTTTCCTTCTCCATTACCTTTTTTTTTAAACATCCTCTTTTCAAAAAAAAAAAAAAAGAAAGAAAGAAAGAAAGGGAGGCATGTTCTACTACCTCCAAATTCACTACTAATGTAACACAGTCCTAATACAATGTTACGATCACATGCTTCATTTTAGGTGTGGGGAGGATCCCAGAAAAGTAACTCTTTAATTCTCTCAACATTTAATACGCTAAGAACAGTAAACCACCCCAACAAAGTGTCCCTCAACAGAGACACCTCTAAGTAGCAGCCATATCTTTTTAACATGGCAGTACCCGATGTAATTTAGACTGTCTCTGGAGGCAGTGTTCATGCAGTCTCTGGGGTTCAGAAATCACTGCTGATGGCAGTCCCTCTCAGAACAGAAGCAAATCCATAAATGACTCTGAAACACGTAAAAGATTCCTGAAGAGGAGGCATTTCCCTCCTCTTAAAAAAGGCTGATTAGTTTTGGAAGTTTTGAGAAATCCTCAGAAACAATGCCTTTTCCTTTTTCAGCATCCTCTCGAGATCTGCCTGAGATTTCTTGCAAACAAATGATCTAAACTGTAAATAACTGAAAAGAATGACTATGTCAAGCAAATTCAAAATTATACCTGATTTTTTTTCCATATGACCACATTTTCTTCTAGAAAATCAAAAGCCAGTTTTGTCCAGTCATTCCTCAAACATGCAATGAATTTCTCCACATACAGTCAGATTCCATGAGTACAAGAGTCAACAATTACATCAACCAAAACCCCATCTCAGCTCCTCATGACCACGGCCAGGTATTTTATTTTATTCTCCTAAAAATCCCAGTTTGGTACACACTTCTGTTTACAGAAGGTACTCAACAGTGATTGATGACAGCATCCAGCTCATAAACGTATGGTACACTTGTCTGTCTCATCTGGTAACAACCTAATTTTGAATCAATGCAACCCCATCCCCTGAACCCTCATACCTGCCTATGGCCTTGCCAATCATTCCAGAACTCTGCTCAAAATCTATATGGGAAAAAAGCACTGTACAGAAGACAGTAATTACACCAGTACTTATCTGTGCTTCTCTCCTACATGTCCTTTGTGTGTCAGCCCCCCATTAAGTAACATATGCACAGCACAGACCAGAAGTCTACATGTCCTACTTTCTGTCCTCTCATCAACACTAAGGAAGAGGATTCTTATGGCAGCTGTGCTAAAAGATGTTCATCAACGTGGCGTCTCAAGGCCTAGCTTAAAAACCCCTTCTCAAGTCATGTCTTAGAAGGAAAGTTGCCACAAAGAGTCTGGCAAAAGAATTCCAGAACATTCGTCCCAGGAAGAAAGCCACCCACCTCATTGGCTCCTTCCCTCCAGAAGCACCTGACTTACAGTTGTGGCTGTATAACACTGTGAGTACACTAAATGCCAGGGAACTGTTTACTGTAAAATGGTTCATTTCAAGCTTCATTTTAGATGCAAATGGGAACTGTTGTGCATGGTGTCCAGATTATTACTGATGTGGCCACACTGAGACATAGGTTTTGTTTCCATCACCGTAAGTTTATTGCAGTGGTGACAAGGAGACCTGTAACATGTTTTGCTAGGCTCGTGAGTGAAAACTGGATGTCACAAAACTTCTCAATATTAGAAATGATGAAGGAACAATATATTTTAGATCATCTGCCAAAATAGCAATATACTTCCTACAATTTAACTTCCAGGGCCCTAAAGTAAATTGCTTGAAAAAATTGGAACCCAAAGATTACAGGTGGGGAATTTTTGAAGCATCTCTATATTCAAGTGGAGATCAGAGAATCCCAACTAAATAGAATTGTGAACTTACTAATATGACAGCTGTAGTCTGAGCAAAAGTTCTCTGTAAAAGGGCTCCCTTGAAGATTATGACTCAAACATTGAGGAACTAAGGTGACTGGCAGTGGAGGGAATCATAACATGTGAATTCTTTAAATAAAATTTTGACTTTAATTTTGCCTATGTTACTCATAAAAAAAAAAAAAAAACAAGAAAAAAAAAACCTTTACATTAAAAAAAAAATGGTTGGGCTTCCCCGGTGGCGCAGTGGTTGAGAATCCGCCTGCCAATGCAGGGGACACGGGTTCGAGCCCTGGTCTGGGAAGATCCCACATGCCGCGGAGCAACTGGGCCCGTGAGCCACAACTACTGAGCCTGCGCGTCTGGAACCTGTGCTCCGCAACAAGAGAGGCCGCGATAGTGAAAGGCCCGCACACCGTGATGAAGAGTGGCCCCCGCTTGCCGCAACTAGAGAAAGCTCTCGCACAGATACGAAGACCCAACACAGCCAAAAATAAATAAATTAATTAATTTTTTTTAAAAAGGTTAATTTCATGCATGTGAGTTTCACCTGGATAAAAAGGAGGAAGAAGCAAGAGCAGCAGGGCTAGACTGGGTAAGCCACCCCACCCAAAAAGCAGAAAGGCAGGCACAAGACAGGGAACCCCCAAAGAGCAGTCTTGATACAACTTAACACAACTTACACAATTTAACACAACTTCCTTTCCTCCTTGCCCTTCTCCTAAGCACCCTTGTGCACAGATTTGCAAAAGCGAAGGAAACAGCTGGGACAGCCCGGTGCTTAGGACTGGCAGTCCAGGGCAGGAAGTTCCTTCCTGAGGCGGTAAAACAGGCTCCAGGCTCGCAAAGCCCATGCAAACCCACCACAGTAACTCATCAGGACCCGAATGCCTCTCCCCTGCTCCCATGCTCCCCACTCCCACTTTCTTTCTCCTTCAGTATTCCTTGCTTTCTGTAAACCGACAGCTAAAGAGAAAGAAGTTTGCTGATAGTTTTTTGCTAATTTACTCTTTAAGAAACAAGGCATCACTGTTTGCAGCTAAGAGATTAGGTCGAGGACAGAAAAATGAGAAAATGTTTTCTTGCATTCTGCACCAAAAATAAAAATAACTGAAAATGTTTTCTCCTTCCTCTCCATGAATAAGTCAGGCCCGCTGGCAGTGGTGTCTGGGAGTTGTTACCACAGAGTGTATAGCACACACGAACCATCGCTGCCTTCGTTCCGGCCAGCAACTCTTCTACGGTCTCCCCTGAACTCAAACCAGCAGGAAACCTGGAAGGAGCTTCTGGAAAGCAACAGCACTTGGAAGAAGGCAAAACAGCTGGGACACACCACGGAAAACACCTTCTTTCCTGCATCGCCACCATCAGATCTTCACTCTCCTTACCATTTATACTTTCCCACTTCTAAAGGCCAATGTCAAGGAAGGGTAGGGGGCTAGTTAGAAAGAAAGAGCTATGACGTGGAACAGAATAAAGAAAAAAGAATGAAAAGAAATGAAGACAGATTAAGAGACCTCTGGGACAACATTAAACGCAACAACATTCGCATTACAGGGGTCCCAGAAGGAACAGAGAGAGAGAAAGAACCAGAGAAAATATTTGAAGAGATTATAGTCGAAAAATTCCCTAACATGGGAAAGGAAATAGCCACCCAAGTTGAGGAAGCACAGAGAGTCCCAGACAGGATAAACCCAAGGAGAAACATGCTGAGACACATAGTAATCAAATTGGCAAAAATTAAAGACAAAGAAAAATTACTGAGAGCAACAAGGGAAAAACAACAAATAACACACAAGGGAACTCCCATAAGGTTAACAGCTGATTTCTCAGCAGAAACTCTACAAGCCAGAAGGGAGTGGCATGACATACTTAAAGTGATGAAAGGGAAGAACCTACAACCAAGATTACTCTACCCGGCAAGGATCTCATTCAGATTCGATGGCGAAATCAAAAGGTTTACAGACAAGCAAAAGCTAAGAGAATTCAGCACCACCAAACCAGGTCTACAACAAATGCTAAAGGAACTTCTCTAAGTGGGAAAC
>NC_041233.1:98415666-98419266 GCF_002837175.3 Physeter macrocephalus | reverse complement strand
GATGAACAATACAATAACTGAAATGAAAAATACACTAGAAGGAATCAATAGCAGAATAACTGAGGCAGAAGAACGGATAAGTGACCTGAAAGACAGAATAGAGGAATTCACTGCCATGGAACAGAATAAAGAAAAAAGAATGAAAAGAAATGAAGACAGATTAAGAGACCTCTGGGACAACATTAAACGCAACAACATTCGCATTACAGGGGTCCCAGAAGGAACAGAGAGAGAGAAAGAACCAGAGAAAATATTTGAAGAGATTATAGTCGAAAAATTCCCTAACATGGGAAAGGAAATAGCCACCCAAGTTGAGGAAGCACAGAGAGTCCCAGACAGGATAAACCCAAGGAGAAACATGCTGAGACACATAGTAATCAAATTGGCAAAAATTAAAGACAAAGAAAAATTACTGAGAGCAACAAGGGAAAAACAACAAATAACACACAAGGGAACTCCCATAAGGTTAACAGCTGATTTCTCAGCAGAAACTCTACAAGCCAGAAGGGAGTGGCATGACATACTTAAAGTGATGAAAGGGAAGAACCTACAACCAAGATTACTCTACCCGGCAAGGATCTCATTCAGATTCGATGGCGAAATCAAAAGGTTTACAGACAAGCAAAAGCTAAGAGAATTCAGCACCACCAAACCAGGTCTACAACAAATGCTAAAGGAACTTCTCTAAGTGGGAAACACAAAAGAAAAGGACCTACAAAAACAATCCCAAAACAATTAAGAAAATGGTTAACAGGAACATGCATACCAATAATAACCTTGAATGTAAATGGATTAAACGGCCCAGCCAAAAGACACAGGCAGGCTAAATGGATACAAAAACAAGACCCGAATATATGCTGTCTACAGTAGACCCACTTCAGACCTAGGGACACATACAGACTGAAAGTGAGGGAATGGAAAAAGATATTCCATGAAAATAGAAATCAAAAGAAAGCTGGAGTTGCAATACTCATATCAGGTAAAATAGACTTTAAAATAAAGAACGTTACAAGAGACAAGGAAGGGGACTTCCCTGGTGGCGCAGTGGTTAAGAATCTGCCCGCCAATGCAGGGGACACGGGTTCGAGCCCTGGTTCGGGAAGATCCCACATGCCGCGGAACAACTAAGCCCACGTGCCACAACTACTGAACCTGAGCTCTAGAGCCCACGAGCCACAACTACTGAGCCCATGTGCCATAACTACTGAAGCCCACACACCTAGAGCCCATGCTTCACAACAGGAGAAGCCACTGCAATGAGAAACCCACGCACCGCAACAAAGAACAGCCCCCGCTCGCCGCAACTAGAGAAAGCCTGCGCACAGCAACGAAGACCCAACACAGCCAAAAATAAATAAATACATAAATTTATTTTAAAAAGAGACAAGGAAGGACACTACATAATGATCAAGGGATCACTCCAAGAAGAAGATATAACAATTATAAATATATATGCACCCAACGTAGGAGCATGTCAATACATAAGGCAACTGCTAACAGCTATAAAAGAGGAACTCACAACAATAGTGGGGGACTTGAACACCTCACTTACACCAAAGGACAGATCATCCAAACAGAAAATTAATAAGGAAACACAAGCTTTAAATGACACAGTAGACCAAATAAATTTAATTGATATTTACTAGGACATTCCATCCAAAAATAGCAGATTACACTGTCTTCTCAAGTGCACACGGAACATTCTCCAGGATAGATCACATCTTGGGTCACAAATCAAGCCTCAGTAAATTTAAGAAAATTGAAATCATTTCAAACATCTTTTCTGACCACAATGCTATGCGATCAGAAATCAATTACAGGGGAAAACACATAAAAAACACAAACACATGGAGGCTAAACTATAAACTATATGTTAATAAATAACCAAGAGATCACTGAAGAAATCAAAGAGGAAAGCAAAAAATACCTAGAGACAAATTATAATGAAAACACAATGATCCAAAACCTATGGGATGCAGCAAAAACAGTGCTAAGAGGGAACTTTATAACAATACAAGCCTACCTCAAGAAACAAGAAAAATCTCAAATAAACAACCTAGCCTATACACCATGATCAAGTGGGATTTATCCCAGGGATGCAAGGATTCTTCAATATACACAAATCAATCAATGTGATACACCATATTAACAAATTGAAGAATAAAAACCATGTGATCATCTCAATAGATGCAGAAAAAGCTTTTGCCAAAATTCAACACCCTTTTTAGATAAAAACTCTCCACAAAGTGAGCACAGAGGGAACCTACCTCAACATAATAAAGGCCATAAATGACAAACCCACAGCAAACATCATTCTCAATGGTAAAAAACTGAATGCATTTCCTCTAAGATCAGGAACAAGACAAGGATGTCCACTCTCACCACTATTATTCAACATAGTTTTGGAAGTCCTAGCCACGGCAATCAGAGAAGAAAAAGAAATAAAAGGAATCCAAATTGGAAAAGAAGAAGTAAAACTATCACTGTTTGCAGATGACATGAAACTATACATAGAGAATCCTAAAGATGCCACCAGACAACTACTAGAGCTAATCAATGAATTTGGTAAAGTAGCAGGATACAGAAGTAGTGCACAGAAAACGCTTTCATTCCTATAAACTAATGATGAAAAATCTGAAAGAGAAATTAAGGAAACACTCCCATTTACCATTGCAACAAAAAGAATAAAATACCAAGAATAAACCTACCTAGGGAGACAAAAGACCTGTATGCAGAAAACTATAAGACACTGATGAAAGAAATTAACAATGATACCAACAGATGGAGAGATATACCATGTTCTTGGATTGGAAGAATCAATATTGTGAAAATGACTATACTACCCAAAGCAATCTACAGATAAATTACCAATGGCGTTTTTTACAGAGCTAGAACAAAAAAATCTTAAAATTTGTATGGAGACACAAAAGACCCCGAATAGCCAAAGCAGTCTTGAGGGAAAAAAACGGAGCTGGAGGAATCAGACTCCCTAACTTCAGACTATACTACAAAGCTACAGTAATCAAGACAATATGGTACTGGCACAAAAACAGAAATATAGATCAACGGAAGAGGATAGAAAGCCCAGAGATAAACCCACGCACTTATGGTCAACTAATCTATGACAAAGGAGGCAAGGATATTCAGTGGAGAAAAGACAGTCCCTTCAATAAGTGGTGCTGGGAAAACTGGACAGCTACATGTAAAAGAATGAAATTAGAACACTCCCTAACACCATAAACAAATAAACTCAAAATGGATTAGAGACCTAAATGTAAGACTGGATACTATAAAACTCTTAGAGGAAAACTTAAGAAGAACACTCTTTGATATAAATCGCAGCAAGGTCTTTTTTGATCCACCTCCTAGAGTAATGGAAATAAAAACAAAAATAAACAAATGGGACCTAATGAAACTTAAAAGCTTTCACAAAGCAAAGAAAACTACAAACAAGATGAAAAGAAAACCCTCAGAATGGAAGAAAATATTTGCAAACGAATCAACGGACAAAGGATTAATCTCCAAAATATATAAACAGCTCATGCAGCTCAATATTAAAAAAAAAAAAAACCCAATCCAAAAATGGGCAGAAGACCTAAA
>NC_041233.1:98392617-98415337 GCF_002837175.3 Physeter macrocephalus | reverse complement strand
CATGGAAGCAACCTAAATGCCCATCGACAGATGAATGGATAAAGAAGATGTGGTACATATATACAATGGAATATTACTCAGCCATAAAAAGGAACGAAATTGGGTCATTTGTTGAGACGTGGATGGATCTAGAGACTGTCATACAGAGTGAAGTCAGAAAAAACAAATATCGTATATTAACACATATATGTGGAACCTAGAAAAATGGTACAGATGAACCGGTTTGCAGGCCAGAAATACACAGATGTAGAGAACAAACCTATGGACACCAAGGGGGGAAAGTGGACAGTGTGGGGGGGGTGGGAGGTGGGGATGGTGTGATGAATTGGGAGATTGAGATTGACATGTACACACTAATATGTATAAAATGGATAAGGAATAAGAACCTGCTGTATAAAAAAAAAATTCAAAAATTCAAAAAAAAAATAAAAGAAAAAGAAAGAAGAAAGAGCGAGCTAGGGAGGGGAGTGCCCACTGCCTCAAGGAGAGCGACTGTGATGTCAGGTGGTGGAAGCTTTCTGTAGCCAACATCCACGCTTCACTCACCTTCATCCTGATAAGCTGCCCCTCGCCCACTCCTCCCCCATCTCTGTAAGAGTCAGGAGGATGTACACAGAGGGCAGGGATTGATGTGGCAGAAAAATCCCATAGGAAAATTATACACGCTTCTCTTAAAGTACACACTTTGAGATAAAAAACATCACAAGCAACCTAAAAAAAAACCACTCTGCCAAGGACTCAATTAAGAAACACTAGAATTTCTTGAGTTCTTGAAAAATAACCAATCCGCTTTGAATCCCTTCTACCTGCTCAGTCCTGTGCCAGGCACCATCCAGGGCACAGTGTGCCATCACGAGACATCAGAACGCAGAGAAGTGAGGGTACAACCGCAGAGCAAACTGCCACACCTTTCACGGAGAGGGTCTTGGTGGTTCAAGAAAGACATGTCATCGTACGTATGCTGTGGCTGTCTGAGATGTCTGTCAGTCACTCTGGGTTCTACAGGCCGTGCAGACTCGAGGCACTAAATGGGGATCCCAGGGTCAGCTTCACGAGTGCCTGCCGGAGCAGGTTTGGGGAAGGCAGGCCAAAATGAGGCCTCCACAGCCCTCCCCACTGAAGTGAAGGTAGCCAGTCCCCAGAGGCCAGTAAACCTGACAGCAACCTGACACCTGGTTTTGCAACCAGAGCAGCGGAACCAGGGGAACAGAGACCTGGCTAGGCCTGCCCCAAGCAGAGCCTGAAACACAAACAACTCTCCTCTCCATCCCCGGGCCCAGGAGGGCCTCGGCTGCAGCAGACAAGAGAGGGCAAGAGATGAGACCAGCACTACTGGTCCCCTGCGTTTTTTAAAAAAAAAAAAAAAAAAAAAAAAAAAAGCTCCCTGATGGATGGATGGTCAGATCCTTAATCAAAACAGACTCCCATGGAGAGAAGCAAGTTGGTGGGTGAAGGGAGAAATCAACCAGAAATGTTCATTCCCATATCAGCCATCCCCACCACGGCCCCCTCTGGTACACGGAGCAGAAGCCCCTCACTTCCTCCAGACACAGGGGTAACTGCTTTCCCCGACACAGACTCTCAACTAATGCTCAAAACAACCCCGTGAAGTACACCCTGTACATGTTCTAGGTGATCAGAAGAAGAAAATGAGTAAGAACTAAAATAGGTGAGGTTTCCTGGAGGATAAGACAAGCAGGTGGCAGAGGACGACACAAAATGTCTGTTAACAAATTAAAAAAATACTTTCTCTAGGAAATTCTAAACTTGTGTAGGGATGGACTTGAGAGTTTATTCTAGAGTTTAAAGAAGAGGCACCTAATATTCAAAATAATTTGAACACTCCAAAGGCCTTTCAAGTCTTTGAATTCTGTTATGCAGGGAGTTTCTTTCGTCCACTGCATGATGAAGGTTTTGATGTTTCTATGAAACAAAGCCCAAGAGAGTTCAAAGAGGACTCTCCACAAAAACAAAAGCTGAGTGGCATCAGTATTAACAAAGCCAAACCAAAAAGATATTTAATAACCTTTGCAAAATTAAAAACAATGACTAATTCAATCTGAGCAACTAGGTCATGCTAATTCCAGGAACTCTAAAACTGAGATAGAACAAGGCAAGAATTTTGCTTTGCTTCAGTGGTCAAAGTGAAGGGCCTATTCAAGGGCAAGGCCAGTAATACAGTCACGATGAGAACACCAGAGGGACAAGTGTGGGGGAGGGAAGCTGGGACACAGGACAAAGCGAGATGACTACAGGAGTACCACCTGGGAATCTGACAGAGTATGTGACTATCAAAGAAAACAAAAAAGAGATTTCTCACAAAGACCAATCATCCAGCAGACAGTTGAGAGGCTCTTACAGAAGCCACAAAGCCTCAGGCATGTTTCTTGCTTGGAGGAAGCAAGTGAACAAGCTAATCAAAGAGATATTATGACCTACACAAACAGCCACAGAACAAGGCAAAATTCACTGAGGGCTTCAGAGAGGTACAGAGTGTGTAAGAAATTAAACAAGGACAAAAGACACTTGACTAGGGAGAAGCGGCAGGGTGCTGAGCAACTGAGTGAATGAAAGGGATCAAATATATAAAAGATCATCTACCAATTCTCTTCCTACTGCTCTGGGTTGCTTTCTAATTAATCTTAAGAGTGACCTTGAATAATGTGGAGAGTAGGATACTTCATGAAAAATCACACGCGGCCCAAGTTCAACTCACCAAGATGCACTCTTCCAATTTAAAAAAACACAGCATCCTTTCAAATACTGAAATGGATAGCAAAGCACTAGAATCTCGCTGTGGACCTCCGTCCTCACCTCCACATCTTACATCCATAGGCCACACATTATCCAACCTCAGGAGCAGTCAGCTCTCCTGGTTTAGATGTCATGTTGGTGGAACAGAACAAGAGCATAGATAAATATCCCGCAAGAAGAAACTTACTCAAGGCCAAGAATATTCCACGGAGTTCCCTCGTTAAGGAGGAGGAAGTCTGGCTGTCAGGTGCTGGCAGTAGAGTCGTGGCAGAAAGTAGGCAAAGACTCACACCTGACGTGTAGGCTGCGACATGGGCCTTCTTTGAGTTTCTGAAAGCCTCTCTTATCACTCAACCCATTTATCTCAAATGAAACAAACAGGTGACCTCTCTGACACGGTGCTTAGATCTTTTTTACAAGAACTTTTCAAAACAAGTGGCCTGGTGACTAAGGATTTTCCAAAACATTGCATTTCTTTTGTAAATCAAAATAAGAAAAGAGAAATCTAGCGTTATACTTCCCTAGGCCAACTACCTCAATGCAGCTCAGGCCAGAAAATTCAATGTCCCATCCACAGGGACAGAGCCAAAATGGGCTTTTCAGACACACACAAACTTTTTAAGATAATAATGCAACTTTGTTTCTTCCGTATAAAATCAGAGGAGAGACTTTGATTAATTTCCAATTTAATCTAATGTCTTGAAGCTGAAACAAATTTAACAGCCAGTGTTTTTCACCATTGTATATAAAATTGCTAGTTTACAAGAGAACTTGACACTTTAATAAAATGTAAAACTAAGTAACCAACCTTTTTCACGTCTCTAAAAAGCAAAATGACTTCTTAAAGAAACAAAAGGCTACCAAGAGATTCAAAGGTGTCTGCTGAGTTACAATATATTTTAATAATCCAGGGACTTTGTTGAGCGTATTTTTAAATGTATGCTCTCACTAACTGAACACCCAACGTTATACGTTTGTTCCTACATCACCTTCTAGCTTTTCATTATTTTAGCTCTTCTCAAATCTTTCAGAATTGTGACAAATACTAACAAATGATGGCTATCACAGAAAATTATGAAAGAGGAAAATGTGGTTTTTTTCTTTGTCTTCTTAATGTAATAAATGTACTATAATCCTCTTTTCCCACTACTCTGGACCCTCTGCTGCTTTTGGAAGAAATCAAACCTGAACGAAGCAAAAAGATAATTTCTTTCTCTGACCATAAACAAGACAAACCTACAGTCCATATTATGAAAACAGCTGATGAGTTATTCCTACTCACTACATAAGATAATTTGACAATTTTCAATCATTTAATTGCTTTTTCCGTTGAAAAAGCCACCTCTTCCCTATAGCCTGGATCGCAAACCAGGTGAACCTCCTTGAAAGACAAAAAGGCAAAACAATAACAAGAGAATGGGGTTGTCTCTGCATCTGGAGACAGCTTGCTTGTGGAATTTATGACTGTTAAAAAATAAAGAGCTGAGGTTAGAAAAAAAAAAAAAATTCAGCCTCATTGTTTACTCTTCAAAGTTCTTCGAATTCCTCTGCACAGATCCTTCCTTGTTCAATAACCTATGTGTTCCCCTTTGTTGTTAATAACATCAGTTTTATTAATGCTCCATCTCTTGTGTTAAGAACTGGCTTTAAGTAGCTCCTTCAATAATCTGCTCTGTGAATATGTAATTCTCAACCACTTTCTTCAATTTAGTGGCACAATAGAGAAGAATTTTGCTTTCATGAATAAAGGCAATGGCAAATATAAAACAAACTGAAAGGGCTACCAAGTCACGAACTGTGACGAGACACCAGATAATCATACAGAACGGACGGCTTAACTGACTGGTAACCGGATATGGCAGCTTTTTTCAGCTGATGAATTAAACTCAGCCTAGATCTAGGGCAACGGGGAGATGTTACCTTCGGAAATATTGGTGTCCAATTCCTTCCCGATACTATTACGAGCAGCATTCAGACTAGGACAAAGATGACAGGGGCGTACAGTCTTCCATTTCATCACCCCCCTCAATGTACCCAGAGGTGGGGGACCGAGGGGAGAAACTGGCAGTGATGCTATTATTGGGTTTGTCCTTAGGACACTTGGAATGTTAACTAAGCCTGCTTCACAAAAATCAGAGCTGTTTAGAGAAGAGTTCCAAAGAGTGAAGAAATGGACCCGTTCCCAGATAGACACAGGATACCAATTAACCAGGCTTGAAAAATCCTACCAGTCCTGGAATTCTCCCACTCACCTTAAACAGTTAAAAAATAAAAATAAAAAAAAATAAAAAAAATTAAAAAGTCTGCTGGAAAACACTCCCCAAAAGAGGAAAAAAAAACCCAACAAAAAACCAAAAACTCGTGTCAGTTTCTTGTCCCTTCCATCTCTTACAAAGCACCTCCATAAAGCTCCACTCTCTAACACTTAACCAAAAACCGGGCCTTAAGATGTCGGTAAAGCACAAAATTACCAAGAAATACCCAAAAAACTCCCCTGCGAGATTTCAGTAATCTCTCTTTCATGCCCTAGAGCGCAGTGGGTGAAACAGTCATCCCAGGATTGAGTCATGCCTTACAGACTGACATTTCTGTCTTTACTAATCCATCATTCACCCCGATTACGAAACATTCTTCTCTGGAATTTCTTAAGAAAAAAGAGCAATAATTTCTGCATTACGGTCACACTCTGAACTTAAACAAAAGAATATGAGACTAGACATCTCAAACTCAGAGCACCCCTTCGAGATGTGTCTAATAAGCATTATATAGCCCAGGGCTCGGCATCAGACACCACTCATCTTCTGTTCAACCATCTGGAATTTCCTTCCAGGAAAGGCAGGCTTAATTGGGAAGAGGAAAAAGGAGATCCAAAATGTTTTGACTGGAACCCACTTTGGAAGTTTGAGTCTTTCTATTAGAAGAGTATGATACATGATACTGGGAACAGTATTCCTATTGCTCATATACTTACTGCCTTTTGCCTGTCCCCAAATTCCCCTCTATTTACCTTGAAAAGCTTTCCTGGGGAGCCAGTGAGGTTAAGCAAACAGTCTGCCAAAGGAGAAACAAATATCTTCCCAAAATGCATCTTAAAACATACCGCAAGGGAGACACATCCCTCTCCCCTCTTACCTGGGAAAGCGTGTGGATTGGGTGACCCTCTCTTAAGGCACTTAGAACAGAGAATGTGCACGGTGTAGTGCAGTCCAGGCCATTCCTGAAGTAGGACATTCAGTTCCTCTACTAAGGGGGTTATGGCTTGCCATGCCGTCCATATGTTCGGTAAGGATGCGTGGCTGGCAATGGACAGGGTGTCCGGCTGCAGGACCCCCCTGGCAGGTCTGTAACTCACCACCACAGGGACTTTCCCTCTGTATGCAAAGATCTGAAGTTTGCCATCCGACCTGTGCACCACATGGCTGTTGATCTGGACGCTGTAGCGTGCAAACAAGCTGGGTGGAAAGGTGAAGGGAAAACTATATTCAATCTGCAACTGCTCAGCCACAAAGGACTGCCCGGCCAGGTTGGTCCCGTTAATCCAGGCCTCCGCGTGGGGCACCTCGTTCTGCACATAGCACGGGAACTTGTACCAGGCCGTGGACCCATTCAGAGGCTTGCCCTTGGCTTTGTTGAGGCAGTAACAGAGTCCCATCTTCTCCAGCAGCTCCAGCAGGAGCTGCAGGTCCTGCTGAGCCTGGATGTGAGGCTTCAGCAGCAGCCGGATGACGTGGGCCGGCAGGAGCCCATGCAGCAGAAAGCCCTCCACGTAATGATGGAGCTGGGTGGCCCGGAGCGCATCCTGGCTTGGGGCGGGCGGCGCCATCAGCGGGGAGCTTTCACCCCGGCTCTCAGCCTCGCCCTCGCCGCTGGTGCCCAGGAGCAGCTTATGCAGCAGCAAGGAAGGATCCCTCTGGAAGAAGACGTTGAGGATGTCGATGAGGCGGGAGAGGTTGTGGAAGACGTGCTCCTTGAGGGCCGGGCTGTCCTCAAAGTAGAGCAGCTTCCCGCTCTCGTGCAGGTAGGAGAGGGCGCTCTGCAGCCGGTCCTCGGTTAGGCCGGCCTGCAGGCCCAGGCGAGCCGAGTCCCACCAGCTGAGCCAGAGCCGCTGCGCCTGAGGGGGCTGGAAGTGCAGCTCCTCCAGCACCTGCCAGGACCGAGGCAGTACTCTGTGGAGGTTGGGGAAGATTTCCCGGTGCTCGGCCACTGAGAGCAGTTTGTCCCGCAGGCGCTGTAACTGGCGTGGGTCCCTGCAGCTCACGGGCAGCACAGGGGAGAGGATCTGCAGCCGGTGGTTGAGCAGGTACTGAAAGTGGGCCTTGCGCCGCCGAAGGTTCTTGTCGGACACACCGTAGTAGGCTGCGTGGGGGCTGGCGGAGCGGAGCTCAAAGTCCCGGGCCAGCGCCTCATCCACCACCCGGGCCAGACGGCTCAGCCCCTCGGCGTCACGCTTCTCCTGCAGGGCGATCTGGCGGTGGATGTCCAGACACTTCTCCTCCAGCTCCTGCTCCCCGCAGAGGTCGGCGTGGGTGCCCACAACGCACACCACGGCGTGAGGCACGCGGGCCCCGACCCGATGCAAGAAGGAGCCCACGGTGGTGGGAAAGCGGAGCGGCTCATAGGTGGCCAAGTTCACCACCAGCACATAAAGGGCCCCCGGGGAGAGGAAGAAGGGCTGGATCACCTCATAACTGTCATCCCCGGCTAAGTCATACACGATGAACCGCAGGCCCCGGGAGGCATCCGCTGTCCAGCTGGTCACCTCGATGCCCTTGCTCACGGGAGGAGGTGAAGGCGGGTGGCTCTTCTCCTTGTCCCCTCCTCCTTGGTTCCCCTCCACTCTGTCCTCGGTGAGGCAGTGACGGAGCAGGGTCTTTCCTGCAGCTTTATGGCCCATCAGGAGCAGCTTGAGGCGGGGCTGGACCGCTGGCTGGGAATGAGCCAGCTCCTTCTGGTAAGCTGCGATGTAGGGGATCCCCTTCATACAGACCTCGTAGGGGGGCTGGATCAGCGGGTTGTCCCTGATCTTCCACAGGCCCACCCGGGAGAGCCGGCCAAAGTTGTCTGGCAGCACAGCGATCTGGTTCCCCTGCAGGACCAGCTCCTCCAGGCCCGTGAGCTCCACGATGGAGTCAGGCAGGTAGCGGAGCCGGTTATTATCCAGCCACAGGGTGAGAAGACGGCCCAGGCCCGAGATCAGGGACGGCACGGAAGTGAGCTGGTTGCGACTAAGGTAGAGCTCCTCCAGACCAGCCAGGGGCAGCAGCGCGGCAGGGAACTCCTCCAAGAGGTTGGAAGAGAGGTTGAGCATCTTGAGTCGCTGCAGGCGGCTGAACTGGGCGGGCAGAGCCTGCAGCCTGTTGTTGTCCAGCATGAGGCTCTCCAGGCTGGCCAGCTCGCAGAAGCCGCTGGGCAGGGTGCCAAGCTCAGTCCCGCTCAGCCAGAGGATCTTGAGGGCACGCAGGGCACTGATATCCTCAGGCAGGCCCCGCAGCCGGTTGCTGGACACGTCGAGCTCCTCCAGGGCCGCCAGCTGCAGCAGCTGCCACGGAAAAGCCGTGAGCTGGTTGTGGTCCACGTCGAGGGTGCGCAGGCGGGAGAGGCAGGAGAGGGAGTCGGGCAGGTGCGCCAGACGGTTAAAGCTGACATCCAGCTCCTCCAGGTGGACCAGCGCGCCCAGCTGGGCGGGCAGGGTGGGCAGCTGGTTGTGGCCGAGGTTGAGCTTCCTCAGCTCGCGCAGGGCACTCACCACCTCGGCGCTTAGGACGCTCAGCAGGTTGTGGCTCACGTCCAGCTCGGTGAGGTGATGGCCCAGCTCGGCCACCGCCGGGGGCAGCCGGGTGAAGCGGTTCCGGCGCAGGACCAGGACGCGGAGGCTGCCCAGCGCCGAGCCCAGCCCGTCGGGCACCTCCTCCAGGCCGTTGTTGCCCAGGTTCAGCACCTCAATGTCCCCGATGTTGGCTGGCAGCACGAGCTGGGGCGCGTCGGGAGAGTCGAGCTGGTCGGTCCCCGGGCAGCCCCTGGCCGCGCTGAGGCTGAGCTGGCGCAGGTTGCTCCGCAGCTTCCTGGCGCGCAGGGCGGCGTCCCGCCACAGCCTTACCGTCTTCAGGTTCCCGCTGTCCGTCCCAGCCATGGCGGGGCCGGGCCGACACCCTCGCGCGGGAGCCCGCAGCTACATGCCGCGCTGCGCCCCGGCGGGCGCCAGTCTCCGGGGCCCTTTCGCTCCCGCTCCTCCCTTCCTACCAGCCCTCGGCGACCGGCGGCGGCGGGTCCTAGCGCAGCCAGCGGCCGGGCGCCCGCAGCTGTGGGGCGGCGGCGACGCGAGCAGCTCCGGGGGTCGCCGGGCGCACGGCGCGGGGGGAGGCGGCGGCCGGCGGGGAGCGCAGCTCGCATTCTCCGGGCTCCCGGGCCAGGGGCGCGCCGGGGCAGCAGGGCCGCCGCCCGCCCGCCGCGCCGCGGAGGATGCCTGCCGCTCCTCCTCCCACTCCGCCCGCCTGCGGCGCCGCGGGGCCAACTGCGGCCCCGCTACCCTTGCCGCCGCGGCCCCGCGGCCCGCAGCGTCGTCGCCTCCGCCAGCTCCACGAGGACGGCGGCGCCCGGCTCCGCGGCGGGCATCCTGTGGGCGCAGGGCCGGGCCGCCTCCTGGTCTCCGCTTCCCCAGGCTCCGGCGGGAGCACGAGCGCCGCGTCCCCGGCACTGGGAGGGTGCGATCGGGAAGCAGCAGCGCCGCCCGGCGGAGCGGCCCCCACGTGACCGCCGGAGGCGCCGCGTGTTCCCGGCACCGCCCCGGGGGCGGGGGCCACTGACCCGCGCTGGGTGCGGGCTGGGGGCGCCTCGCCCCGTGCAGGCCGGCGGCGTGGACTGCGCTGGGCGGGAGGCGCGCCGAGGGCCCGTCCCGGGTGCAGAGCGCTGGGGTTCGCCTGCGTCTGGCTCTTTGTTGGCCCTGCGCCTCTCAGCATAGCTTTCTCTTCCTCCCTGTCGTTTCGGATCCCTGGCCTCCCTTACTGATTCCTCATCCCCCTTCTTCTCACCCTGCATCCACACCCTAGTGGAACTGGCAGCGTGCAGGGCCCTGGGTTTCTTTGTAGGAGCTTAAAAGGAGAGTGACTAAACAAAGGGAGAAAAGCGGGCAACCGTTTATGTACTTGGTAAATATTTATTGAGGCCCTATTTTGTGCCAGATCGACAGAGACAGAAGGCTCTGAGCAGGCACCTCACCGGCCTGATTGGCGGGCCCACGCACCGTTTTATCTGGGGTATCCCATTCATCCTCCCAACAGCCCCGGAAAACAAATACCATACCAACTCTATGGTACTTCTTATGCTGTAGGTTTAAGAAAATGGCAGCTATTTCAAGGGAAATTCGCAGCCCAATGCTCAACTTGAAGGTTTATTTTATTTATTTGTTTGTTTATTATTTGAGAAAGTTTCTTTGAGATCACATCTATACTAAGTAAATAATTTCTTCAGAATTTACCCAAACCTTGAAATCTATCAGGCCTCTGAATAGCACCTCCATCATTGTCTCCAGCTTGGTTAATAATCAAGCAAATTGTTTTGAGACACAAAGCCGAATTTAATTGGTTAAATGCACCAGTTAACAGTCGTGGCTCTCCCCTACACATGATGTTGCTGTCATTTGGGGACCCAAATTCGGTGCAGTAGTAATCGTTTGTCTCTTCAAAGAGAGTGACTGAGCACCTCAAGCTGGAAATATGCCCCAGTGATGGTATTCCAGCCTGGGATGGTACATCCTGTAACTGGAGGACGCTCCTGGGGCCAGGTGAATCCCAGATAGTCCAAGTACGTTAACAGGGTACAGGTGAGCTGTGTTCACCCTGCAGGGCTTCCTAGAAGATCAAATTGCTCAAGGGTTCCCCAGACCCTCCTGCCCCAAGGAAAATTCTAAATCATCTAGGCTGGCCCTTTTATTTTATTTTTTTAATTTTATTTATTTATTTTTGACTGTGTTGGGTCTTCGTTTCTGTGCTTGGGCTTTCTCTAGTTGCGGTGAGCGGGGGCCTCTCACTGTTGCAGCCTCTCTTGTTGCGGAGCACAGGCTCCAGGCGCGCAGGCTCAGTAGTTGTGGCTCACAGGCCTAGCTGCTCCGCAGCATGTGGGATCTTCCCAGACCAGGGCTCGAACCCGTGTCCCCTGCGTTGGCAGGCGGATTCTCAACCACTGCACCACCAGGGAAGCCCTAGGCTGGCCCTTTTATTCTCAGAGGTGGCAACAGGCCCAAAAGAAGCAACCTCCCAACTGACCAGCCAGGTGAAGAGAAGAGCCAGGTGTGCTAACTCCCCCTGTGGGGTTATTCCCCTGAGTGCATCACCTTCGAGGTATTCCTGAGTCAGACGCCACCTCCTCCAGGCTTTAGTTCCTGGGGAAGAAGACTGGAGAAGGCATCAGCTCCCTACCCCACGTAGGGTAAACTGAAGTGGTTTGGGTTTGATCTAAATAACCCAGGCTAAACTGCTCCCTTTCAGAAGATTATATTTCCATCTCAAATGTATTTAAAAACTCTGCTTTTCCTTTGCCAGGAGATAATCTGTAATTTGCTTTGATTAAAAAAAAAAAGCTGGATAGGACCAGAGAACACCCCGTTTGGGGCCTCTCACTGGAGCACCGAAGCCTGCTGTGTTTGAGTTTGCTCAGCAGGAACATTCTTTCTGGGCTGTTCAGCCTGCTTGAGCTGTTACAGTCAATATTGTGGGAAGCCTTATTGTAAAGTCTTGCCCAAGAGTTATTTGAAAGTCAGACTGGGAGAATGCAGTGATAAAATATAACTGGGAAATGATAATGTGTCCAGTATGTTTGTTAAACTCAGGCAAGAAGGATCCTGGCCTCGGCACACAAGCTGGTCCTCCTCTTGCGACACCACACCCCTTGTGGTAAAGTTTCCGATGGGCCAAGGGGTTAATGGATATGGCCCCTCGGCCTTCTGGAACACACTTGGTATGAAGGACCCTAAATTTCCAGTGCAAACAGCCTGAAGCCTGCTTGGAGAAGGTGGGCAGTATTTCATAGTCATTCAGGAGTTGCTGATGTGGACAGCCCTGGGCCTGCAGGGTGTGGCTGGGGCTTGACTGCTCCTGTGAGCCCACAGGCTCCTCACAGAGCCCAGGTTAGGATGAAAGGGGTGTGGGTGAGCCACACTTACTGGCCTGATGTAGCACATTTAAAGATTAGGTGTATGGTAGATGGGCCTCCATTTGTGCTCTTGCCCCAGACCCTGCCAATGTTAAGTGGCCCTGCGTGTGTTGGAGTTTTCCTAAAAGCTAAAAACACTCTCAGTTTGGAGAATAGGGACTCTGATTATTCAAGGTTTTCTTGTCTTACGTATAAAAGATACTATTGCTTCGAAGTCTTTCTAACACGTCAGACTTTTAAATTTTTGCCAATTGAATTCCATAAAATGGTATCTCATTTGCGTGTCCCTCATCATTAATGAGGTTGAACATCTCCTTGTATTTTTGTCGGTGCTTATTCTTCTGTAAAAATCTTTGCCCACTTTTCTTTTGCTTTTCTTATTGATTTATGAGAGTTCTTTACGTGTTCTTGTTATTAATCCCTTGCTGTGTTTATGCCAATATCTTTTCTAAGAGTGTCTTTTCATTTTCTTTAAAAATTTTTTTGATGTAAGAAAGTTCTTAATTTTTTTAGAAGGCTACCTTTTATTGAGAAAAGAAGGACAATAAAAATACATAAATTTGTCTTTCTAAAAATAAAAGAAAGTTCTTAATTTTGATATAATAAAATGTCAGTCTTTTCTTTATTAAAAAAAAAAAAAAGCTTTTCTTGTCTTGGATGTTTACCCAATGTCATGGACCCAAGCTATAAACTTTCCAAAACCTTTACGTTTATCCTATTTTTCTTATTCTGACACTGTTTTCATTTTAGCTGCTGCCATATGATTGCAACTGGCTTGCTCCCAGAGTCCAGACCCTCTGCGATGGCACAAGTCATTTAAAGGAGTGGGAGAGCACATGTATAGAGGCCAGGTCTTGAGCTGGGCCTTAAAAGATGTGGCTAGCTAGAAGGGAGGATCCTGGACACGTGGGCCAGAGCCTTCCATTAAAATATTTCTCGATAACAGTCTGAATGGCCCAGGTGGCAGGAGTCCTCTGCTCTTGGTAGCAACAAGCTCCAAGTAAGCTTTCCATCCCTGGTTTCTTTTGTTCTGTCTTCAACACACTAGACTTTCCTCCACCTTGACAGACTTTTTTCTTGCCCCCTAGCTACTGGCTCGTTGGTTTATTTCCTTTCGCTGACATCTTACAGAAGTGGTCTCAGGCCATCTGGAGCCTCTCCGCTGGGTCCCTCCTTGGGCCCAGTAATCTGGCTTCTGTCCCTACTGTGCCAGCAGCACCGTTCTCTGGAAGGTCACCTCATCCTTTTCCCTTTCTTGACCTCCCATCGTTGAAAACGTTAAGCAATTTCCTTTGGAAACTTTCTCCTTTCTCAGCCTGTAGGATATCTGGTGTCATGCTAAAGTTTGGGATTTCCAAAAGAACCCTATAAAAGCTAATTATTTCCCTGTAGGAAAAAAGTTTGCAATTAGAGTAAGTACTACCAAAGGAACCTCTATCAGTGCATGGACAGACTGTCCAGGATTTGCCTATATATGGATAGCTTCTTAGGAGAGTACTTAGTCATGATGCTTTTTCTGTTTTTATTTCTATTACTCCATTTATATTAAAGATATAGAATTTGGAAAATAATATATAGGTACCCTTTCCACTGAATTTTAATTTCATCAACCACAACTTAAGTCTTCATTTTAGGGTAACCAAATGTCCCAGTGTGCACAAGGCTGAGGGGTTTTCCAGGACAAGGAGACATTCTGCCCCTAAAACCAGGGCAATCCTAGGAAACTAGCACAGTTAGTTAACCTACTTGGTCTTTATCTTGCTCTCCCTTTACCTTTCAAGAGTTCAGAAAACACAGCTTCCCAGAAAGGCAGGACTTTTACTTACTTCAGCTACTGTAGACTTTCAAAATAGTTCTGATTTATTTACTTATGTATTTACTTAGGCCGACCTTGTTTTATTGCACTTCACTTTATTGTGCATCGCAGACATTGTGTTTTTTACAAATTGAAGGTTTGTGGCAACCTTGCCTTGAGCAAGTCTATCAGCGCCATTTTTCCTACAGCATGTGTTCACTTCATGTCTATGTGTCAAATTTTGGTAATTCTTGCAGTATTTCAAACTTTTTCATTATTATACTTGTTACGGTGATCTGTGATCAGTGATCTTTGGTGTTACTCTTGTGTTTGGGGGCATGAACCGCGCTCATATAAGATGGTAAACTTAATAAACGTGTGTGTTCTGACTGCTCCAATGACCAGCCCTTCCCCTGTCTCCCTCTCCTCAGGCCTCCCCGAAACACAGTAATATTGAAATTAGGCCAGTTACTAGCCTTAAAATGGCCTCTAAGTGTTTAAGTGAAAGGCAGAGTCGATCGGTGTGATGAACTTCATCACTGTCTTATTATAAGAAACTGTCACGGCCACCCCAGCCTTCAGCAACCACCACCCTGATCAGTCGGCAGCCATCAGCACCGAGGCAAGACCCTCCACCAGCAAAATGATTAAGACTTGCTGAAGGCTCAGATGCTGCTTAGCATTTTTTAGCAATAAAGTATTTTTTAATTACGGTACCTACATCGTTTTTTATACATAATGCTATTGCACACTTAATAGACTACAGTATAGTGTAAACATAACTTTTATATGCATTGGGAAACCAAAAAATGCGTGTGATATTCGCTTTATTGCCATGGTCTGGAACTGAACCCACAGCATCTCTGAGGTATGCCTGTAAATGCTTACTAACTTATCAGAGAGGACATTCATGGGCTTGAGGTTCTAACTAACTTTAGAGTGTCAAAACTACCCATCTAGTCTCGAAAGGAAATGTGGCTATTCCTTAAGCCTGCAGTGTAAGTGAGACCCAAGGGTGGGCTACAACATTTCATGAGAAAATTTACTTAGTTGTCTCCTTGAAGTCTGGAGAGGCTCAGTATATGCTGCCTTTATCATGAAAAGAAGAAAAGCTTTTCTCATATTTCTCCTTTCTTATAATTCTAGATCCAGTGAATATTTTGCTTTAAATAAACAATAACAAAAATGCTCCCTACTATCTGGTTAAAGGTAAGTGAGAGAAAATCCATCTCCATGATTTTCATCAGACCACGCCCTTCTTGGCTTGGTTTTGTTGGAGGAGGAAATCAAGGGGAAAACAGAAAGAGGAAAACGAAGGGATGCCCTCTAAAAGGTTTTAGGCTTATCCCAAAAAAAGAGGATAGAAATCAAGCCTTAAGAATTGATGCGGCAGGCTTCCCTGGTGGCACAATGGTTAGGAACCCGCCTGCCAATGCAGGGGACACGGGTTCGAGCCCTGGTCTGGGAAGATCCCACATGCCGCGGAGCAACTAAGCCTGCAAGCCACAGCTGCTGAGCCCACGTGCCACAACTGCGGAAGCCTGCATGCCTAGAGCCCGTGCTCCGCAACAAGAGAAGCCACCACAACGAGAAGCCCACGCACCGCAACGAAGAGTAGCCCCCGCTCACCGCAGCTAGAGAAAGCCTAAGCACAGCAACAAAGACCCAATGCAGCCAAAAATAAAAATTAATTATTTTTTTTTTTTTTTTAAAAAGAACTGATGAGGGACAGTTCAGGAAGTGGATCTTCGAGGTGGTGTCAGTTAACTCTTTGATATTGGGCACGACTAACCAGGGTATCTAAGAATCATCACCGGTAATAATAGCTAATATGGATTCAAGGTTTTCTATGCACTCAGGCAAGGTGCTGTATGCTTTTCGCACAGTATTTCATTTAACCTTCACAACAGCCTTGAACAGCAGGTCCCATCATTATCCTCCTTTTACAGATGGAGAAAAATGAAGGCAGAACTATTGAGTGGCAGAATCCAGACTCAAAAAAAGACAGAGTCCAAAGCTTATGTTTAATTGCTGTGCTATTTCTTGGGGAGGGGGGGTTGGATGGGGGTGGGGGCGGGAGGGGAATGGGTCTTAGTTCTCTGTCAGCAGACTGTGTATTTTAAGCTCCAGAGTGTGGTACCAGCTGGAGAGCAGGGCTGAGACTTCATCTTCAGTAAAAATTGAACTTTGCTTTTACAATATTGAAGAATGTCATATTGGGCAACGAAAAGCTCTAAACAAACAGTATCCCCAAACTACAAGAACTGGATTGAACATCTGTTATTAAATGTTACAGCAGGAAACAGAATTTCTATGCCATCTGTAGATAAGTTGTATTTGATTTGTTTGCTTTTTATTTTAGAGAGAAAGGATTTAATACAAATGTCCATAAAATCTATACTTCAATTAGAGGGCACTTCAGATTGTCTTTTGAGAAGAGCATTAAAAGAAAGAAAGAAGAAGATGGAAGGCTAAATTATCAATCCAAGATTAGATACAAAGACTCTGACGTTTTTGTTTAGGTAAAAAAAAAAAATCAAACTCCTCACCCCACTTTCCCCAAATTTAATAAATCTGCTTTGGACTCACCATCTGATTTGAATGCAAGCCAGTTTATATCAGCAATAGCTAAGAAGTCTGAGAGTGGTCATTTAACTACCAACAGGGAACATAAAAAATGTGTTCAAGGCACTGACTCCCCCAGACAGCAAAGGCAAAAATCATACCAATATGTTGTTTTTTCTTTCCCTTGCTCTCCAGAAAACAGATTTATCTTGGAATGGGCAGCGTTAAATTTAACATTGGATCTCTTTGTGTTTCCAGGTCAAGTGGGAACACATATGCTCCCTACTGAGGAAAATAAACTGCAATGTATTTTTAGCATCCGTTGGAAGTACTTTCAGCTGAAGATGTTCTGCAGGACCTAGGCGATTTCACTGAAAGCCAAAGCATTTGCAGCAGTGTTACCTAGAATTCTAGAAATCGCCCTGAGGGTCTGTAAATAGCATTCTCCCCGAGCCCCTCACGCCACCCTCCACCATTCTCAGTCCCAATCCTGGTGCAAACATCATTTTTATGAGAAAATGGAGGAAAATCATTCCAGTGAAGGATAAATGAAAAACATCTGTGAAGCAGTTAGGACAAACGAAGCTAACAATAGCGCACTTGGTGCTTTGAGATGCGGCCCTGTGCAGGAGGAAGGGGCAGGGAGGCTGGGGAGCAGGCAGGTCGTTTCACCACCCGCACTTTTGTGCCTAAGGTTGAAGGTAAGCCATGGACAGGGAGCCACCATACGGTGCATCTTTGTGAAAGGGGCCCACGTGTGCCTTTGTGAAAGGCGGACCAAGGCAGCGCCCCCAGCAGACCTGCGAGAATCAGGTGGTTTCAGCTTCTGGTCCCTCCCTCCAAGGGTGGTGTGTGCAGTGTACAAGCTGTGTAGCCCGGGCACTGGAGTCTTAGTTACTGGTCTGAAATGTTTGTTCACGAGATTTGGTGACAGTGAGACAAATGGTTTCAGATCTTGCTTTTGTCTGCACAGTTTTACAAAATATTTCCCATTTTAAAAAACAAATTTACTTAACGGCTAGCTTTTAAATAAATGACACTTGGGATATTGCCTCCTCCTTGAGAAACACTGTATTTCTAAGATAGAAACAAAGTCTACCATGACATAGTATAACACATGTCATAAAGCACAGCACAGCATCACAAATATGAAGTCCTCCCAAAGAACCGTAATTTTGATGATGATTATAATAAAGCCATGTATTTATTAAAAGACAAGGAAGCCAAAGTTACCATTTATGTTCTTCCTGATACTTTATTACTTTTGTATTTTAAAACAGAGTTTCTGTTTACCCTTCTGTGGAACAGAACAATAAAACCTGACTCCCTACCTGCTCCACTTCATCCCATGAAATGGTGAGATGCTTTGGAATAATGGTGTGTCATAACACAAGCATCACAGCTGGTCATAACTTCATTATTAATTCAACACATATTTATGTAAGACTGTGCACGGTGCCTGGATACAAGATAATCTGAGAAGGCTTCTTTTCTCTGTTGTCTTTGCTGAGGTATAAAAATAAAACATTGTCTTCTGTTGATTAAGACAGTCTTCAAAAGCTGTGGATCTCCCATCAGTTAAAAAGATATTGTCTATTTCAAAATTCTCAGAGAATTTGATGGAAGTCTAGCAGATGCCTGAGTTTTGCTCCTTTGTTCCCACACCATAATGGCTCTTCAGATGCTAAAGAAGAATTTAAGAAAGCCTTTCCCTTCCTCTGTAAGGTGATACTGTTCCATGGTCTTGTGGTTCTTGAATACAGTTATAGTAACACTTAATTTACATTTTCAAAACAAAGAGTATTAAGTTTACGTATTGTATTAGGAGTTTGGGTAATGTCCTAGGGCAGAATACTAAGCTTATTGTTCTTTTTTTTCTTACTTTGGTTTTTTAAAAAATAAGTTTTTGTTTAAACAAGTTTAACATGATGTACAAATTAAATGACAATGTGCCCCAAAGTAAAACCGAAAAGTTTATTGGAGCTTTATCCTAGCAGTTTAGCTTTGTAGGGGAGGAAAAATAATTTCCCCTCTGACTCTGAGTTCTTAGCTGAGACCCCTGTAATAAAAGACAGAGTAACAAGAGAAAAGCAAACATAAGTTTATTAACATGTATACCTCATGTATACACGGGAGATACCCAGCGGAAAATGAGTCATTCAAAATGGTGTCTTAGAACTCTGGCTTATATAACATCTCCAGCTGAAGACATAAGAGAGATATGGGGCAGACCAGTCTTGGGGGTGATGGGGGAGTAGGTTATGAACATTTAAGTCATTGCCTTCTCCATTGACAAGGGTCTAAAGTTGTCTCCAGGGATTAACCTTTGTCCTTCCCGGTAGAGAGGGGAGGAGAGACGCCTTTGTAAATGTTTGTCCTCCTTTTAGACAAATAGGGGGAAGATGGAGCTTTTCTTGTATCCGTTTCTTCTCAACTGCCTTCAGCTCAAAATAACTGCTATGCCAAAGTGGCATATTCTGGGGTGATATATTCTGCTACCTTTCAGGACTGAAATTAGAAAAGTCAGTCGTTCTGTGGATCCAGGTGTTAAATTGGAAATCATGAGCTGCTATCTTAGCCTATCAGAGGTACTTGGGAGCAGAGGAAATCCCTTCACCAAGTAAGAAAAAGGTAGATGTGAAATGATCACAGATTTAGCAAGAGATCATATTTCTTGGTTTTCCAACATTTTGGTTTCTTGCCTGGTATTCTTGAGTCATAGCTACATTCCTTGCCCTAAAGACTTATAATAAATCCCCTGCTTTTGCTACAGTACCCTTGAATTGGCTTCTCTTCCTTGAAACGAAAACACTCTTAGCATAGAAATTGTTTTCTGGAAGTGAGTTTGCAAGTTACAGACCATCTAAGAAAACGGTTGTCAAAGCAGATGGGGTGAGAAGTGGGTAGTCCTAGAAACAAAAGAGAGGATGATAAACTGTGTTCCGTTCTTGCAGCCTTTCAAGGAAATACAATGAGAGCAAGGAGAGAGGTTTGAGGCCAAGGCTACCAAGCCAAAAGCAGACAGAAAAGCAGAGTTGGAATCCAAGTGGGTACCAAGATCCTTTCTGACCATAGCCAGCCATCTAACTGCTCAAAGTCCATCTAAAAAGCATCTAAAAAGACACAGATCAATACAACCAGATTCTGTATTGTGATCGTTTTTAAAACTAAAATTGGTGTGTTTATTGAGAAAATGTATAATCTTGGCGATTAGAATGGGACTATCTGGGAAAAACCAGATGTGCTAAGGACTTCAATCCCCAAACTCCAGCTTTAACTCCCCAAATCCTCTATGTGCTCCAACCCCACCATTTATCCCAAAAGGTAAATGTGGTGAGGCCTGTCCCCACTGTAAAACAGTTCAGCTCAAATCAATTTGGGAGCACAGGTGACATTTCATGATATACATTGGAGGAAAAAAGTGCCAACATAAGCTAAAGAAAATGACAAATGGGAAATATTTTCAATGCATACAACATAGGGTTTATATTCAAGATATATAAGGAATTCCTACAAATCAGTTTGCAAATGATGAATAACATAAAAGAAAAACAGGCAAAGAAAATAGTTTACATTAGAAGAAATACAAATAGGTAATGAATATATTTTAAAAATAGTTTAATCTCCAGAGTAATCAAAGTAATGCAAATTAAAATAGGATTCCATATTTAGCCTATAAAATTGGCATAGAATATATATATCATTATTTTTTCCAGTTTTGTTGAGGTACAATTTACATACATAACTGTATTAAGTTTAAGGTTTAATAAGTTTAGTTAGCATCCATCTTCTCATATAGATACAATAAAAAGTAAAAGCAAAAAAAGAAAAAATGTTTTAACATGCGATATTAGTAGAAGAATAAGGAAATGGGGCATCCTCAGGTATTACAGCTAAGAATGTATTGGTACAGCTTCATGCAGGGCATTTAATAATAGGCAGCAAAATCCTAAAGAAATGTTCTACTCCTGGGAATTGTTCTAAAGATAGACATGCCCCCAAAGATCTATCCAAGGATATTCAGTGGGGAAAACGAAAAACATCCTGATTTCCCGCAGTGGAATAATGGTTAAGTAAGTGTTGGCATCCTATATGATAGAATCTATGTAGCCATTAAAAATTGCTTTCCAAGAAAATTTAAGAAGTTAAAAAAATACCTGTGTCATAACATTTGTTGAAAATATACAGTTCTTCATATAAAGCATAACCTCACGTTGATGTAAATACATACACACATACTATTACCGAACCAAACTTGGGTCTGCTCCCAAGTAAAGCGAATCTACTGACACCGAGATGAGGTGAAGGAAAGTGCAGCGTTTACTGCAGGGCCAAGCAAGGAGTCCAGGCAGCTAGTGCTCAGAAGGCCTGAACTTGCTGATGGGTTTCAGGGAAATGTTTTTTCCCTGAAAAAGACAGGGTGAGGGAGAGGGTTGTGGGGTATGTGATTAGCTCATGGACATTCTTCTGATAGGTTGGTGATGAGGTAATCTGGGGTCAACATTATCGACTTTCTGGTTCCAACTGGTCTGGGGTCTAGGTGCTTGTGGTCAACAAGCAGTTAACTTCTTCCACCTGGTGGGGGCTTTCAGTATCTGTAAAACAGCTCAAAGGATTTGGCTCAGAATATGATCTATAGCCCTTGAGGAGGAACTAAAGGTCACTGACTTTGTTTAATCACTAAACCATTACTATTTTGTCTTGCTTGACTGTTTTCCTTTGTTTCTGCATTTTCTCACTTCTGTAATTAAATGTATTCTTTGGAACTCAGCAAAGGCCTAGGAGGCTAAAGTTCTTCTACGAACAAGAGGCAGGCAGAGGAGGACAAGGGTGGGCAGGCAGGGGGCAGGAAGTCCCCTTAGGGCTCTTCTCTGCTCGATTACAATACCTGTATGTATGCGTATATGTGTGTGTGTATGTGTGGTAGGGGGAGTGGTATAAATGGACCCTCACAGAATAAAGCCTGAAAATATCACAAAAAGTACATCAAATTGTCAGTAGTTGTTATCTGTACTTGCTGGAATTACAATTTTTCTTTTCTTTTTTGTTTTCCAAATTTTCTATAATAGGTATTATTATCTTTGTCATCAGAATAAGTTATATTTCAAAAGAAAGTCATGCCAAAAAGTACATGTATTTTGCTCAAGCAATCACAAAAAGTGCTTGTTATATTTAAGTTACAGTTAAGGTTATATTTCTATATTTCAATTTGTGATTTGTTTGAGAGCAAATATGTTCACAAGGAAATCCCCCTCTTTCCTGGAATATGGATCTAAGCTTCCTTCTTGCCCTTAACGCAACCTTATTCAGCATGTGCAATTTCTCCAAGTTAATTGCATGAGACTCGTAAAACTGGGGATTTTTAAATACATTTCAACAATGTTTAGAATCTGTTGCCTAGTAATTTAATACAAAACATTTCCAGAACTCTCACTTCTAGCTACAAAAAAATTCTGAATCAGTTGTATTTCTGAAAATGCTGCCTTTGCTTAACTTTAATCCTGATAAAGAGAGTTTTCTGCCCCACCCTTCTTTTTTTTTTTTTTTGGACAACATATTTCTCTAGCCCCTCTTCCTCCATGTTCTGCAGAGCTGGTCAGTTGGAAAAGTAGGCAGATGCATAAAGGCATCAAAGTCAACAGCAGATAAGGAGACCAAGAGTCTCAAAGGATAATTCAGCATGAGAGAAAGAGAGTCTGGGCTAGTGACCCCTGTTATCCTCTGGGTGCCTTCACCTGGCATTTGAATGCAGGGCAGTGCTTAATGTCTTGTCCTTGTTAGTACAAGTGCAGTCAGGCTTTCCCTATCCTCAGGTTCCACATCTGAGGATTCAACCAACTGCGTATCGACAATATTCAGGAAAAAAGATTTCAGAAAGTTCCAAAAAGCAAAACCTGAATTTGTCATGTGCAGGCAATTATGTACATAGCGTGGAGAATGTGTGTATGTTATGTGCAAATACTACACTATTTAATATAAGGGACTTGAGCATCCACAGATTTTGTTATGCATGGGGGTCCTGGAATCAATTCCACCTCGGGTACCAAGGGCTGACCGTATATTACCTGCAACCCACACGTGCGAGAATTTAAGGCACTGTTAGAAGCTGGTTGGGAGATACCTTGGGGACAATGGAACTTTGTTTAGGAATTTCACATCAATCGCTTGCTTAACAATTCCATAACCAAGATAGTAAAAATCGCTTGTAACTAGAGTGAACTCTCTACCCTACCGCACACTGTAGCTGTTGGCTACAAGTCACATACTCACCATGACTCTCAATTCCATTAAGCATAAAAGGAAGGAGTTGAATTACATCAGATGCTTAACTGAGGCATCAGAAGGTCCATGAATATGTGAAATTATAAGCAAAATTATACGCTTTTTTTTTTTTTTTTTTTTTTTTTTTTTTTTTTGTGGTATGCAGGCCTCCCTCTGCTGTGGCCTCTTCCGTTGCGG
>NC_041233.1:98362143-98392581 GCF_002837175.3 Physeter macrocephalus | reverse complement strand
CCGGACGCGCAGGCTCAGCGGCCATGGCTCACGGGCCCAGCCGCTCCGCGGCATGTGGGATCCTCCCAGACCGGGGCGCGAACCCGGTTCCCCTGCATCGGCAGGCGGACTCGCAACCACTGCGCCACCAGGGAAGCCCTATATGCGTTTTATGAGAGAGAAGATCCATAGCTTCCATTGGAATCTCAATTCATGTATCCAAAGAGATTATAGCCCCCTGAGTTATACAATCTCTAAATTCCATTCAACGTTAATATTCCATGATTCTCCATTTATGCATATTTTGGATAGTGCTTTTACCTAATTAGAGAACTTTATTTTATACCATGCTTGGTTTACTTAGATTTCAAAATGGTGAATATTATTATTTCCCCCAATAATAATAGTGGAATATGAAGTAAATATTATTATTTCCTCTCATGTATAAGGCATTTTGTGACAGGAGGAGTCTGTACATATATGTAGCCACAAGAGAACAAAATGCAGAAAACTTATTAAAACAACAAAAAAATGATACAAATGAACTTATATACAAAACAGAAATAAACCCACAGACATAGAAAACAAACTTATGGTTACCAAAGGGGAAAGTGGGGGGAGAGATAAATTAGGGCTTTGGGATTAACAAATATATACTACTGTTTATAAAATAGATAACCAACAGGGACCTATTGTATAGCACACGGAACTCTACCCAATATTTTATAATAACCTATAAGGTAAAAGAATCTGAAAAAGAATATATAAAGAAAAAAATATATATATGACTGAATCACTTTGCTGTACACCTGAAACTAATACAGCATTGTAAATCAGCTATACTTCAATTTAAAAAAGTTAACCATCAATTAATTGTATTTCACATCAATGGCAGAAATTTTGCAATTACACAGTTTGCTGGTTTAGTTGATGTAATTAAAATATTTTAAATTTCATACATGTTAAGAAAACTTTTACACAGTGTTACCTCTGTATGATCCTGATGTTGACCTTAGGGTAATATTTTTAAAGAGTAGGTTGCAAAGAAGTTGGGAAGCCCTAGAACTGTGATTCCGACATCCCAACCCCATCAACATATAATTAACTACAATGAGTTCGGAATCCTCAGATCTTCATTCCCTGCTTGACATCAATAATGCAAGATATCTATTCCCATTCGACTCTCTGCCATTTACATAGTCTTTCAAGAGACTGCATTAGAAGTGACTTAATGACGGTGCAGGCTCATAGCATCTTGTTGCTCTACAAGCTGACTTCAGATGTGTTGGGAAATTCTGTCTGGGAACAAACACTGCAGCATCTCTGCCAGGGGCACTGAATCAACATGCCAGAGCACAGTCCTCTTTCCCGACCAGCCAGGCTGGGCACACAGAGCCAGTCTCTCTGGTTCAGAGCACTCCGCAATGATGTCTTACTGTGGGGCAGATACCATATTCACTAAACAACAAAAGAACAGCCTGGCCCTGTGGAAAGCAGGGTTTTTTTGTTTTTGTTTGTTGTTTTGTTTTTTTGGCCGTGCTGGATCTTAGTTCCCCTACCGGGGATTGAACCCCAGCCCATGGCAGTGAAAGTGCCGAGTCCTAAGCAGGAAAAACAAATTCCCAAGCAGTTTGTTTTTATTTTTGAAGTAGTTGACTTTGGATTGTTGGAGCTCCTAAAAAGGTCTTACAAAGGCTTTAAATTCTGTCATTTGATTCTTAGATTCCTCATCTCTTTGGGTTTTGAAAAGTATCATTACCACATAGTCCATGTGCCCTTTTGCCCCCAAAGAATCCAGTGAATTTGTAAATAAAGCTGGAAATAAAACAGTTAAAAAGAATTATGAGACAACCAGGTAAACAAAACGTGATCTATACACACAATGAAATATTATTCAGCCTTAAAAAGAAAGGAAACTCTGACACATGCTACAACATGGCAGAACCCTGAAGACATTATGCTCGGTGAAATAAGCCAGTCACAGAAGGGCAAATACTGTATGATTCCAATTCTATGACAGACCTAGAGTATTCAGACTCATAGAGACAGAAGGTAGGATGGTGACTGTCATACTTCTGGGGGAGGAATTGGGGGTTATTGTTTAATGGGTTTGTAATTTCAGTTTGGGAAAATGAAAAAGTTCTGGAGATGGATGGTGGTGATGATTACATAACAATGTGAATGGACTGATACCACTGAACTGTACACTTAAAAATGATTAAAATGGTAAATTTTGTTATGCATATTTTACCACAAATTTTAAAAATCCATTGAATTTTTAAAAATTATGAGACAATAAGGGAAATTTGAACACTGACTGGATATACAATGATACAAAGGAAGTATTGTTCAGTGTTTTTTTCTAAGACTATCTTTTCGAGGTACATAATGAAATATTTACAGATAAAATGATATGATAGGGACTTCCCTGGTGTTGCAATGGTTAAGAATCTCCCTGCCAATACAGGGGACACGGGTTCCAGCCCTGGTCCGGGAAGATCCCACATGCCATGGAGCAGCTAAGCCCATGCGCCACAACTACTGAAGCCCGCGCACCTAGAGGCCGCGCTCCACAACAAGAGAAGCCACTGCAATGAGAAGCCCACGCACCGCAATGAAGACTAGCCCCCTCTCGCCGCAACTAGAGAAAGCCCACGTGCAACAACGAAGACCCAATGCAGCAAAAAATAAAATAAATAAATAAAAAGAAAAGACAATTTAAAAAAATAATAAAATAAATTTAAAAAAATGATATGATATCTGTCATTTGGGTATAGAGGATACAGTTTTGGCTATTAGTTGATTAAATTTTAAAAAAAGAAAAAAAGAAGACCAAGGCTATTTAAACATGCATTGCTGATGTGGATGAATCTAGAGACTGTCATACAGAGTGAAGTCAGAAAGAGAAAAACAAATATCGCATATTAACGCATATATGTGGAACCTAGAAAAATGGTACAGATGAACCGATTTGCAAGGCAGAAATTGAGACACAGATGTAGAGAACAAACTTATGGACACCAAGGGGGGAAAGCAGCGGCGGGTGGGGATAGTGGTGTGATGAATTGGGAGACTGGGATTGACATGTATACACTGATGTATATAAAATGGATGACTAATAAGAACCTGAGGGCTTTCCTGGTGGCGCGGTGGTTGAGAATCTGCCTGCCAATGCAGGGGACACGGGTTCGAGCCCTGGTCTGGGAGGATCCCACGTGCCACGGAGCAACTAGGCCCATGAGCCACAACTACTGAGCCTGCGCATCTGGACCTCGTGCTCCGCAACAAGAGAGGCGCGACAGTGAGAGGCCCGCGCACCACGATGAAGAGTGGCCACCACTCGCCGCAACTAGAGAAAGCCCTCACACAGAAATGAAGACCCAACACAGCCCAAAATAAATATAAATAAATAAAAATTAAAAAAAAATAAGAACATGCTTATTAAAAAAATAAATAAAATTCAAAAATTCCAAAAAAAAAAAAAAAAAGCATAGGAGAGGACCTTGACTAGTTGGAGGCCATCTCTGAAAGCCCTGGGTCCCTGGGTCTGGCTTTTGGAGACTTCAGAGGAGGTTGGGGAGTTTGCATCCTCACCTCCAGCCCCCAGGCAGTGTTTGCCACTATCAGCTGTCAAGGGTTTCCAACCAGGGGCAGTACATCGCTCCAGGGGGTGTTTGACAATGTATGAGACCATTTCTTATCTGCTTTTGGTTATTACAAATTAGCACTTAATGAGCGGGGTCCGGGGATCTAATATCCTACAATGTGCCAGACAGTCCTTCCCCACAAAGAACTTTCCCACTTAAAATGCTTGTGGAACCCCTGTTGAAAGCTGACAGAATAAAACCTGTGAAAATACTGCAAAAAAACCCCAAAAACAAAACATGCATTGCTGTTAACCTTACATAAATGAAATCAAATATAGATTATAGATTATTTTTAACCAAAATCTGTGATGCATTACATTATTATCTATACCTTTCAGTTTGCCTAAAATATTCAATATTTTTCAAATGTTTTCTTATTATTCTGATTATAAACATGTTAATATGTTTGTCAGTACTATATTCTACAAGATATAAACTTCTAGAAAGCATTCACTGTGTTCTTCTGAATAATCCTTCAGCCTAATCAAAAAAACATAGTGACTTGTTTGAGATCATAGAGAAAATAAAAATTAGTCCTTTGGAGTCTAATTCCAGTGTCATTATTTTTTAGGACTCACTTTTTTCTTATTATGCAACTTGGCTAGAATTAAAAAAAAAAAAAGGTGTAGTATCACCATAGAATCTGCCTAAACACTAACATAAACTTAATACTAATTTAATTTAGTTTCATCTAAGAGCAAACTGAGGTATATAATTCTCTAAATTATATACTTCTTGAGAACAAAATTTGCTTTTTTAATCTAGAAAATGATAAATATTTTTATTATTTAATAAAATAATAAATATTTGACTAAGAAAAGAATGTCCAGTTATAAGACTGGTCACAACTGAATATTTGTACTACTAAATATTTGACTAAGAAAAGAATGTCCAGTTATAAGATAAATAAGTACTAGGGATGTAATGTACAACATGATAAATATAATTAACACTACTGTTCATTATATATGAAAGTTGTTAAAGGGAGTAATTCCTAAGAGTTCTCATCACAAGGAAAAAACTATTTTTTTCTTTTTCTGTTATTTTGTATATATTTGAGATGATGGATGTTCACTAAACCTACTGTGATAGTCATTGCATGATGTATCTATATCAAATCATTATGCGGTACACCTTAAACTTACATAGTGCTGTGTGTCAATTACATCTCAATAAAACTGGAAGAGAAAAAGAATGAAAGAAAGAAAGAAAGGAAAGGAAGAAGGAAAGGAAGAAAGAAAGGAAGAAAGAAAGAGGGAGGGAGGGAAGAAGGAAGGAAGGAGAGAAAAGAATGTTTAGAACCATATTTTTGGAGTTCCTATGCTGATCTGTAAACCATCATCACATACTTGGAAAAGACGTATAGTATTACTTTGACTCGATGCGTAGATTGATATTAATTTAAAATAAATCTCCTCACTCCATCCCAGTTGTGACGGCCTTTGCATTATTCTTGAAGATCCAGAACACTGTTCACTTATGAATCCCTCTATTTGGAAATCTCTCTCCTAAGACATCTGCATGAAATTCCTTTCTGCAATTTTTCTTCTTACCTTCCCTAGAGACCTTCTCTAACCACCCCAACTAAATTGGCTCCAGACTCCTACCCTTTTAAACTCTCTCTCTCTTCACCCATCTCCTCCTACCCGCTCCTCAAGCACTACTTATCACTACCTGGATATGTTTGGTTGTTTGTTGTCTATTTCCCCACGCAGGACTATAACTTCATGAGGACAGGGGATGTTTTTCACCACTGAGTAACCTAAGCCTTGGCACATGGTAGGTCACAATTGAATATTTGTCAAATCAATGAATGGACAAAGAGTTGAAAAGGCACCCATTTAAGAGAGTCTAACTTCCAGCTTGAACAATGAGCTTCAGTCATACCTTCAGCAACTTCCATGGGAACTCTCATGGAATTTAATTACATGTATGTTTCATCTTCAAAGTGCATTATAAATAATTCTTTAATACCTCCATGAAACAGATGTTAATACTGTTTTATAGTTGGGAAAATGAAAGCACAAAAAACTAAATCCCAAAAGACCAATGAGTGAGTCAATGTCAGAGACAGATTTAGAGAAGAATTTTGGATATTTAGCCTTGCGCACCTGACTCTCCAAAGTCATTTATCTATATCTTGCTTGTTACAACTCATTTAAAAGCATTTACTATTCCTGAATTTGAAAGTCTCTCAGGTGGGAAATTGGTTTATTGTGACAGCAGGTGACTCAGTTACTGTAAATGTGCTTTCAAGATCTTGTTCTTTGGGGTTTCCCTGGTGGTGCAGTGGTTAAGAATCCGCCTACCAGTGCAGGGGACACGGGTTCGAGCCCTGGTCCGGGAAGATCCCACATGCCGTGGAGCAACTAAGCCCGTGCGCCACAACTACTGAGCCTGCGCTCTAGAGCCTGTGCTCTACAGCCTGCGAGCCACACCTACTGAGCCCGTGTGCCACAGCTACTGAAGCCTGTGCGCTGAGAGCCCGTGCTCCCCAACAAGAGAAGCCACCGCAATGAGAAAACCGCGCACCGCAACAAAGAGTAGCCCCCGTTCACCTTAACTAGAGAAAGCCTGCGCACAGCAACAAAGACCCAACGCAGCCAAAAATAAACAAATTAATTAAAAAAAAAATCTTGTTCTTTAATCTGTAGCCATAATTCCCACAAAGCAAGTTGCTGCCTTAGCAGAAATACATGGTCTGTAAGTAACTACTAATTAGTTTCATTATGCCCATCCCTCATTTAATTATAAAATGCTTCCACCACCCCAAATCTATTGCAAACATGGGGAAAATTCTTTATGCAGTGTCTGTAAAAGATTTTCTCGAAGTCTAAGTTTGCTTTTGATTCTTCAAACATTATTAGAAGTAATGGGACCTCAAAATTCCATATGCCAGAAGGATCACATGACCTCATTTTCCATCTGGAAGTTCCTTTTTTTTTTTTTTTGGCGGTACGCGGGCCTCTCACTGTTGTAGCTTCTCCCGTTGCGGAGCACAGGCTCCGGACGCGCAGGCTCAGCGGCCATGGCTCACGGGCCCAGCTGCTCCGCGGCATGTGGGATCTTCCCGGACTGGGGCACGAACCCGCGTCCCCCGCATCGGCAGGCGGACTCTCAACCACTGCGCCACCAGGGAAGCCCAGGAAGTTCCTTTTTATATAGGGACAGTGGTTCTCAAATCTGGCTGCATTTTAGAATCACCTGGAAATTTTACAAATACTGATACCTGGATCCTACCCTCAGAGATACTGATTTATTTGATCTGAGGTGTGGCTTTGTAATTCCTTATGGAAGCTTCTGAAGTGCACCCAAGATGGAGACTTTTGTAGAAGAGCCTTGGTTCATGGATCTCCTGACACGACCCGAGAATGGACTCCACGAAGGAGGCAAAGCTAGAAGACTTTGTAATGGTCTCTAAATGTCTATGTAATTCTAGATATTTAAAATTATTACACTATTATAAATATCTTATAGTATTCTTCATCCTGGGGTTATTTCTTAGAAGGATCTAGTTTTACTTTATCTAAGATTTAAGTTACCTCGAGCTAAGATGAAACAGATGTCAAGGTGACAACTGGGATGAAGTGTATGAAACGCTTCTTAAAATTGTAACAAGCTATAAAAATGTGAGTTATGGGCTTCCCTGGTGGCGCAGTGGTTGGGAGTCCGCCTGCCGATGCAGGGGACACGGGTTCGTGCCCCGGTCCGGGAGGATCCCACATGCCGCGGAGCGGCTGGGCCCGTGAGCCATGGCCGCTGAGCCTGCGCGTCCGGAGCCTGTGCTCCGCAACGGGAAAGACCACGACAGTGAGAGGCCCACGTACCGAAAAAAAAAAAATGTGAGATACAATTATAGTAATCAAAATTTTAACATGCTACATGAGCCACCCAGGACCAAAGTGGCCATGTGTATGATATAAACTGTCGCCAAAATCATTCTTAGTAATAAACAAAATCCACTAAAAATGTGTCTACTTTTATTTTGGGCACGCTGTGCCTTCATCATCAATCACTCTCACTGGCAGAAAAATGTATTTTGTTTTTCATGCCTGATCTTTCTACCCATTCTGATACCTACAGCTTCAAGTAAAACAGAACCCTATGGTAACACACTTGTTACATTTAACAACGCAGACCCCTCTATCATGAAAGCATTATGAAGGGTCACACCCATATATGGTTTTCATTTGTTTTCTATCAACTTCTCCTACTTGGTACTTATGTGGATTGCTTAACTTTGAATGGCAACAAAGGCAACACAGAAAAATGGATGTAAATGAGGAAAGAATTACTGAAAAAGAAATGCTTTGTAAAAAATCAGCAAGAAAAAACACATGAGCTTAGACCTATAAGAGCTAGGAGAAGAGACCCTGTCTCTATCAGTGGTTCATTTTGCTGGGTCCTTCCAGACCCTGTGCTCCTGCATTCCTCTCTCCCATCACTGGCTGTGGATCTTGGGTTTCTTGTCACTTGATTACCTAAGCTCTTTGAAAGAGCTGTTTTCCCCTACTTGGCTCCAGGCTGCTGGGCTTGCATTTGGTAGAAGTTCTCTGAAGCAACAAGGCTGGTGTCATCATTCAGCACTCCTATTTAAATACTCCCTAAATTCCTCCTGTTTAGTCTGGCTCATTGGGTGACGCCCATAAAAACAGTTTGGCTTTTGTAATCACCATTAGAGCAGGGAGTGTGACTAATCAGTCAGTTCACTGCAACTCTTGTTATTTTCTGCGAAGTGAGTCAGTTTCAACATAAGCTTTGTGCTCATATGTCACTCCCTACTCTCTGGCGTTCAAGTCCATATTTGTTCCAGACTCTAGATGCTTTAAAAAAAAAAAAAAAGGCTGTTTGTTTAATTTATAAAAACATGTTCTATACACCCTCTCTGAAGAACTAACTCCACAGGAATTTGGAGAAATCCCTGTAACGCTAGCTCACTACACAGAATTTCCAGGACAGGGAAGACATTTGTTCCCTCAGTTTGGGGAACTGTACCAATAATACAATGAGCTCAGGTCAACACACGCATACTGAATGTTTACAGAGTGCCAAGTACTTTTCACATATTATTATCTTAAAAATCAACAGTGTTATCTTAGAGCAGTTTTAGATATACAGAAAAATTACAAAGAGTACAGAGAGTTTCCATATACCCCACACCCAGTCTTCCCTATTATTATTATCTTACATTCGTATGATACATGTTACAGTAATGTAATGCTACATTATCATTACAATATTGATACACTGTTATTAACTAATATCCGTATTTTTTTTTCCAGATTTCCTTAGTTTTTACCTACTGTCTTTTTTGTCCCAAGATCCCATCTAAGATACGACATTCCATTTAGTCATTGTATCTTCTTAGGCCTTTGCTGACTGTGACAGATTCTCAGGCTTTCTTTTTGATGAACTTGACAGTTTTGAGGAATAATGGTAAATATTTTGTAGAATATCCCTCCACTGAGATTTGTCTAGTTTTTTTCTCATTAGACTGGGGTTAAGTATTCTTAAGAGGAAGACCACAGAGGTAGAATGCCATTTTTCATCATATCATGTCAAGGGCATATACCATCAACTTGAGTTATCATTGTTGATGTTAACCTTAATCACCTGGCTGAGGTAACATTTGTCAGATTTCCCTATGGTAACTTTATGGTCACTTTGCCTTCTTTTTCCCCTTTTCCATTCTGTGCTCTTCAGAAGGAAGTCACTAGGCACAGCTCATACTCAAAGAGTAGGGAGTTATGATCCACCTCCTTGAGGGCAGACCATCTACACTAATTATTTGAAGATCCTATTTATTCAGACATTTTCTATATCAGTGTGGACTCAAGGTTTGTTTTTAAAATATACTTGGGTTATAACCCAACACTTTTTAATTTCTTTTCTTGCTCAAGTTTTTCCAGCTTTGACCACTGGGGACTCTTTCAGTTGGGTCCTTGTCCCTTTAACATAGTCCTTCATTATGGAATTTTTTTTTTTTTTAGCACTTCTTTAATTTCTGGCTCTATAAGATGCTCCAGGCTCATCTTGCATATTTTCTGCCGCAGTCCTCGGATTAGCCATTTCTTGAGAAGCCCCGGTTCCTTTTATTGGAGGATGGTATTAGAAATCAAGATCTGGATGATAAATATGCTGACTGTTACTGGGATGTTTTTGCTTCTCAGCGAAAAGAGGAACTATATGTACATATACTAACCCACGTATTTACACATATCCATAAATATTTCTATATAACCATTTGCATCTATATTAATCTAAATATGAATTCATACAGATATCTTCAACTCAAATCCATTACCATATTGATCATTATAGCTGACTTCCCTCGCTTCAACAGTGAGAAAACTGGTTCCTACCATCCACATCCATTTACTTAATTGTTCATTTCCAGTATTCACGTAGAGCAGTTTCAGAATTGTTGTCAACCTGCATCCACATGGGAGGCAACTTTATCAACTAGAGTGGTTTTCCAGAGAGTCTGGAAAACATTATTCTGGACAGCCATTAGCCTGGTATCATTCAACGATTCTCTATCAAGGAAGAAGGCAGAATCAGTAAGGGAGGAAAATGAACGGGAGGAAAATGAATGGTCCTCACCACATAACACATTGGAGTGGCAGGTCAGGGAAGAGAAAAATACAGTGGGTTCATTTTGAATTTTAGCTGAGTTTCTATGAAAAGGGCAGTTGTTTTCCTCCTTGGACTGCAAACTTTTGACACAACGCTCACGTCCTTCCTTTGCCACTGAACCAGTTCCACCTTCTTTCAGCCTCCACAGCCATCAGCCATGATCAACAGAAGGGGAGCAACTTTACTGAGTATATTACAAAGTGCGAGGTGAGAGGGCACAGCAGGGTAATGAGGCAGCGAGGGATGGATAAACAGAAGCATCAGCTAGTTGTTGGGCAGCTGGACGTAGCAGAGATTGCAAATAGGTACTGACAGGTCCAAAATATTAAAACAACAAGGGGAAAATGTGGGTGACGGAATGAAATTTTACAGTTGACCATTAATGAGGCCCCATCCACAGCTTTGACTGGCCTGTGCCCTTTCATTGATCTATTATGAAATCAGTTGTCAATGTGCTATTTTCATCCAGTGGCACTTGGCAATTCTAAAAACAAACCCTTCCATAGACACTCTCCAGACCTGACCTCATATCTACAAAGTATTAAGCCAATATATGGGAAAGAGCAAGCAACTCTACACAGGGAAAGCTAAAGTTTCCCCTATCATACGAGAAGATTCAGAGTTAGGATTCTTAGAAGAAGAAAATGGCATGACAGAAGGAATGGGGGCTTTGGAGGTTCACTCATCTGGCTTTGATTTCAAGCTCTGCCACTTAATAGCTGTGCAACCCTAGGCAAACTATTTGCTATTGTTTATATTCAAATGATATTAAAATACTAAATTATTAGATATATTTAAAATAACATTAAAACAATGTATTTTATTAATATTTAAAATGATATGTAACAAAACCATAGAATTTTATAGCACAGAGTGAATCTTAATGTATGCAAATTTATAAATCATTTAGGAGGGTGAGGGATCCTGAGATGGAATGCAGAATGTGGCAAAACAATTTATCTGTATTATAAATGTATGAAGCAACCTCACTGGGGGGTGGGAGAATCAAGTGTTAACCTAAGTAACTTTGGAAAGGAGTGGAGTCTGTCAGACTACAGGCAAAAGAAACTAACTGTCCATGAACACTGTGGTCTAGTTGGAAGTGGGATGTGAAACTTCCAGGAGTGTCCTTAAAGGGAGGGGATGCCCTTCTCACTTTTCTTCTTTCCTACTGGGTAGAACAGGACACGATGTCCAGCGGGAACACTGATTTTGGACCACAAGGTTGATGATGATGGAAACAAAAAGAAGAAACCCATCTTCTTCTCATGACTTTGGAGCCACCATACCAGCTAAATTTACATGGAATGAAAAAGAAACTTCTGCCTTGCTTAACCCACTCTTATTTTGAATTTCCTGTCACAAAGGAATCTAATCCCAACTAATATAGATTTTACTTGTATCTTTTCCTCCCTGGCTTTTACTCTTCCACCAATCCCTGAATCCCTCACAAAATGATGGTACATAACTTTTCAATATATAACTCTCCTTCTAAGACACTCTGATGTCTTCTTAAGCACCTAACTCTAGACAATGAAGGGGGGGGGCATAAAGTGGACTCTTGCTCACAAAAAGATTATGCCCTTGAATCTAACAATAATTGATTCGGAGCATAGTTCACATGAACTCATTATCCTCACAGAAGAGTTTTTCAAATGAGCTGAACGACAGTATAAATTTAGCTTTTGTTTCCTTTATATCAAAATTACACACTTACTGGATTTTGGGAGAAATGTTAAGAAGTATAACCTTTAAAAATTAAAGCAACCTTAACTCTGATCCTCCCCCCACCACAGTGAGGTGGGGATGTAAACTGGTGCAGCCACTATGGAGAACAGTATGGAGGTTCCTCAAAAAAACTAAAAATAGAACTACTATATGATCCAGCAATTCCACTTCTGGGTATTTTTCAAAGGAAAACAGAAAGAGTAATTCAAAAAGACATATGCATGCAGCATTATTTACAATAGCCAAGACATGGAAGCAACTTAAATGCCCATTGGTAGATGAATGGATAAAGAAGATGTGGTATATATATATACAATGGAACATGACTCAGCTACAAAAAAGAATGAAATCTTGCCATTTGCTACAACGTGGATGGACCTAGAGGGTATTACACTAAGTAAAATAAGTCAGACAAAGACAAATACCATATGATGTGACTTATAAGTGTAATCTAAAAAACAAAACAGATGAACAAACATAACTAAACAGAAACAGACTCAGATACAGAGAACAAACAGGTGGTTGCCAGAGTGGAGGTGGGGCGGGGGGAGGGGAGAAGAAGTGAAAAAAAGAAGGTAACTATGTGAGGTAATGAATGCTAATTAACTTGATTGTGGTGATCATTTCACAATGTATATTCACATGAAACCATCACACTGTACACCTTAAATATACAATTTTTGTCAGTTATACCTCAATAAAACTGAAAAAAGATTTTTAAAAAATAATAAAAGGCAAAAATAAATAAATAAAAATAAATTAAAATGTGAAGCAACACAAAATAAAAACACTAACATGTTGGTTGGAAGGTGGTAAGTATGTGGTCTAAAACAGTAGAACTATTAAGAAAATAGTCATTCATGACTGGCATTGTTGCTTTTCTTTTAGGTATTTCCATAAATAGGCACTAATAGTCTAAAATCTCTCTCCCCACCCCACCACCACCCCCGACTTTTGATGTTAAACAGGATTTAGGAATTACAAGTCTGTTCATGGAATAATGAAGCAGATAAGGAGGATGGCAGTTAATAGTTGCTAGATGTCCATTTCAAAATGGTTACCTAGCAACAGCCCGAGCTTGTAGCTACAAGGACTACTGCCAGCAGCTTAGTTAAAAAGCTTGCTTGAGCTACATACTTCCTCCACTAAACATCTCCTCTGCCTGGTTTTCAAAATAAGAATCACCTCTTGGGGTCATGTGGGCTGATGTGCAATGGACCATCTGTTTTGTCTTATCTCGCCCTCTGACAGGGTTAATGTGCTTGCTGTGTTTATAGCAAACCACTCAGGTTGTGAAGAAAAAAAAATCTCCTGGTATTTGAAGCTAAAACAAAATCTCTTTCAAAGTTTCGAGATAGCAGCTATGTGAGTTCCTAAATAGATTTTTTTTTTCTAAAGTCCATTTTTAAGCAAGAAAATTAAGTTTCCTGAAACCCAAAGAAGTAACTTCAAAGTTTAAATCAGTGTTAAGTAATTTTCACTAGAGTTAAGTATCATTCTAAGAGCACGCTAACTAACTCAGCCCCTGCCGTTTTCATCTGTTTATGTTCAGTTCCAGGAAACTAAAACAAATATCTATAAAAGGAGAAAGGCAGGATGTATTACAGAGGTTGTGGTATTTGATATTTACATCCTGTCATTAAGCTGCACTTTTATTTCCTTTGTGTTAAGCCTCTCTCCTTGTTTACACCTATTTTCTAACTATATTTCAAAATTAGAAAAATATTTCTTTGTAAAGTCTCTGGAACTCTATAATCTCTCAAAAGGAAAGCCTCTTGATAAAGTTTAAATACACATCACACATGCTGTATGGGAAGAATCTATTAAAAATCAAATTTGCAGGAACTTGGATATTTTTATACACAAACAGATATTTGTACATAATAATGTTCACAGCAGCATTATTCAAAATAACTGAAAAGTAGAAAACCTGTGTCCATCGACAGATGAATGGATAAACAAAATGTGGCATATATTAAAATATAGAATAGTATTCAGCCCTGAAAAGGAAGAAAATTCTGACACAAGCTCCAATAGGGATGAACCTTGAAAACATGACGCTAAGTGAAATAAGTCAGACACAAAAGGATAAATATTGTATGATTTCGCTTATATGAGGTACGTAGAATTGTCAAATTCATAGAGACAGAAAGTAGAATGGTGGTTTCCAGTGGCTGGGGTGGGAGTAGGGGCAGGGAATGGGGAGTTTTTGTTTGATGGGTACAGAGTTTCAGTTGGAGAAGATGAAAAAGTTCTGGAGATGGATAGTGGTGATGGTTGCACAACATTGTAAATGTAGTTAATGCTAATCAACTGTACAGCTAAATTTAAAATGGTAAATTTCACTTATATATATTTTACCACAATTTTTAAAAAGCCAAAAGCATTTATTTATTAGCCCAGACCAAAGGTGCTCCACTGTCCTAATGGGAGATAACCACAGCGAGATAAAAATCTACTATGGGGATCGTGTCATGAACAGAGGAATAAACCACGTTATTGAAAGAGTAAAATCCTACCTGATTCTTGCTAGGAATTCTGACATCGGTTGAACCAAAAGTAAAAAAAAAAAAAAAAAAAAAAAAAAGAAACAAAGAATGACTCTTTTGAGGGGAGAAGGGGCTGACAACATGTATCCTAACAAATATCCTTTGTGTTGTTTTCTCCTTAGTCTTTCTCCTTCAGTGACCAGACATTTAAATTGGTCTCTCCTGAAGAATTAAACAAAATATATTTAAAAGTGAACTGCAACTGAAATTATATTTTGCTGTTGCTTCCCCTAAGCAGAACTTTCATATACTCTACATGGGTTTTGTAATGGATCTTGTTCAGCAATGTAATGACAGTATTACTAGTTTTGTCTGTTTTCTCATCTGGGCCCTAAACTGAAACACTGAGATAACTATTACATAGAGATACTGCCATCCTAATTACAGTGCCCTGGGTTAATCACAATGGACCCCAAATGAAGACCAGATTAGACTTTTAGGCTCTTCTGAGTCACATGTTTACGATGTGTAATTGTTATAAAGACGTATCTCATTTAAAAGCATGATTTTTATCTTTTTATATACATTGTCTTAAGTTTTTATCCCTCTTGCAAAAGTAAAGTGTATCTATTATAGAAAAATCAAGAAATACATGTAGGCCTAATAAGTCCTAGGGCTCCACATAATCCAATGGCCACAAGGAATGCCATCAAAGCAGCATGATAGGCTAGCCTGTCTGCCTGTAATGGTGCTGTGTTGATTATTTGTTATTATTATTTTTTTATTATTTTTATACATTATAAATGTTATTATTTTTATACATTATAAATGTCCTATTTCCTGCACCCCATTTCCTCCAGAGGCATTCCTCCAACCTCCTCTGTGCTGCTCCGTCCTTTTAGAGGCTAAGCCTCGTATGCACACTGTGTCACCCAGGTTTCCTGCCTTCTGCTTGGGTTCAGCCAATGGGAGGACTGGTAGCCCCACGTCTCTGCATCCCAAAGAAGTAACTACTTCCCAGAAGAAATACTGAGTCTCATTTGGGGTTTGTCCCAGAGCAGATCTTGAAACAAGGACTTGAATGCAAGCTGTTTATTTGGGGGATGATCCTAGGAAACAGTGGTAAGGAAATGAGGAAGAGAAGAAAACAAACAAGAGGGTATATTGTCAAACAAGTCACCCTACAGGCAACTAAAGTTTAATCTTTCGGGACAAGGCAGGGAGGAATCTTAGAAACAGTGAAGAATATGCACCTCAGAGCTGTCCCATGTGAAGGGTGGGAGTGGGTTACTTATCACCAATTTCCATCTGTCATTGCAGGTGGATGCCCCAGGGATAGTGTACGTGACAACATAAGGGCTGTGCCCATTGATTCCTCCAAAGGTGTTTCTGGAAGGATAGTCAGTGGAGTGGCAGGGCTTGAAGCCAGAATGCTTCAGAGAAAGAAGTGGAGATGACGTGTTTGGACAATTCTTCCAGAAAGCTTGATCCTGAAAGGGAGGAGAGAGAGAAACCATCGCTCTAACCCCACAGCCCCAAAGGCTGAGGGGGTTAGAGCGATGGTTTTCAAACTTGGATCTCTGGAAGTACTCTCTGTCCATAAGACCTGAGAATTTAAACACACACACACGCACACACACACACACACACACACACACACGCTGTACACACTGTATCCCCTGGATGCCCACTGATAACTGAAAACTATTTGGGGATTTCAGTTCCTCTGGTCATATTTGTGTTTACAATCAAGTTGCAGCCAGGCGGTAATCCTTTAAAGACGACTTTCCAACAGAAATTGTTCCTGCTGTACAAGAAAAGGGATGGTCTCCATGGGAGTGATGTCCGTTTCTGTGTTGCCAAGGAGAATCCTGATCCTGTCTTATGTGCTACTTGTTCCAGCTTTGGAGATGTTTGAATTAGAATGAACATTCCCAATGGAGAATGTTTATGTCCTGGAAAAGACACTGAGACTCAAAGAACAAAGAGAAACAGAGGGAACAAAATATTGGGGATGAGAGATTTGTCATATTAAAACAGGGACACAAGCTGAAAGCTTGATCACATGTATCTACCAAATCACTCTGGCTACAGGACACTTTTCCAGAAAGCAGCTCTGGAAACTTCCAACCCTGAAGGACTCAAGGACTTGATTTTCAGAGAGGAACTACTTCAGTGGGTATATAAGTGAATGTCTCAAGCAAGATTCAGTGGGAATGGGCTCCCCTGTGGCCATGGCAGCATTGGAGTTGGGGACGTAGTAGGTGGGTGAGATGTAAAAGCCACTTGTTTGGTCATCCCAGAGAATCTTCCTGTCTGTATGAGAATGCAGGCCATGAATATGATTTAGTGTGTATCTGCAAAAAGCAAAGACAACCCGTCATAGGTAATCTCAAGATTTTGACGTCTAATAAGGAAGCTGAAGAACTTGGCATCAATGATTAGGATAAATAATCTTAGAAGTACTCAGTGTTTAAAGGAGTTTTACCAAACAAACAAACAAACAAAACAAACCTGCAACCCCCCCCCCCCCCCCCCACACACACACAAGATTCAGTGGGAATGGGCTCCCCTGTGGCCATGGCAGCATTGGAGTTGGGGACGTAGTAGGTGGGTGAGATGTAAAAGCCACTTGTTTGGTCATCCCAGAGAATCTTCCTGTCTGTATGAGAATGCAGGCCATGAATATGATTTAGTGTGTATCTGCAAAAAGCAAAGACAACCCGTCATAGGTAATCTCAAGATTTTGACGTCTAATAAGGAAGCTGAAGAACTTGGCATCAATGATTAGGATAAATAATCTTAGAAGTACTCAGTGTTTAAAGGAGTTTTACCAAACAAACAAACAAACAAAACAAACCTGCAACCCCCCCCCCCCCACACACACACACACACTCACTGAGGAAAAACACTCCGTTTTAACAGAGCAACTATTTGCAACTTGTTTTCTGGTCTTTCCAATCTTGATCTATACGCCTATGGTTTTTAAATTGTTGTGGTCAATGTGTTGAACACTTCATGAGTGATCCGAGACAAACCATGTTAGCTCCACTAGTCTGTTTTTCTATCAGCAAATGGAGAGAACTGCTTCTATTTCACAAGGTTATGATGAAGCATAAGTGAGATAATGTAATATAAACACAATCTGTAAACTCTAAAGTATAAAATTATGAGGTATAATATTCATGCGATTGTTTCTTATATGTTTTTCTATGTATCATTTTCAATGGTTACAAAATATTCAAACTGAATTGCTATCATTGTTTATTTAACCATTGTCTAACTGTTGCTCATTCCTGCTTTTTGCTATCATAAAGTTTATTATAAACATCTCTGCATGGTGAGCATTTTTCCCTTCTGAAATATTTCCTTAGACCAAATTCCTGGAAGTAGAATGGCTGGGTCCAAATAGCAGCTGGGACATTCTTCTTGAGATGATGTACATCTTCTTAGTACAAACCCCACCCCCGCCAAGATCTGAAACCTAGTTAATTAGGATGTACCACAATTCAGATAAATTAAAAAACTAAATCTAATCCTGGTGGTGGCAGAAAATCAGGATATATAAAACCATATCATCATAATTTTCAAAAGGCAGATAGTTAAATTTTCTCTGATCCTGGAACATGTCTCCCAGTGGCTAAAAATCCTCTTTTTGAAACATGGCAAGACAGAGAATGAAATGCAAAGACCCTGACCTGGTAACCTTCTTTTCCAGTTTTAGCATCCTCTATTTACCTGGTTTTCAGAGGATGAATGTCTTCCCATCTGAGGCTTCAGGCACCTTCTTCTCAGTTGGATTAGATTCCGAGCAAAGTAATTTTGGTAAAAGGATGGTTTGCTACACAGATTTTAGGTTAAAGTCAGGGATGTGCATTTTGTGCTGCATGTATATAAAATATGAGAGTATATTCCTCATGATCTGGTTTCAGTTTTCTGGAAATATCTTAATATTTATAAAGTATATGCAGATTCCTGGGCTCCTGAGCTGTACACACTTGTAACATCAATTATGTGATACTATTTTTGGAGGCTTAAATGCTAAGATTGGCAGGAGTTCTCTCTGCCTAAAAGATTCCTTTTTTTGATTGAAATTTTGCTTTCCTCCAGGCCATTTCTTTACGGATGCCTGCAGGAATCAGAGAAGAAATATCTAACCAAACAAGTATGGTTCACTAGAAACTTTCCCTATAAGATGTTTCAGGGGAATTTTACTTAATATCGTTAATCAAGGGACCAGTATGGTTGATTATTGAATGATTAGTTCTACATGGATCTTTTGCTTCTCCAGATATTTCTTTTTGAATTTATTTTATTTTTTTATTTTTTGGCCACACAGCACAGCATGCGGGATCTCAGTTCCCCTACTAGGGACTGAACCCGTGTCCCCTGCAGTGGAGTCTTAACCACTGGACTACCAGGGAAGTCCTCATATATTTCTTTTTTAAATGGCTTGAGAGGGAGTTAGGAGGAGGTATAATGGAAAAGTGCTGGCTAAGAGTTAGAGGCGTCTAATTTCAGCTTTGCCACTAATTAGCTGTATGACCAGATTCAAGTTACTGAACCTACTTGGGGTTCAGTTTCTTCAACTTCAATGTTGAATGTAACAAACGCTCTGTCATTCTATATGCAGGAAAGGCTATTTAGAGAGCCAAATGACATAGAAAAGTCTATTTCTAAATGTTGTGCTATTGTGGTTCATTGTGTGTGTGTGTGTGTGTGTGTGTGTGTGTGTGTGTGTGTGTGTTGGTGGAGCACTGGGTGGGAGGAAAGCTTCCTACTTCTCTACATATCAGATGAAAAACAGGCTGGAAAGAAACACTGTGTTATCCTATGTTTGGGCAAACAGGAATCAGGCCGCCCTAACCTCACGGTCGCACAGAGATTGCCAGGAAGCCTGCAAAGCTCGTCCAGCGCTGCCCAGACAGTGTGTTTGGCTGAGAGGAAGCTGGAAGGAGCATTGGAGAGAGTTAATACCTGTAAAGAGGTGAGCAGGTGTTGGCAGGGTGCTGCACGTACTAAGTGCTGCAGTGAAACCTGCCTGACGGGCATTGTTAGCTCCTGCAGAAGCAGCCAGTAGCGATCTAGGGAGGGGCCTTAACTTACTCCAACCTCACTTCAGGAGTGTTAGTACTTTAATATGTCTACTACTTGTTAAGATTATTATTCCTTTCAGATCCAAATTCTTGCAGCTGGGTATTTATATCTTTTTTTGGTATTTCTCTGGCATCGCTGTTGAAGCTAAGATCTCAGATGAGAGGATCAGGTTCTACAAAGCACTACTATGAGAGCTCAGAGAAAGTGAGTCCCAGCATCCCCGAGTCTGCCCTCCCTTCCTCTGGGGCCCCTGGAGTCCCAGGCCTGTGGGGCTGTGTGGCCATCCCAGCGGCCTCTGGCTCACCCAGCCTACACACCTCTGCTAATGCCTTACAGTCACACCTTCATTTCTCCTTAACACTTCTCTGGCCCTGCCACCTGGTCGAACACTACATCCTGCTGCTTCTTCACATGCCCCTCAGCTCCAGGGAGAACCATCTGCTGTGAGCTTTCAGGTGCCCTTCTTTGGCTCTCTGCCTAGAAGGTTCTTGCCCCTGCTTGCTGGCCTGGTAAACTCGTAAGCCTGCCATCCTTCAAGACTCAGTTAAACTATCCCTTCCAGGTGTTGTATTGCTTCCCCCTCCGAGCTGCCTCAGCACCCAAGACAATTACATCTACACAGGACAGTGTGAGTTTCTTGGAATCATGCATTTTATTTTTATTTTTGTAATTCCAGCACAGAATCTGGCAAATAGGTGCTCAATAAATGCTCAGTCCATATTTAGACATGCGTTCTAATCATCTCACCTGCCATTCCTGTTTAGAACAGGGGGAGGCGAGGGGCTTAGATGAAAAAAGTTGTGTAAACTGACATGGGAGAATCTATATTAAAACATGTTCAATGGGCTTCCCTGGTGGCGCAGTGGTTGAGAATCTGCCTGCCAATGCAGGGGACACGGGTTCGAGCCCTGGTCTGGGAAGATCCCACATGCTGCGGAGCAACTGGGCCCGTGAGCCATGGCCGCTGACCCTGCGCGTCCGGAGCCTGTGCTCCACAACAAGAGAGGCCGCGATAGTGAGAGGCCCGCGCACTGCGATGAAGAGTGGCCCCCGCTTGCCACAACTAGAGAAAGCCCTCGCAAGAAGGGAAGGCCCAGCACAGCCAAAAATAAATTTTTAAAAATACAACAAAAAAAACCCATGTTCGATCTTCAATTTGCTTTATGTAAACTCATCTTTAAACAACGAAAAATGGGACCAGATGACGTATGGTCCCTTTCAGTTTCAAAGATCTTATCTAAAGGAAAGTCCCTCCATACTCAACCCCCAGCACACTCCCCCATGAATTTCTCTTACACTTTCTATCAACCACGGACCCATTTAGGTTAATAAGTTACTCTTTTCAAAACATTACTTGCTAGGAAATCTAAGCCTTATTTACCCCTTAGTGCGAATTACTCTAAATAGAAATTCTGCTGTGGACAGCCATGTGTTGAAGACAGTGTACTTTGTTGTTTGTTTATTGAAGTATAATCAACTTACAATATTATATTAGTTCACTTTGGTTTTGTTTATTGAAGCATAATTGACTTACAATATTGTATTAGTTTCACTGTTTTCGTTTACTAGAGTATAATTGACTTACAATATTAGTTTCAGGTGTACAACAGAGTGACCTGTATTTTTGTACAACACAAAATGATCACCACGTGGAGAAGCGTACTTTGAATGGAGGGCTCTTCGTAGGCATACAGGTTACAGCTCTAATGCTAATTAGTGCTCCTGAGCTGCAGTCCACTCTTGGCCCAAATTCCTGGCCCATGGAAAGCCATTCTCCACAGTGTAAAGAGCCTGGGCATCTTTGCCAGACAAAGCTGGTTTCAAATCTTGGCTCTGTCACATATTGGCCCTATGACTTTGGGTAAGTTACTCAACTTAGCAGAGTCTCTATTTTCTCACCCATAAAATGGTGATAATAACAGCAAATACCTCACAGGTTGTTGAGAGGATTACATGAGATGATGGGGCTAAGGTGCTGTCATAGAGCAAACGCACGTAAGTAGTAACTATGAGAGCTCTGCATGATTCTGGGGCTCCCTAGAGTTGCCAGGAGTAGGTCTGGGTTGGTTGGCTGTTGGGTCTTGCTCTGAACTGGAGATGGGCTGGGGTGGGGGCGGTTTGGTGATAGGACAGGAGGCCTGCTGAACACCCAGTCAGGTATGGCACACTGCGGGGCCCTGAGGTTTGATCAGCTGGGGGACACGCTATTCCAGGAGCTCCATGACAGTCATCAACCCGCCGCCTGCCAACGACCCTGGACTCTGGGGGCTAGTCCCTCTTGAAGCTGAAGGTCTTTTCCATTCCTAGCCCGCTGAACTAGGGAAGCCACTGCACTTTATAAAGCTGCGAAACATACAGAAACTCTTATTTCAGACATGAAATAAAATGCCAGACTTGGTTTTGCATCTGTAAATAATCTATCTCACCTTTGGAAGTGAAGCCCATGGAAGATTATTTCTTAAAGTGGGGTGTTTAGAGCAGCTACACCTGAGCCCCATCTCAGACATGCTCAATCAAGATCTCAGAGATGAGGATGAAGAGCCTACATTAAATCAAGTCCCCTAGGTAATCCTGATGCACCCCGAACCCTTGCTTCTGCAACTGCGTTCCCACCGGCACCACTCGGGAGCTTATAAGAAATGCAGACACTCAGGCCCTGCCCCAGACCTACTGAATTTGCACTTTTAAATAACTGCGCTAAAATATGCATAACACAGAATTTACCATCTTAACTGTTGTTTTAAGTGTACAGTTCAGTAGTGTTAAGTACATTCACATTTTTGTGCAACCAATTTCCAGAAGTCTTTCCATCCCGCAAAACTGAAACTCTGTACCCATGAAAACAACTCCCCATCTCCTTCTCGCCCCATCCCCACCCCAGCCACCAGCAACCACTCAGAACTGCATTTTAACAAGTTCTCCAGCTGATTTATATGCCCATTAAAGGTTGAGAGGCACTGCCCTAAGTATGAGAACCACACATCATAAAATCAGGAGCCACTGTGAGTTTCTTGAGGCACCCAGGCCATGACCCTGGGCCAGGCAATGGAAACCACGCAGCAGAGCAATGACTAGTCCCTCTAGACAATTCTGATGCATGCTCAAGTGGTCTGAGAACCACTGCTTTGACCAGTGATTTGCACTCTTGCCTACATACTAGAATCACAGGGGAACTTTAAAATTCATGCCTGAGACCCATCCCAAACCAACTAACTCTAGTCTCTAAAGGCAGAGTCCAGGTATCTGTATTTCTGAAAGATCTCCCAGTGATTCTGATAACTTAGCCAAGTTTCAGAACCACCGGAGGGACGAAGGAGGCTGGTTGGATTCTGCACTGTGCGTGGGATTTAGAAGGGAATGATGGCTCCAGGGAAGGCATCATAACCGCTGCTTCATTTTATGTTGGCCCAGCTACCCTGATATGAATGACTGGCTTTATGAAAAGAAGCGGCTGTGTCCTCAGAAGACCGAACACCCCCCCACCGCCTGTCACTACTTCCCATCACCTTGCTCCGTTTGTTTTCTTAATAGCATTTACCACAATTAGCAATTATCATGCTTGTTGTCGGCCTCCTCTCACTAAACCAACACCTGCCTCTGTGTCAGAGCCAGGTTCAGAGCTCTGGCTCACCTCTCCATCTCACAGAGCCCCTGATAAATATTCGAGTGAATCAATCAACCCTGCTATGTCACGGAATCACCGTGGCTTCTGACAGTAAAAGAGACTGCTAAACTGTCAGGACCGAGAGAATCATGGTGGGGCGGGGGGTTCTGCATGGAGCAGTCAAGGTCAGTGAGGGCGAGTTTTCCCAGATGGAAGAGGCCAGTGCGGGTAGTAGTGCAGATGGATTCACTGGGTGAAAATCAGAATTCTTAAATGAGTGATACAGACTTTGAGCTAGTGAAATCTGAATATATAAATGTGACCTCACCCAGAACCTCCCAGCTAGTGAGGCTTGGATGAGAACACATTTATACAACACTCTCCCACCCCAACTCCTATCCCGGGTGGAATTCTGTAATGGAAACAGCATATATTTTGGAACAGACCCACAATCAAATTCTGCTCTCTCTCCTGGCTGGCTGCTCAACCGCAAGAAATTACTTATGTGAGCCTCAGACTCCTCATCTGAAAAATGGAATAACAGTAAGTATCCCACAGATTACATAAAGCACCTGACAAAGTGCCTGACACAGAGCAGAGCTCAATAAATGTTAACTCCCCAATCTGCAGTCTGGATTTCCTTACCCACTCCTTTTCAAACCTCTTCTTCCTTTAGTTACACTCTTACTGCCTCATCAGCAGAACACATGCAATCACTTACAGAACCAATCGTCTATGCATTTGACTGGAAAAAAAAAATCACACACTGACTTGTGGATTGTCTTCTATCACTGTATTGAGAGCTCTTGTATACTGAATACATGAAAAGTTGAAGGATTTATTGAACTTGTTTCCCAGCCTAAATGGAAACGCCCTTTGGGACAGGAAGCTTACCTTCTGCTTCTTTCTGTCCTCCAGCACTGAATTCCACAGTCAAACATGCAGATCTGATATGCATTTTCCAGATCTTCATGACCGCAACTGTTCAAAGAGTAGATACTATCCCTACCCTATGTCCCAGCCAGCCCATAAGACACCCTCTCTCACCATCTTCCTCCAAGTTCTGCTTTTACCCGTCCCCCAGTGACAGGGAAAAGAAGTGGTTGCTTCCCGAGTATTCTGCATCCCTCCAAGCGACCTCTGCTCAAATGCAGCCCATCTGTGCGCTGCTGACACTATGAATCTATTTAAATTCTGATGACTCACTATACTGATTGAACTAGGTTTTACTCTTTTTTTAATTAAGGTTTTTATGTGCTTTATCTTTTAACGGAATTCAAAGTATTATGAAGAGATACAACATCTTTAAATCATCATGATATTATTTATGTTAAGACCATGGCAGGGAATGCAAATTTCTTCACCCAACCTAATCTCCCCTTCTCCTTTAGTAAGAGATCCTAAATTTTTAGTTGGTGCATTGCAGTCCAGTTAAAAGATGACATTTCCTATTCTCATGAACAGTTCACTGAGTCAGATGTTGGGGTATTTGCCATAGAGGTGTGAGAATACCGTGCAGCATTTCTGGGTGAAATCTCCTTATTAAGTGTTTATGTGTTTATTCTTCCTCATCTGTTGCCTGCCTGGAACACAGATGAGATGGCTGGAGCACCAGTTACCTTCCTAGACCATGAATACCAGGCCCACACTTTAGAGATTATAGAGCTGACAGCCAGAAGGAGATTGAGTTCTTAAAGAATTTGGGATACCTGGCCACACCAACCCCAAACTGCCTAGTATTTGTAAAATCCCTTTGCAAGAGAAAGCAGCTAACTATTATATGCAGTTGAACTTAATTTGAACTAATACAAGGTACAGTTAAATTATGCTTCTTGCATATTCAATTCACATAAATGAAGTTTAATCACAGATAATTACTGCACTGATTCCATGATGATCAAATAGTTTACAGTCTACTAATTGCACTGAACTACTGGCTGAATGTAGCATTTTGATTTGTAATGCAAAATTTAAAAAATGTTAAGATGCTTAAAGCAGTGTAGCTGGTCCAAAAAGCCAATTTTAGACAGCAGTAAATAGCCCTAAGCCTCTCTGGGCACCAAACATTACCACATAAGGAAAACATATGCAAAAAAGCACCATAATCTAGTTAAAGTACTGCTGTTGGTTTTATGGACTTTACTAGCTATTTTCATTTGTCTTAAGTTTTAAGTAGCTTTTAGGCATATTTATTGTGCTAGAAAATTTTTATCACTAGTGAGAAATAAAGTCCCTGTCCTAGAAACACATATATGTAATTTTTGGTCTTTGCTTTTTGTCAGAAAATGAGCAGAGTGGGAGAGAAAGACAATATGAGATTAAGGGAATATTGGTTAAAGGGAATGAAGTGGAAGGTCATGATACTGGTCACTGGGAAAAAGGGAAAAGCAGAACTTGGAGGAAGATGATGAGAGAGGGTGTCCCATAGGTTGGCTGGGACATAGGGTAGAGATAGTATCTACTATTTGAATAATGACTTCTGTTTACAAAGCCCATGAGTTATCTCACTCAGAGATAGGTGTAGAAACACAGGAAGTGTTGGCCAGGGGGTACTGGGTAAGAGAAGGGATGGCTATAAAGGAATTTCAGGAGGCATTCTTTGGGATGATAGAAAAGAAAAACTCTCTGCATTCCAACTGCCTGAGATAACCACGGTTGGCCATAAAGTTGGTCATGTATATAAATATCAGGGAATGATTCAGATTTTGACCTCATACTTACGCTTTTTTGGAGACCCTCTTTATGAAAAATAAAAAATTAAGTTCAGAGTTTTGAACAAGATCTCTGCAAGTGAGAGCTCCTGAGCCTTAGCCTTGCCGTAAATCCAACTCTGATCATTTATCTATACTTTAAAAACAATCAAAACAGGGACCATACTATACAGACTGTTAGTAAACTTTTTCCCCTCAACTATAAGTCTCGAGTATCCTTCCCTGTCAATACATATGATTCTAGCTCATTTTTTAAGATAATTCTGTGGTTTTTCTAAGAGTCATTAGATAGATAGATAGATATTTAAATTATTTCCATATGTTGATCCTCTCACTGGGGGATGCTTTCCCTAACAACAGAGCCTGGAATATGATAAGCCCTAAATAAAATGTTTGTTGAATTGGTGCCTTGCTCTGAGCACACACGTGTAGTTTCCAGGTTTGACAGGGTTAAAAGATGGTGATCTCTACTCTGAAGCGCCCCCTGGCTGGAGTGGGGAGACAGAGACCAAAGCTCCAGTATTCTGTCTCTGAATGCCTGTCCCTCTTCTGTACATCCTCTCTCTCTCTCCCTCTCCCCCTCTTGCTCCCCACGCCCCCACTAGGCTGTCACCACTCAGGGCTTGTAGTGAAGGGTGGGAAACTTCACTGAACAGGTCTGTTCAGGAAACACGATGGTGTTTCAGGAATATGCTCTAGATTTCAAAGCACTTCTAACCTTAAAGGGAAAGTGTCCTGAATATCTTTCCCTGGATTGATGACAGCCAAGTCCCAAATTGGAAAGACAGTGGTAATCGGAGAGTCCTGAGTACATTTAGCTGCTGTGAATCTGAAAAACAAAGAATATTTAAAATGAATAAAAATTTCACAAGATCAAGGAGTGTGGGACTCTAGAAATAAAGTTCTCTTTATATTCTTATATGAGAGAATAGATGGTGAATACATCGACTTTAGCTGGGTCAAAAGACAGTTCATTTGTGATTAGAGACATTCTCTGGAAACAATAAACGGACTGAAAGTACCAGCTGAAGAAACAATAGGTTCAAAACCTATCATCCCAGAATAATGCATGGAGTTTTGGTCCTTTTAATGAGAAAATGTGTATGCTCATTTCCTTGAATAAATCTCTACATCATTCATGAAAGACAGTGGAATATTAAGCCTAGCAATTTCTTTTACTTCCAGCCTCTGTAGACTTCTAAACTGAACTGGGACCTCTCTTCTTCATGGATTTAGTGATGTCCCCAGATTCAGGAGAATCTAAGGGACCCAAAGGCAGGTGTTCAGTTTAAAGGACAGAGTTATTGTTCCTTGCTACTTTCTCGGCTTTACACAGGTTTGCCAGGAACAGGGCTCTTGCTTCATTCCCAGCGCCTGAGTGCCTGGCAGGCACAAGTTTCAATAACCAGGTCACATGTCTCGCCCATAGTTTTCTCCAGATCCTTGAGCTATCTCGTCATCTCTTTTTTTTTTTTTTTTTTTTTTTTTTGGCATGTGGGATCCTCCCGGACCGGGGCACGAACCCGTGTCCCCTGCATCGGCAGGCGGACTCTCAACCACTGTGCCACCAGGGAAGCCCTCGTCATCTCTTTTTGATATTCCATTTTTCTAGGATGAGGACCTTAGGTGGACATTGTTAGTTCACTAATCTGTTCCTACTTCCTAATAGTACTTACATCATCTCTCGATATTTACCTCTTTCTCGTGCAGTCCAGACATTTCAGGGAAAGCCGACCCCACCTCTAGCTCAAGAGGTGGACTCCGGTGGGCTTGAGGCCATCAGCCCATTGCAGCCGCCTGGTCAGTTCATCTGTTCAGGGATGTGCCTGTGACTCAAGGTGAATCTTAGTGTCTTTCTTAGAATACAGGGACTGAGGCCCTCTATTTTCATTGGAAATAAGCCAGAAAACATTTAGCTCCCATCGCGGCTGGCAAAAACTAGTTAAATATTTGCCAGTGTTTCCTTTTTTTCCTGGGCACACAGCTCACTACATTTTCCAGCCTCCTTGGCCATATGACTGAGTTCTAGCCAAGGGAATGTGGCCCAAATCGATGTCTCCCCTTTCAAGCCTGCCTCTTCTCTAGTGATCTTGCTTTTTCTTTCCCCATCTGCTGGCTGAGTGGAGAACCACAATGGAGAGAGCCTGGGTAACCATTTGGAGGACAGCGTCTCAGGACGGTTGCTTGACCAGTAACACTGAACCGAACTGCATGGAGAAACAAATTTACATTGTGTGAAATCATCAGAATTTAAAAAAATATTTTATTTTTATTTATTTAGGCTGCGCTGGGTCTTAGTTGTGGCATGCAGGATCTTTGTTGCGGCATGTGGGATCTTTAGTTGCAGCATGCATGCGGGATCTAGTTCCCCGATCAGGGATCGAACCTGGGCCCCCTGCATTGGGAGCATGGAGTCTTACCCACTGGACCACCAGGAAGTCCAGAAATCACCAGAATTTTAAAGTTATCAGTTACAGTGTTAATCTCTCCTAATTAGTTCACTTCCTTACCTAGGAATCTTCCTTTTCATGGTCCCATAAATCCTTTTTACTGATTAAACATGCTTGCGTTGGGTTTTTCTGTTACTACTTAGAACAGGATAACTGATACGGATCCTGCCTTGCACCCCATCTTAGGATTGCATTGTGGCTTTTTGGTTGTGCTGTTAATGCTTATTTGATTCAGTTCATTTCTGGCATTCAATGTCACCCTGCCTAGGGAGAGTGATCTTGTTTGTTAATGGCTTAACTAGTGATTGTGGCTAGATGCTCTATCTATTTTCTCCATTCACTAAAATAACCCTTGTTTGTTTGTTCTTTTTCACTGCAATTTGCTCTCCATTTAGGGATTGAGGATAATCACTACTGGCTCTATGCTGCTCCTGGTTAATAACTTAATGCTTCCTAATTACTTACTAAGGGGCTTAGTAGCCAAATAGTTTAACTAATAGCACAAGGTAAGAAAAGATATAAACTTGGACAGGAGCATCTCATCCTTACTTTCATGGGGGTTATATTTCTCCATGACCAGATCAAAGTATCCGCATTCCTTGTTCCCATGACTTACACAGGGACCAAAAGACCTGGGAGGCAAGTGACAAGGGTCACAGGAACAATAAAGTGGTTTGATTTAGTCCTTTGCAGAGAATTGTCTATTTATAACAAACAGCCTCCTGTGTTAACAGCAAAGGCCACACTCATGTTACATCCACATTCATAAACAAACCAGTGCTGAGGAAGTGCCAAATATGACCACAAGCAAGATCTTCTCTTTTTGCCCCAACCATTCTTTCTCACAATATTTTACTGTCCCAGCCAAGGAAGCCTTCCTTCCTCCATCAGACTAGATATGTTAAACCAGTATCACTCCAACTTTTTTTTAACCTATCAATCCTGCTTCCCATCTTTTCTACCTTCATTTGCATTGACCACTGGAATTACAAAAATGATTAAGCCATAATTTCCTTCCTCAAAGTGCTTACAACCTCATGAAGGAGACAAACACATATTTTAATGAAATGTGGGAGGTGCTGTAATAAAGTTATACACATGGTGTTATGAGGCACAGAAAAGGACCACTTAGCCCAGTATGAAGCTCATAAAGGTTCTCAGGGGGGAAATGATGCCTAAGCTGAACCACAAAAAGCTGAATACTACCCAAACATAAACCATGGGCAGAAATGTCAGCATGTGATGGGTGAAGGAAGCCAGGAGAGGCCAGGTCTTAGAAAGAACATCCAAGCATGTCTTTGAATTATTTATTCCTATTAGAATTTAAGTTCCTTGAGTGTAGGAACTTGATCCATCTTGTTCACTGGTGTGTTCAGTGCCTAAAACAGTGCTTGGTACTTAAATGGTGCTAAAAAAGTATTTGTGGAATTGAATGACACCTGGAAGGAATGCCAACAGATATGTATCTCATAGGAATCTCTCCAGCAGGTGTGTGAAGCCGGCAGGGAGACCCCTCATGAGGCTAAGGCCATAGTCCAGGTAGAGAATGGGACCTCCAAAGGGCAATGAGAGCAGGGTAAGGAAGAAGGGGCATATTTGAGAAATGTTTACAAAGTAAAATCAGCAGGACTTGGTAACTTGCTGTGGGAGATGAAGGAGAGACCAGGATGACTCTTAGTGTTAAAGAACACAGAACAGGAATAGGAGGAGGAGAAAACAGAAGAAACCTATATGGCTAGAAATCTGCTTTTAACAAAATCTCTCTCTCACCCTTGACCCTCTCAGGGACCTCCTAGCCAGGTAATGTTCAAGTCACAGTCATACTGTCATGTTCATTCAAGTGACCTTTGCATAATTTTGGAATTATATAATTTATGATAAGTTAGGATATATTTATATATTCTAAATAATGTGTTATTTAAAAGTGTATGTTAGACCTCAGTGTATCTTTCAGATCTTCTACTTTGTATTTCCTCTCTCTCTCTCTCTCTATATATATATATATATTTTTTTTTTTTTTTTGCAGCACGCGGGCCTCTCACTGCTGTGGCCTCTCCCGTTGAGGAGCACAGGCTCCGGACGCGCAGGCTCAGCGGC
>NC_041233.1:98356006-98362028 GCF_002837175.3 Physeter macrocephalus | reverse complement strand
AGCGGCCATGGCTCACCGGCCCAGCCGCTCCGCAGCATGTGGGATCCTCCCGGACCGGGGCACGAACCCGTGTCCCCTGCATCGGCAGGCAGACTCTCAACCACTGCACCACCAGGGAAGCCCCTGTATTTTCTATATTTTTGACTCCCTATTCTAAATTCTTGATATATATATATATATATGTATAAAAAATATATATATTCTGTATGGCTGTGTAATTTCAATAACATTGAAATTGTAATCTATGGAAGTTTTATTCTAAAGAAGACATATTACTCTAACAGCTAGATGAGATAAACTTTTTCTTCTATTGTTATTCATTGTTAGGATGTGGCAAAGGATTATTTTTATTTAAATAGACAATTTGGATGTACTCAATTTGACATGTAAACAAATTTTGGGTTATTAATACTTAGTTCATAAATAACACATTTCTTTATAGTCCATTTTACTTTCTTTGATGTTTACTATTAGTGAGTTATAGTCTCTGTGAATGCCCAGAAAGGGGACACAACATCTTTTGATTCCTGACTTTTAAGTAACATTATATATGGTTATATCCTACCTCTACAAGTCATCTATTTATATTTTGCTTTGTTAATTGTTATATTATGTAATTATGATAGACATATGTAGGAATAAAAATAAATGACAAAATGAACACCTGAGTCTCCTCACCCAGCTTAAGAAATACCAATTAGATTTTTAAATAATTTTCTGATTATTAAAATAATATATATTTGTTGTATTTTAGAAAGTATAAAAAAGACTAAGGATGAGGGAGAAAAATCATCGATGATATTATTACCCAAGAGGAACCAATGTAGCATTTGTATAGGTTTCTCTCAAATCTTTTAATGTAGAAAATCATATTGTAGAAACAACTTTGTATCTTGCTTTTTCCTCTTAATATTGGACCATACGTATTTTCTTCTATTACTGTATCATGAGACATCACTTTTAAAAAGCTACAAAATTTCCATTGTATGGCTGAATCAAAATTTTTAAGCTGTTCCCTAAATTGTTGGACTTGTAAGTTACTTCCAATTTTTCATTATTATAAATATAATTTGATGTGTATCTTTTGCAAAATGACTTTTCTGTACTGTGATGCTGTGTATACTGGATGTGTAGTGTGTATTCCATCTTCTCTTGGATAGATTCCACACTCATGGAATCACCAGGCCAAAGGAAGTGAACACTTTGAGGTTCTCAAGACATACTGCCAAATTGCTTCCCCCAAAAGCTCTAGCAATTAGTATATTTGAGAGCACATCTTCCACAATACTCTTGTAAAAACAAAATCTAGTTATTTTCTATTTTTAAAAAGCACATGGATGAGAAAGTATGAATGGGGCCATATTCTCCAAAGTATCCTTTTATCTTTATTCCATGCCCTGTTGATGATAAATATAAACAAAACTAATTTTTTAAATCATAGAGGAAAATTGTGTCAGTGGAGAAATTAATATTAGATAATTGATAGTGGTGATAATTTGATGGGGAGGAAGGTGGAAATAAGAGAGTACAAGGATGTAAAGACTTATTAGGCAGTGATTCAAGTCACATGCTTTTGTCCTTAATCGTGTGGCTCACTGCATTTACAGAATTTTATAAAATACAAGACTTTAGGATTACAAAATGCACATGAAGACTTTGCATCTCAAAGGTCACTTTTGATGATGTAGGATTTTTCGCTCGCAACTATTTTCTATTAGCATATTGAAGAGATCATACCATTGGTTCCTGGCTACCATTGTGGCTGTTCAGAAATCAACAAGTCCGGGGCTTCCCTGGTGGCACAGTGGTTAAGAATTCACCTGCCAATGCAGGGGACACGGGTTCGAGCCCTGGTCCAGGAAGATCACACATGCCGCGGAGCAACTAAGCTTGTGCGCCACAACTGCTGAGCCTGCGCTCTAGAGCCCGCGAGCCACAACTACTGAAGCCCGCATGCCACAACTACTGAAGCCCATGCGCCTAGAGCCTGTGCTCTTTAACGAGGGAAGCCACCATAATGAGAAGCCCGCGCGCCACAACGAAGAGTAGCTCCCTCTCGCCACAACTAGAGAATGCCGGAGCGCAGCAACAAAAGACCCAAAGCAGCCAAAAATAAATAAATACAATAAATAAATTTATTTTTAAAAAAAATCAACAAGTCCAACTGTCCTTTCTTCAAAGCTAGTCTGACTTTTTCTCTGGCTATTCTTCCTCCCTCTCCCCCTCACCCCTCTATTTTTAGTTTTCTTCAGTTTTACTCTGCTGAATGTAGGTGTGGATTTTAAAATGATCCTTCTTGGTATTAACTTGCCAGTGAGTCAGGGAATAGTATTTTTCATTAGCACTGGAAAAGTTTGTCACTATTTCTTTAAATATTGAATCTTCCCTATTATCTCTTTCCTTGCCTTCTGGGATTTTGATCAAATATATGTTAGATGGAATAGATATTTGAAAGTATTAAGGAATTACTATAAATATTTAGGTGTGATGATATTGTAGTCATTTTAAGAATTCTTATTGTTAAAGATTGTCTATTTTTATAAACATGTGTTCAACCTTCTCTCTGTCTCTTCCAGGTTTCTTTTCTCTGTTGTTCATATTTTTGACTCCCTGTTGTAAATTCTTGATGATATATATTCTGAGTTATTTTTAGTTCACTAATCTTCTTCTGCTGTATTCTAGTATCCAATCTGCTGCCAAAGATGTCCATATATATATAATTTATAACAAATACATACAGAGTTTATAATAAATATATATAAATTCTGTTTGGTTCCTTAACCAATCTGTCTTATTTCTGTAGTTTTCTGTTTCCTGCAAACATTTTCAATATTGTCATTTATTTTTTTAAACCCAGTAAGCAAAGTGGCTTTACAATCTGAGCCTGAGATCCTGATATCAGCAGTCTATACGACCTTTTCCTGCTGTCCTGTTTTCGGCTGATTCTCCCTCCTATTGTCTTGCTTTCTTGTGAGCTTGGTTACCTATAAGTGCGCATTTGCCATGGACCTTGTAAACTGCCTGTGAGGTTTTCCTGCAGCCTGAGATGAACATGCTTCCTCCTCAGCATTTTGCATTTGCCGGTTAGATTCTTGGAAACTCCACTACTTGGAAACCAAGTCAAATCAAATTTAAGGCTTGACTTTCTCTGGCTCCCTCAGATTGTATGTGTCCAAAATGCAAATGCCTGTGAGGACTGGTCTGTGGCCAATTTTCTATGGGATATTTTTTTCTTTTCCTTCTTCCTCCTGTTCTGCTCACCTCCAAGTAGCATTTTCTAGTCTCTTGTGGTTGTGATGCAGACGGGCACATTTAGTTCTGCTTAACTCACACTGATGCCGTTGCACGTTGGGGTTAAAGGCTGTAGGGAAAGTCTTGCAGAACTGCCCTCCATGCTGGACTTGACCTCTGTCCCTCGTGCCCGAGCAGGGCTAAGCACCGTGGTCAGCCGGCTGCTGTCTGCAAGTCTGCAAGTCCCCTGCGGCACACGCAGTTTTCACTCCCCACTCCCGCCACCCCTTCCAAATATTATTCTGAAAACAGTCTTTTATCCAAAAAACTAGCCAGAGAGTCCCACTTGTCAAGTCTTTTCAACTTTTCAATTTTTTTAACGGGATCCAACTAACCTAACCCTCCATTTTGAGAAACAAGAAGTCTTCTGCTAAAAAATTTTAACTTTGTAATTAGCAAAAAGTAGAATAACTAAGAGATTTTTGCTTTGGGAATCTGACAGTAGAAATGTAGATGAGTGGCAGCTTGACTTTACTAAAGGATAAAATGTTCATGATACGATGCAATGTTTATTATTAATGATGAACAACATAAATAATTTCAATTGGCATCATTAGTCGTAACACTGTCTGTAACACCATATGAAATTCCACCTACAGCTGCCTCCCTGATACGCAATTGGCAAAAGTGTTTTGAAAAATCAAGGACACAGATGGTGTCATCAACTAGTATCTAATCATATAAACTTCGGCTTCCATTTTCTCAGGGCTGAAATAAGAAGGTTGAACTCTGACCTCTGAAATGAGAAGGTCACTTCAGTTCAAAGAGTTATCTGGCTCTTTCAGAGCCAATAATCTGGGCTAACAACATTTCAGCTCTTTTCTCTGGGGAAGGAAGAGAAAGATAGGTTTATCCAGTTACTAGTTTGTAGCAGCAAACAAAAATAAATCAATACAGCAATACAGAAAAATATATTGAGATTTTAAAATGAGAGGAAGAAAAAAAGAGATGAAAGCATTACTCCAAAATGTCCTGTAGTTGGGTCATGAAGTCTATGCAGGACTTCACAGCATTTGCTAACTTAAGGAAAACATACACTATATTTTGTATATATTTAGTAGTTCATACACTAAACAGAAAGCTCCCACATAAATGAGATTTCTAGTACAGAAAAGACTTCAAGTATATATAGGCATTACTATGTTTTTATTCTGCAGTCACAGTTTTAGCAGATATCAACTGAGTTTAATGATAATTGAGGTTCTACTATATATTGTCTATTTCAAATAGCATAGAAAAGATAGCACATCTTGCCTGACCCATTGATTGAGCTTGATTTTGGACTTATCACCAACCTCCATAAGAACACCTCACTCAAAGAAAGGATTTGTAATTCCAACCCCCTTAATTTTCAAAGAATGCTTCCCTCAAAAGAAAAACCATAAAATTTTAGAACATCCTAAAAAGAATTTAAGTTCTGTATTCTGTCTTTCCCATCTACATTCAATCAGGAGAAAGGCAGTTAAAAGCAACTGTATTACATGCTGGAAGGTCAGTTCTAATGCATTACAGGATGATCTTGAACCATCTGACATTTTAAGTGAGTTTAAAATTTTCTGTCTTGATATTTTGTGACTCCACTGGGCTAGCTACTGTTGCCAAGGCAATATGGGTTACTGCAGGGATACAAAGGGGTTTTTGTTTGTTGTTTTAAAAATATTAACATGACAAACATGGAAAAAGCAAATATAGAGAACAAGTTCAGCCCCTTTTCTCTTCAAAATGCATGCAGTACAGATCCTCTGATCATATATCTGATTAAAAAATACAAAGACTCATGAAGTGACTTTCCCAACTGGTATAGAGACCTTCTCCCAATCAGTGGGGCAGCTACCATCAGAGTCCTCTTCTCATTCTTTGTTCTGGATTGATGCCCCTCTGAAAATGTGGGACACTGATTATACACAATATTAACTACCCACCTCCAACATGTTTATCTCCAAATAGAAAAATCCTTTCTTTATGTAAATAAAGGTGGCGGTAAAGGTCCAGAGTGTTACATTTCAGGGAACTTGTGAAGAGAAGACAGAGAAATGCATGGCGCAAATCATATAAATACATTCAGTTGGGTTGCAAAAGACTCAAATGCAGATGAGAATAAAGATTCCAATTAACCCTTTTTTTCCTCTGTGATTAGTCCTTCTAGTCAATATAATCTAAAGCTGTTCAGACACTATGATGGACTCCAATCATCTGATGATGGGATGAATCAAAGCCTCTATTTTCTGGAATACTACATGAAACATTTCTGGAAACAGATAACATCTTTGCTTCCTACTAACTGAAATGCAGTATTTTAAAATCAGAAGTCTACATGCAGATCAAGAAACCCTGTAGTACAAGGCACATTTTAATCAAAATCTCCCAAAGCAAGGTCTCCTTAAGACAAACCAATGATTCAAGCAAAATGCCATGTTGCTATCAGAGACCTGGAAATAAATAGGAAGTCTTTTAAGCACAATTAAAAAAACAACTCACAAACCTCACAGCAAGTATTTTTATTTATTTATTTATTTTAATTTTTTTTTTTTCTTTTTTTGCGGTACGCGGGCCTCTCACTGTTGTGGCCTCTCCCGTTGGCGGAGCACAGGCTCCGGACGCGCAGGCTCAGCGGCCATGGCTCACGGGCCCAGCCGCTCTGCCGCATGCGGGGTCTTCCCGGACCGGGGCACGAACCTGTGTCCCCTGCATCGGCAGGCGGACTCTCAACCACTGCGCCACCAGGGAAGGC
>NC_041233.1:98344126-98355965 GCF_002837175.3 Physeter macrocephalus | reverse complement strand
ACGCACAGGCTCAGCGGCCATGGCTCACGGGCCCAGCCGCTCTGCCGCATGCGGGGTCTTCCCGGACCGGGGCACGAACCTGTGTCCCCTGCATCGGCAGGCGGACTCTCAACCACTGCGCCACCAGGGAAGCCCACAGCAAGTATTTTTAAATAAATATTCAGAAGCTCAAGGAAAGTGCTTGTCTTATGCTTGGAAGCACACTGGACCCCATCGGCTCCTGCTCCCAATAAATTATGCTGGGAGTGTGTCTGGAAGAATAAACATGAGACTGAGCGCTCACAGGAATGGTATAGGGTTGATGTGCATGAGCGCTTTCACATGCTGACACGTGAGCAGACCTTTGGTTCCACTGCAGGCAAGCTCTTCCTATCCGACCATTTAAAAACTATCCAGGATACAACAGCCACTCCTACTGTGGATGGATACTTCCACCCAGTTTTGATGCGGTTTCAGTTTGATCCTGTGAAACCACCAGAACTCCCCACCAGAGATAAATGAGGAGATTCTGGCCTTTATTAGTGTGCACAATTAACACAGGTGACCTGGCTGTACTTGCCAACCTTCCTGCTATTTTTTTTAAAAATTAATTTATTTATTTTTGACTGCGTTGGGTTTTTATTGCTGCGCACAGGCTTTTCTCTAGTTGCGGCGAGCAGGGGCTACTCTTCGTTGGGGTGCACGGGTTTCTCATTGCAGTGGCTTCTCTTGTTGCAGAGCACGAGCTCTAGGCACTCGGGCTTCAGTAGTTATGGTGCGTGGGCTCAGTAGTTGTGGCTCACGGGCTCAGTAGTTGTGGCTCACGGGTTTAGTTGCTCCGCAGCGTGTGGAATCTTCCCGGACCAGGGCTCGAACCCGTGTCCCCTGCATTGGCAGGCGTATTCTTAACCACTGCGCCACCAGGGAAGCCCCCTCCTGCTATTTTTATGCACCTCCCTACATGTGAGCACCTTTGACCTACTCTGAGCTCAGACCCCCTGATCTATTAGAGTGACTTTGTCAGTCTTTCTTTAAAAATGAACAAGCAATAAAACGAATTTAATCTAGAAGCAGCAACTCAGTAAGGGAAATGAAAACATCAGAAGTTACCTAATCACAGCCACAGCCATCCAGGGCTCTGTCTTATCTGCTGGGTAATAAAAATGGGACCTTCCTAAACGTGAAGGGCATCAAATAAAATAAGTAGTAAAGTTGTTGCTTTCCTCTGGCTCTTGGGGGGATTGCTATGCTGTTTACCCAGTGTATACGAACTACAAAACACTGTCATGGGTTTGAAACACCTATGTTCTAGGAAAGTTTTTTGGGGGGTGCAGGGGGAAGGTTGTTTCCACATAAAGCAAAAATTGAAACACAAACACCTTTGAGAACAGGGATTGTTAAGAGGGCAGCAGAAGGAAGGAATGGGCAGAAAAGAATATCTCCTCTGAAGTTAGGGTAGTTTTTCCTGAAGAGTAGGTTTCAGTCTCAGTTTAAGTAGAACACTTTTAAATACCTTGGACAGCTCAAAACTGCTATTTGGGGAACCAAGAACCAAGTGAGCCAAGAATTGAGCAGTGCTTTAAAACTCCTGGCAAAGCAGCAAGAGGATGAAGAGTTGGTTTTGCATAGTTCTGAACACAGGAGTAAAGAAGCAGAGGCATCTCTTCCCAAAAGGCGCCGGATCCAAAAGAGTAGGATTTAGTCTCAGTTTAAGAACACTTTTAAATAGCTGGGACAGCTCCAAACTGCAGTTTAGGGAACAAGTGCATCAAAAGAACAGTGCTTTAAAAATCCTGGCAAGGCAGCAAGAGGATGAAGAGTTGGTTTTGCATAGTTCTGAACACAGGAGTAAAGAAGCAGAGGCATCTCTTCCCAAAAGGCGCCGGAATCCTAGGCATCAATGGATCCGTCGCGGGGGCGGGGGTGAGGGGGGTATTTCTCAAAGTCTCCCAGGGCACTCACCCCTCCCTACCCCGCTCCACTACTCCGTCCACCCTTCCTCCCTCCATCTTCAGGACCCGCCCCCCACCCCCCGAGGGGTGTGCAGCACTTCTTAAGCTCCAGCCCCCAAGAACCACCTCTGCAGCCCGGACTCTTCCTGGAGCTTGGCAAGTTCTGGGACTGAAAGCCAGGCTTGCACGGCCGCCAGGGGCCACTCGGGCCTGGAGGTCGGGGGGTGGGGTGTGCGTGGGGGAACTAGAGCCTTAAAGGCCACCCACTTCCTTCGAGGGGATGAGGAACGCATCTTCCTCACAGTACTTCTCAGGGGTCAGCCCGCTCCTCACTCGACGGTGATCAATACTCACTCGACGCGGCTCGACCACCTCCTAACTGTGCCCCTGGACTCCGCCCTAAGGGTCCTCTGGCGTCTGTGACGGCGCGGGTCCCGACCTCTTCAGTCGGCTCAGGCCAGCGCTTCAGGGGTCCCTCCAGTACCCTCCCCCGTCCCCTGCCCCCCGGCACTTTCTCTAACCGAGGAAGGAGCGCAGAGGAACTTGGCTGAATCAAGGGACCTGCGAGCCTATGGATGAGTTTTAAACCCGAGAGCCAATTAAATATTATTGGAACCTACTGTAAGGGCGGGAAAGGGAAGGTTAGGAGGCGGAGAGACCGAGTCCCACGGCGGCGGGTCCAGCCCCGGAACCCAGCACAGCCCTCCCTCGGCCCTTCCCCGCCGTCAGGACGAGGGGCGCTGCCACCCCAGCCGGGACCCTGCGCCTCCCCGCCCCCGATTCCCCTCAGGACGCGCAAGTCGGCCCCTCCCCACCCACGCCGGGCCGAGCAAGCCGAGCGGAGGGCAAGGGCGACACGAGGGGCCAAAGTTCCCCGGACTAAGACGCCGCGCGCAGCTCTTCCTACACAGCAGCTGCGGCTCCGGGCGAACGCCTGCGCCTCAAAGGTTGGTCTCGCGCCGCAGTCCGGGACGGGTGCAGGGCCCTCACCCTCTTACCTGACGCGCGGCCCCGAGGGCGAACTGGGCTTCCGCCCGCCGGGTCCGTTCCCCGGGCGGCGTGGCGGCCGTGGGCGGGGTCGGCGGTCGCACCGCCCTCCCCACGGGCTCCGGGGCGGCTCGGCGCCGACTGAGGGAAGAAACGCCCCGGCCGGAAGTTCGGGCTCCGCAGGCACCGGGTCCACTCCGGGCGGCGGGGGCGGGGCCGCTCGTCCCTCAGTCACTCGGGGCGGGAGGTGGTGGCACCGGGGAGCGGGAAGGGGGAGCAGGGTGCCGGTGGGCGGCGGAGGACGGCTTCTCAGCCGAGTTTCCACCTGAGGAAACCCGCGCTCCCCATGGCGTGGGCGCGAGCGCCCCCTGGAGGCCCCGGCGGAGGGCGCGGCCTGCAGCGGAGCGCGCCGCCTCGCCCCGGCCGGAGAGCAGGTCCCGGGACTTGGGGGCTCCCGCCGCGGGCGGCCGCAGCCCCGCTTCCACGCCTGGCCCCGTCGCTCACCCCGGGCGCCGAGGGACACGTCACCCTGAGGACCTCCTCTCCACTTCGGGGTAAAGCGGGAATATCTGGAAGGCGGTGGGAGCGATGCTTCTTTTCACACACATTATAGGAAACGTCTTGGATGGATGCCCAACTGCCACCAAAACCGGTGAGGGTATCGCTCACTTCTGCATCCTCGGTGTCTACAAGAGTGCCTGGCATATGGTAGGAGTCTGGTAATTATTTTTTATCAAATAAGTGTATGAATAAATGAACGAACGATGCGGCTTTTTTTTTTTAATCCCGTGATGTCTTCCTGAATACATCCACTTCACAAAAAGTATTAGACAGAAAGGCTTAGGGACCACCAATGTTTGAAAATAGATAGAAACACACTGACTTATGTAAGGGGTAGCCACTGCCACATGTTCTGAAGCACTTTAGAAAGAAAGCGTGGCTTTCCTGTTCCATACTTATTAAAAGTCGAATTCAGAAATGAGTGTTAGAGGTGTGTATACTGTGCATTGCATCTGTTTCTGCAACGGTAGATAAACTAGACAGCTACATTCTCTCAGCATAGACGTATTGTCAGAGTCACAAATTGGACTTCAGAATCCATAAGGTCCAGAAAAGGCTGTCTCTGTCTGACATTAGGATGACATGGAGGATATTACACACAGTGTGGACAGAGATACAGGGACATAGGAGGGTCTTCCTCCCCATCCTCTTAAGGCACATCTAACAAACTTCTCTGACAACCTGGAGGGTGGATGGCAAGAAATAAACTCTTTCTTTGTTCGAATTCTCACTTCCTTTTATGAAAATAGATTCTATTCCGGATAGAACCCTTTCAGATTTCAGATTTACTTGTTCATATTCTATTAATAGTTATACAGAATTCAGATATATTACTGTTATTTGGCCCATTTGACTGATGTAATATTGACAAGATGTGATTTATGTGCTCAGAATGACACAGCTGGGGGGCTATTTGACTGTAATTACTTAGGGGTTTTATTACCTTCCCTCCAAAGGGAAGTGTGCAAATGTGAAAGCAACAATTGTTCCCAATTACCTGAGATACTTTCTGTAAATATCTAACCCCTTCCTGTATTTTTATTAGCCACATTGAAAGGAAAATGATCAGATGATTGTACAGAATTTTAAAGCGAACAATGTGCCTTTAAAATTGCGTAATAAACAAGTGGTTAAAATATCAGAGATAGGGTGGGAGGGAGGGAGACGCAAGAGGGAAGAGATATGGGAACATATGTATATGTATAACTGATTCACTTTGTTGTAAAGGAGAAACTAACACACTATTGTAAAACAGTTATACTCCAATAAAGATGTTAAAAAAAATCAGAGATATTATCGGAATTCAGTTAGGATGGTATGTGTCACATCTGATAGACAATGGAATGGTAAATAACAAATCAAATAAATAAATGCTCACATAGAAAATACAACATAGCATTTTATGAATAAGAGCTTATTGCCATAATAAGATATATAAAATTGACCTCATGAATATAAATAGCAAAAAAAAACCCCAAAGCAAAACTCTTTTTTAATCAATTTTCTCTCCAGACCAAAAAAAAAAAAAAAAAGAAAAGCCTAAGAAGTAAAATAAAATTAGGAATTTACCTACTGGTCTGTGTCCTTCCAATGGACACAAAACTTTTAACATGCATTTTGGTTGTAGCAAGCTGTTGACCTGTTTAACGAAGGGGAGGTGTTTGATTTTGTTCTTGTAATCTGATGTGAATACAGAAGGGCTAGAGCTCTTGAACCTGAAGATATTTCAAACTAAGAAGTAGCAACAAATCTTCAGGTTACTCGTGCTTGTTAGATTGAATTGCTGTGGTACATGGAGCTCTTTGGAAGAGCAGTTGGCTAGTTGTCCCCTTCGGACAGTTTGTACCAAGTGGGTGGACATCCTGGAAATATTCAAAAGTATCCTAGAATCTCAGGGTCGCAGAGTACCTTCCATACCAATGAGTAGCCCACATGTACTTACAAATGGGCTGTTCAGTGACCAAATTGTTTTATTATTGTATCAAAGCATAATCTAAACAGTGATATAGGCATTTGGCTAAGTAATTCATGGTGTTTAGTAATTTATCTACGGGAGATTCGGCCCTGGAAAATTGTCCCCTCTAACCTACTTGATTTTAGGAATTTAGGAACATAACGAGACCATGTGATTATGCACTGGGTTGACTTTACTGTTCTGTCACCCCACCACTTACATATGCCCTAATTTTTGTTGCATGTGTGGGCTTAGGGATTTTACAAAAGAAGAGCCATTGTAGTATTTTCTTCCACTTCAGTTCCTTATATTACACATGTAGTGGTTAGAAATAGAACAAATGTGACCATTTGCTGGTAACAGTGCTAAATGATTGGGGAAAAAAAAAAGATGACCCCTAATCTCTCCTAATTGTACACATTTATCTATACAACTTAGATAAATGAAATATTAATATTCCATATGCATCATATGAAACCCATCATTCTTCCCTTACTGTTAACTCCCTGGATAGTTTATATTTCCTGATGCCCATTGTTTGGCTTCTTTCCACTCTGGTTTCCACTTTTTTATTTAGTTGATGTTCAAGAGCCCACTGAAACAGACACACAAGAACTGAATGGAATTTCTCAGGCAGGAATTTCTTATGTAAAGTGGCCTCTCACTGAACTATGGTTTTGCTCATCCACCAGACTTACAGAGTGCAGCTGACTCTGTGAAAAGGCTCTGTCAATGGAACCAACCCAAGTGCCAATGCAGGGGCTCATTCATTTACTGAGAGCACCCACTGAGAGGAGATCCTTTTCCCAACACAGTTTAATAAGACATAATGTTCAAACCTGAGTACTCAAGACAGCTTTTAAAAGAATAAAACATCCTCAGAGAGATCCAAAGACCCAATGTAAAAACACTCATATTTTATTCTATAAAAAGATGTTTCAATTGTAAATGATCACTGCAAAAGCAATGGTTTATAAGAGGGAGTGGTTTCTGCAACTGGGCCTTCTATATGGAAGTGATGAATATTTGGTTACCCTTTGAGCCCCTCCTATGGTTATTATTTCCCCTCCTGGAGTTTAGGAGCTTGTATTATTTTCTATTCCCATTTTCCAAAGAATTGCAGATGTGCTTGGTAGGATAGATACCTGAGGGAAGTGCATAGGCTTAGAACAAAAACAAAAACAGCCTTTATGCTGTTAGTACATGGGGAAATTAAAAGTTACCCCTCAGAAAAGAATTTATTGTGCTAAAACTATATGAGAAACTCTGAGTAGAACTTTAGTTACCAGGGAAGAGACAAGTCGCTTCTTGGGGAAGGGGTGACATTACCAAGAATGTAGTGAGAATAAGAGAAGCTAAATGATGGCTGATCTAGGAATCTGCAGTTGGGAGTGAGATGAATAAGCCAACTTCCAAACTCTCTCCTGCGCAGTAGTGATATCAGTGTATTGCTCACTTAGTGTAGCTCTAGGGACCATGGAACAGGGTAACATTTTGGAGAAAGGGAATCAAAAGGCTCTATCCTATTGAAGATGCCAAAAGGAGGATTTAAAATAAGTGTTCCATTTGACTATATTTTCAAACGCACTTTCTCAAAAACAAAAGCAGGACACCTTCTTTAGAAATCATTTACACACATACATTGCAAAATCCATATATATTTTGTTACCAAAAAAAAAGATAATATACAGGAATGCTTGTATATGAAGAGGAAGTAGTTAGAAAGATACATATAAAAATGTCTCGGGGCTTCCCTGGTGGTGCAGTGTTTGGGAGTCCGCCTGCCGATGCAGAGGACACAGGTTCGTGCCCTGGTCCGGGAGGATCCCACATGCTGCAGAGTGGCTGGGCCCATGAGCCATGGCCGCTGAGCCTGTGCATCCGGAGCCTGTGCTCTGCAACAGGAGGGGCCACAACAGTGAGAGGCCCGTGTACTAAAAAAAAAAAAAAAAAAAAAAAAAAAAAAGGTTACTTCTGATTTGTAAGCTCTTAATTACAGATACTAAAAAGGGGCGATAACTAATTGACAAAAATCAGAAGCAACCAAGATGTCCCTCGATAGGTGAATGGATAAACAAACTATAGAATATCCATACAATGGAATATTATTCAGTGATTTTAAAAAACACAAAACTATCAAGCCATGAAAGACATGGAAGAACCCTAAATGCACACGTCTAAGTGAAAGAAGCCAATCTGAAAAGGCTACATACCATATAATTCCAACTATATGACATTCTGGGAAAGGCCAGACTACAGTGACACAAAAGATCAGCGGTTGCCGGGGGTTGGGAGAGGGATGCATAGGTGGAGCGCAGGGGTGTTCAGGACAGTGGAACTCTTCTGTATGCTACTGTAATGATCCATACATGACATTCATTTGTCCAAACCCATAGAACAGTGCAATACAGAGAGTGAACCTTAATGTAAACTACGGACTCAGTTAATAATAATGTAGCTATATTGATCAATTGTAACAAACCTACTGCACTAATGCAAGATATTAAGAGGGAAACTGGGGAGAGGAGAAGGGACACATGGGATTCTCTGGACTTTCTGCTCAATTTTTCTGTAAAACTGAAGCTGCCCTTTTAAAAAGTCTATTAATTTTTAAATAACTTAATGTTGGCTTTTAATATTTATATGTAATAATAAATGGCCAATAATAACATAATATAATTGAAAACTATCATTTCAAAACCAAGCCAGGACTATGATGCCCTAATCATGTTTTATAAGGTAAGGCACTGAATGCCTGTCTTCGTTATCTAGTTTGTATATGCAGCTATCTGGGGACCGGTCCAGGTCTTGCCTGGATCAGAGCTGGCGCGGACCTGACGCGCCCTCATCCACTGGCACGGCCTTGGCGAGAGCTGGCCTCTGCCGCCCTCCATTGCCAGGATCCCTCTGATTCCCACTAGGGTGCCAGGCACCAGGGGCAGCTCCCATGTGCTGGCAGGTGCCTCTTCTATCTGGTTGGTGATCACTGTGGCCACACGGCCGGGCCCGCGCATCCCACAGCGCCGGCTCCACCTGCCAGCCCAGCGCCACGTGGGGCCACTGGCCGTGCGCACCACGCCCCAGCACCAGGGATGGTGAAGATGCTGAGCAAGCGGGTCTGCTCTGAGCCCCGCTCTGCGAACGGCGGCCGTGGCTAATAGGGTGCCGGAGAAGGCGGCCCGGGAGGCTGGGAAGCAAGCCCCGCAATGGTTTGTTTCGCTGCCTCCCTGCCCAGCTAACGGCCACAAACCCGCACTGCAACAGACGCACTTCGACACCAATCTGGACTTCCAGTCTGTCATTCCTAAAGCCTGGGTGGCAGTGCTTGTAGCCTAAAAATAAACTCCCGCTTCCCCTGGGGACATTGGGATTTATTCTATTGAAATTGCACAGATTGTTTTCATTCCTCGGGGTTTGAAGCATTGAAGGCTGAAATATGCTTCTCAGCTCTTTGCCTGTATTTGTTTTAGTGATGGAGTCACCCTTGAAACACACGCCGCTCCCATGGCAACTGCCAAAAAACAAGATCAGACTTCCACCGGAGTGGGGAAAGGAAGCCTCTCAAGAAAGCCAAGAGCTGCTTTCTTCCATGGGTGTGACTCTCCCTTTTAGGGCCTGGTCAGGAAGGGAGGACCTGGTGAGCAGGACTTGAAGAAAGACCAGCATGACAAGGATGTTTTCATGATGAAGTCCTGCATGGTGCCAACTCAACTGAAAAAAATGTTAAAGTACGCCCTTCTCTTTGGGTTAGAAGGAAATGTTGGAATTAAGAGTTAATGCTTATTTCAAACAGTTACATGAGGGGAAGGTATTGCACCTTAGCTCGTATTCACACAATTGCATGCACTGTCCTTGATATTATAAATAGATATGATATATAGAGATAGATATGGCTAGATATATAGATGGATATATACATATACACAGTGCATACAATAAAATGCACATATAATTTATATAATTGTTGCATATAATTATATAATGTTCCATTTATTTTGAAACTTTGTACTTCTGAGCAGATATTGTTTGGAAAACACTTGCAGCACTTAATATAACACTTTCTTATATTAAATACAGAGTTGAGGTTCACGAGACCTTTGGATCCAGCCTGAAAAGCAAGGCTTCATTTCCTTCTAACAGAAGAGTTCTCAACCCTATGAGACCTTGTGCTCACTTTTATCACAAATATTTTGTAATGCCTCCTTAACTGTCCTAAAATGCAATTCATAGGTAATGTCATTTACCTACAACATAATTTTTTTTTTTTCGGTATGCGGGCCTCTCACTGTTGTGGCCTCTCCCGTTGCGGAGCGTAGGCTCCGACGCACAGGCTCAGCGGCCATGGCTCACGGGCCCAGCCGCTCCGCGGCATGTGGGATCTTCCCGGACCGGGGCACGAACCCGTGTCCCCTGCATCAGCAGGCGGATTTTCAACCACTGCGCCACCAGGGAAGCCCCCAACATAATTTTTAAAAAATCAATACAATGCTCTAACTAAAATATAAAGGAGAAATAAAAGGGAAGTCATTAATAATAATATGGGGGGCTTCCCTGGTGGCACAGTGGTTAAGAATCTGCCTGCCAATGCAGGGGACACAGGTTCGATCCCTGGCCCGGGAAGATCCCGCATGCCGTGGAGCAACTAAGCCCACGCGCCACAACTACTGAAGCCCGCGCGCCTAGAGCCCGTGCTCCACAACAAGAGAAGCCACAACGAGAAGCCCAGGCACCGCAACGAAGAGTAGCCCCTGCTCGCTGCAACTAGAGAAAGCCTGTGCACAGCAACGAAGACCCAACACAGCCAAAAATTAAAAAATAAATAAATTTTTAAAAAAAGAATAATTTGTCTAAAATAATAATAATAATACGGTACAGGGACACAATGTAGAGTCCCTTACATGTAGAGTCACATATGAAAGTGACAGACACAAATGAAGGCTGATATAGGTGTCTCATATTGGCAAGTAAAATATCCCAAATTGGTGATAGCATTTTCTGAAATGACAAATAACTCTTAGTAAAGCAAGCAAAACAGTGTGATCTTCCTCTTTTTACACTGTAGTTGCATTCATGAAATTCAGTGTATATTAAAACCATGCAAAAAATATTTTGTGTAAAATAAGTTGGGTTCTAGGCTCAGATAATCATAAATAGGGTGTTCATTTTATCTGACTTTCTTACACAAATATCTGATGGGGTATTCAAAAGTTGACAGAACTGTCCCATACCAACAGCACTACCCAAATATTGTGACAACTAATCCTCTCTCCCACACAGATTTCCAAAACATTCCCTAGGGGTAATTCCAAACCACCCTACCTTTGAAACCACTGTTCTAAAGACAGAACTCCAATAGGAACATAATGTTAATGTATTTCATAAATTGACTTGAGATTTGAATCAAAGAATGGAAGGCAAAATTGCTGTAAATGAGACTGTCTTAAAGGGTGGTAAACTGATCACAATGAAAAGAGTAACTTCCTAGAACTTGCCACTTCAAGAGAGGTTGAAATGACTTGCTTATTCACAAACAAAAAAGGGCTAGGTCTCCAGAAGCTTTTCTAAGCATTTCATAAGTGCAGCTGGTCCCAAGGCCAGGTGGTGCCTTAGGAACTCAGTCATGGGGAATAATACAGTAGCAAAAAAGGAGGCCAGCGATGAGCTGAATGAAATTGGGGCATGAGATGCAGAATTCTCAGCTTCTCCATCTCCAAACAGCTGCCTGTCTGTAGAAACCATGTCAAGCCAGCTCCAGCACCACATCTCTTCTGCAGGGTTAAGTGCCATTTGCTTGTATGCAAATAACACAAATTCCAAGCAGATTCTATATGCTGTCTACCAAATAGTGACATGGAGTTGTGCAAAGAAGGAAGACTGAATTAAGAGGAAAGAGATGAGGCAAGAATTCTCAACCCTGGCTGCACACTGATATTGGAAAACCTTTAAAAAATATGGATGGTTAGTCCCATCCCTTTGGAATTCATTTTTTTCCAGTATGGGAACTAAAATATTGCCTGCCATATCAGTAAACAAAGGATGTTGCAGCCATCAAGCAAGCACATTACAGCCGCCCGGATGGTGAGCGCTGAGGGAACTCAGGATGGAGGCAAATGGGCTGCCGGTTGCCAAGCACATCTAGCAGTCGGCTGCTGTAGCCACCCCCGATGGTGCATCTGAGGAAACTCAGGAGAGGAAAACAGGATACTGGCCCCTGATAGCTGAGGTGCATACCAAAGGAATGATTTCAGTGAGCCCAGACTTTTGCATCTTCCCATACAGAGAAAAGCACTAAATTCCTTAATTTGAGATAACTGGTTTTCTTTTTTCCTGTGGCATTATTTTTTTGAATTTTTGAATTTTATTTTTTTATACAGCAGGTTCTCATTAGTTATCTATTTTATACATA
>NC_041233.1:98340146-98343665 GCF_002837175.3 Physeter macrocephalus | reverse complement strand
ATTTTTTTATACAGCAGGTTCTCATTAGTTATCTATTTTATACATATTAGTGTATACATGTCAATCCCAATCTCCCAATTCATCCCACCCCCACCGCCCCCTTGTTTTCTTTTATTAGCAGTAATCTTTTGATGTTCTGAATACCTGCTCTTTTGTTGTAAAAACTCCTATATATCCTGGCTATCCCCCCTCCCCCCTTGCCTCTTGGGAACAGTTTTTCAGCATTATCTGAGATTCTGTGTCCCCGGCTTGAAGTCCTCAGAATGTCCACCAAATAAAATAAAATGCACAACTTTTAGGTGGTGCATTTTTTTTCAGTTGACGAGTAACTATTAGCTGACTTTCTTTAGTTTTATGTCCTTATTTTTGTATACTATCTGTCCCCCGTGAGATTATTTTTGCGAATTACCTGTACATTTCAATAGTTTTCTCCTGCCGAATTCAGGGCTCAGGATACTTATAACAATCCTGTTATGAAATAGAAACCCAGTGACCCTACATTCGTTTCATTATCCAATATCTCCTCCACTCAACCTCCCACTCATGGAAGCTAAAAGCTGCCTGTGTAGTCCCATCCCCTTCTCCCTCTAACTCACATTCTCCTAACCATGAACCTACCCATCATATTTTCAGTGCAATCTGTGGACGAAAACATGCTGCCTGCCATTTCAGTAAACAAAGACTGCTGCCTGCCATCCTGATAAACGTTGAATTCTGCCCCCCATCGAGCCGTGAGCCTCAGCAGCTGCCGCCCCGGCCACCTCGCGGTGCGCCCTGAGGGGATTCAGGGTGGGGAAAACAGGAGACCGGCCTCAGGTAGTGAAGATGCATCTCAGGGCTTCCCTGGTGGCGCAGGGGTTAAGAATCCGCCTGCCAATGCAGGGGACACGGGTTCCAGCCCTGGTCCGGGAAGATCCCACATGGCGCGGAGCAACTAAGCCCGTGTGCCACAACTACTGAGCCTGTGCTCTAGATCCCTCGGGCCACAACTACTGAGCCCGTGTGCCACAACTACTGAGGCCCGTGCACCTAGAGCCCGTGCTCTGCAACAACAGAAGCCACGGTAGTGAGGAGCCCGCACACGGCAATGAAGAGTAGCCCCCGCTCGCCGCAACTAGGGAAAGCCCGCACACAGCAACGAAGACACAACACAGCCAAAAATAAATAAATAAATAAAATTTATTTTAAAAAATGCATATCAAAGGAATATTTTCAATGAGCCCAGGCTCTTGCATATTCCCATACATAGAAAAACACTAAAATAATAAACTGGAGATGTCTGTTTGTGTGATTAGCAGTAATATTTTGATGTTTGACTACTTGTTTTTTTTTTTTTTTCCCCAGCAAATACTCCTATGTGTATCCTGGCTCCTCCCTTACCTCTTTTGGAGCAGTTCCTCAGAGCTACCTAAGAGGCTGTTTCCCAGGCTATAGTCCTCAGTAACGGCACCGAATAAAACATAACTTCCAAATTTTAGGTTATGGTTTTTTTTTTTTCCATCGACAAATCTTTTCCCATCTCAATCGATACAGTTAGCTTAACTTGATCAATACTGATATCTGTCTAGCCACAGCATTCTGACTTCATTGGTGGGAGTAGGACCCCAGCATCAATTTTACAAGCTCATCAGGTGATTCTAATGTGCAGTCAAGGTGGAGAACACTAAACTGGAAACTGGAAACAAAACTCCCTTTAGCCAGTCCAGAGATTTTACAAAGTAATTAAATACATATGGATGCTTCCACAAAGGAGGTTTGGGCTACGATGTTGTATTTATTCATCCTGGAATATTAACTTCATGGTATGACCTTGGGCTGGTTAATTTATCTAAGACTCAATGTCATCTGTCAAAGGAGATTAGTCATAGCCCCTGCCTTATACAGGTGTCAGGCTTAAGTGAGATAATATGTGTAAATCACTTAGCACTGTGCTTGATAGAAAGTATTCAATAAATAGCTGCTATGTCATCATCGTCATATTATTATTATTATTTAATAGAATAAAAAATATTGAAGATTCATACACAACATTGCACTCCAGGAAGAAGTACATTTTCTAAAAGGCAAACAAAAAATCATTTCATATTCTTAGAGGGGTTTTCCTTTGAACATAGACGAGGAGGGGACTGAAAAGACTTTCAATGTTCATACTGAATCTGTTCCCAGTCTTTTTTGACATTTCCAGCCTTGAACTTGTATCTTGTTAATCCTCCTCCACAAAAGCACATACGAGGCTTCATTATTTTCTCTCAGAATATCTTATATCTTAATTTGTATCCATTTATGTTCTATAAATACTAATCCCAGACTTGGGTAGCCAGCACTTTTCTGGCCCTAAGGGCTCCACAAAATGGACTAGGATGTTCATGTATAATGCATAGTCCACCTGGTGCGTGTAAGGGGATAAGGTGATCTGTGGTATTGAGATTGAAAGAACAGGGTGGGAGAGTCAAGCTGTTACTTCACTCCTTTCCTATCACCAGGAAGAGAGAGAGAGAGAGAGAGAGAGAGAGAGAGAGAGAGAGAGAGAGAGAGAGAGGGAGAGAGAGAGGCTTTAGCTCTAAGGCTCTAGTGTGGTGAGCTGGGCTAAATGATGTGAAGCATTCACTTCGCTGAGGCTACAGGCAGATCCAAGGGGCTGCCGGCTGCCTCCTAACAGTGGGATGAGCAGCCTCTAGGGGCCTCCTTCCTCTAAACCCCGTCCAAGTCACAGCCTCCAGAGCAGCCCAATGTGATGAGGCAAATCCAAGGAAGAAGAGGGGAATGCACACCCTCCTGAAAGCTAGATCAGAGTGCCTCTAATCTCTCAAATTGTACCTGGCAAGGATCTCATTTGCAAGTGACAGAATCCAACTCTGATAACTTGGGAAGGAAGAACATGATTCAAAGGCTACTCTGGAGCTCCCACTCCTGTGAGGAGGCTGGAGGAACAGGCTTAGAGACAAGAGTCAAAGGACGCTGGGCAGCTGCCAGAACCACAAGCCAGTCCAATGAGGACACCACTGCTGCTGTCACCTACACAAAACCCCCCACAGCTTGTCCACCACTGATGCTGGCATGAGATAGCGGGCGCTGCTTCAGGCATTACTGCCACCGCCTTTGGGAACTTGACGTTGCTCCCCCAGCTGCCCTCCCCACCTCCTGTAGGTGGTTTCTCCACCACCCTGCTTCTTGAAGTGGTGCAGCCCGCAAGCAGAAGCAGCTTCAGACTACCATGCTAGGCCGGCCTGGTGGAGGAGAAAGCAATTCTCCAACGGACTGAATCTCTAAACAGAGACCCCACGCCTATGACACTTAAAGTGAATACCCCTGCCTCTGACAGGGACGCATCAGCATTCCAACCCCTGAAAGCTACGGTGGGAGAGGGCTGTGAGGAGGGCCGCTGTCCACATTCTTGGAATGATTCTTCCATGCATGACTCTTCTAGGGAAAAAGGCGTATTGGTTTTCGTTTCGTTTTGTTTTTGCGGTACGCGCGCCTCTCACTGTTGTGGCCTCTCCCGTTGCGGAGCACAGACTC
>NC_041233.1:98308037-98340044 GCF_002837175.3 Physeter macrocephalus | reverse complement strand
GGCTCAGCGGCCATGGCTCACGGGCCCAGCCGCTCCGCGGCATGTGGGATCTTCCCGGACCGGGGCACGAGCCCGTGTCCCCTGCATCGGCAGGCGGACTCTCAACCACTGCGCCACCAGGGAAGCCCGGGCGTATTGTTTTTTAAGAACAAATATTTTCATAGATTGGGAAAGACATGATTTTTGTTGTTGTTATATAACTGCGGTCTCCTTTCATGTTTTCTTTTCCAAAGAAAATTAAAACCTTCATTTGATTTGGAGTAGAAGATGTTGTTCTGATTGGACCAGTCAAGTTCCAGCTATGAGAGCCTGGGATGAACGCTCTCTGAATCTCTTGGCAGCAACTTTCCTACTCTGTTAAGTGGGGAGCACAGAACTGCCCTGAGTAACTCCCACAGCTGTTTTCAAACATGTGTAAACATAGCAATAATATTATTTCATTATTAATGAAAGTACTTCAAGTACATCGAAGGAACAGTTTTTCTGTTGTGTTTGAATTAGTCTGCTAAAGATACATTCTACATGGAGCAGGATGAAACAGAAAACGAAGCCCCAGAGCCTGGAGCTTTCTGACTAATAGAAGCACCTACATAATAATGTAAGAATTCAATTAACACAAGCCGAGTGAGTTCAGTTACTTTGGTAGGCAAATTCCAATTTCTTCAATCAGCATAGTCTATAGAACAAAAAATTAATTGAATGTTTTTATAATAGCGTGGTCATCTTATTCTGTGACTTATTCTGTGACTGAAAGTCACATTTCCTGGTGATTGAATGAGAGCTAAGTTTTTAACAGTTAAGTATCCTATGGATTATCTTGAGAAACCTGTTTCTACTCAATAAATATAACAATAGTTGATTAGGTATAGAATTCTAAATTGCAAGCAATATTCTTTCAGATTTTGGAAGATATTGCTCCAATGTTTTTTTGCTTCCAAGGTTACTACTGAGAAGTCAGAAGCCTTTCTGTTTCCTAATATTGGGTATACTACTTCTTCTTCCTGTCTGGAAATGAATAATTTCTTTTTACCCCTGGATTTCTGATATTTCACAAGAATATCCCTCAGAGCAGATATATTGGGCTAAGTACCTAGGGCTCTTTCCATCTGGCAACTTACATCATTCAATTCCAGGAAATTTTCTTGAATTTTTTCTTTGATTATTTTCTTCCCTCTTTCCTTCTTTCTGGAACTTCTGTTATTCAATTGTTTGATCTCCTGGATGGTCCTATGGTTTTTTTATTTTCTTTTTATTTTCATCTTTTCTCTTTGTCTTCTACTTCATGTGAGGTGTCCTCAAATGTACTTTCTCAAGTGCTAGCAATAGCATTTTCTGCAATGATGGAAATGTTCTATATCTGAGCAGTCCAACACCTTAGCCACTAGGCACATGTAGCTTTTGAACATTTGAAATGCAACTAGTGCAAATGAGGTGTTGCATTTTTAATTTTGTTAATTCTACCTGATTTACTTTTCAAGGAGGTGGTTAGTGGTTAGCACATTGGACAGCACAAGTATTTGTTTTCTGCTACCATGATTTTAATTTCCAAGAGCCCTTTGCAGTTGCTTTTTTTAATCCCCCCTAAATCTTCCATTTCCATAGCTTTGGTTCTTGTTTAATGGATGCAATATCCCCTCTTCTCTGTCTGAGGATATGATTATAGCTGTTGCTTTTAAGTCTTGACTAATTTCTGTTTCCTCCAAGATGCTTCTTCTGTTTGTGCTTGTTTGTTTTGGTCTCTATCTTCTATACAGCAGGCTTTCATCAGCTATCTGGTAATCCTTGGTGGTCTGCTCAAAATTAAGATTGGGAAATTTAAAAACCGATTAAAAACTCTGAGCTTTTGACTTTCACTATAGGGTGATGTTGGTAGAGAGACTGTTGGCAAAACCTTGACGTCAACCTTTAAATGTTTTCTTTTTGGATGATCAGATTTCTCCAGGGAAGAGTCTTCCAATCTCCCACCTAAAGAGTAAAGATCTAGCTGTTACATTCTGGGGACCAAATAGGGGGAAGAGGTTGGGGAAGGGATGATCTCTTAATCCCCCTCAATAAGAATAAACATCCAGACTTCTACCAGGGTGAGGGAGGGTCTAGGGCTCTAATTTCTTCTCAAGCAGTTTTCATCCTGGTCCTCCTTATATTAGCTCTTTTCTCCCTTTTACCTCCAGTCCTGGAACTGTAGTCCTTACTTAAAGAGCCTACAAATCATGCCTTTTGAAGATTTTGCTGTGTGATTATTGTTGGTTTCTCAGCTTTCCCACTGACAGCTTGAGGTTCGTTTTCTCAGGTCTGTTAAATCACTTACCACTAATCCATAAGTTTTTCAGCTTCCAGAATTTTGTTGCTGTTGTCTCTTCTCCTATTCTAATCCATGTGGGCTTAGGTCCTAAAACACTTCTTATTTTTGATTGTTCAAGAGGGAGGAAAATTAAATGCACATGTTCAATCCACCACCGTAACCTGAAAGTTCAGAGGAGTCTACTCATTCTGCAACGTTCAATTCTTCTATGAAGCATTCTTCGGACCTATTTGCTTTTAGCAGAATTAATCCTGTCCTTCACAGCATTTGAAGATTTTTAGTGTGGTACACAAAATACTGGATCCTAATTCATTTGTTTATGTACGCCTCTTTTCCCAGAGAAAATATTAATCCTAAAATGTCAGGACCAAGTTTTATCAACAACACTTATTACAATTAACAGTAAGTAAGCACTCCATAAATTTTTGCTATATTCAGGAATGTATAATAATTAGGTTCCCAAAAGGGTAGTGATGAACCTTTTAAAAACTTGAACACTTATTTGGATATATTTTCTACTAATTAAAAGGTTTTTTAATTCTTCTTTTTTTTTTCTGTCTTTCCAAATTAAAACTGAAAACCTGTCAGCACCTCCGCAACATAGAAGCCTGTTTATAAATCAGATAGATCAGTTTTTGAACTGATTGCCCTCTGGTGGCATTTCAAGAAACTAACTCTTTGTACAGCCCGTGGGTGGTCTTTAAAGAGAGAATATCGGGTATTATTGCTATCAAATTCTCAATGGAATACATCTTTCCATTTTAAAAATTTTCCTAATTGAATATGCATGACTTTTTGCAATCATAGAAAAGCTATAATTTTCAAAATCATTTGATGAGTTTCTGATATATTGGACATTAATATAAGGACATTAGGAAGCTGAACAAAAGTACAAAAACAAATTATACGTGTTTTAAAAATACAACCTATTTGAAATGTTTACTTTGTTTTTCTTATTTCCTAGTCTGACTCAGCTGAATTGCAATAACCTTCAAATGAATCATTTATAATTCAAATGGTAAGTAAATATCTGAAGTTTTTATAACAGAAAATCCATTTTACTTTATATACCAAAAACCCAAACTGAGTTTCTTCTGCTCAAATTCAAAATAAATCTGAAATCTTTAATAGGTAGGTTTAATCATGTTTATTTAAACAAATATTTTTATATATTTGCACATATAAAAATGTGCAAAGTAAACTTTCTTGGATGATATATTCAAGGAGAGGGTCAAAATTTGTACACACCTCCCCCATCATTGAGTTGTCATGCTGGTCTGTGCTTGTCAGCAAGACTATGCAGGGGGATGCTGTGGGCAGAGCAGAGGACCCTGTTTGCTTGTGTTCAGGATGAGATAGGACATGACCGGTACCAGTTCCCACAAATTTTTTGAGCAATTGCATAACACCATACAAGAAGAGAAACTACTAGAACAAGGCATTATTTAACTCACAAATCATATATATACATATATATATTCATATATGTGGCACACATACGTATTTATATCTAAACTGAATAAAATTATTTAAACTTTCAAATGTTTTAATAGCAAAGACATTCATACCAAGGAAATATAAGAGAAACAGGTATTATCAGATGAGACTCACAGAAGATAAAGGTGGGAGAGACTCCCCCTCCTTTCCCCATCTCTCTGAGAGCAGAAACTCCTGGCCACAGGAGTTTAACCAGTCTGAGCCCAGAGTCTTTCCAGTTCCTGCTCAGCAGAATTCGTCATTTCTGTGGCCCGGTGACTGCCTATGTTTTCCCTTCCTTCCTCTTTCTCCTCTTTCTCCTCCTCCCCCAAATAAGCATTCTTATTAAATTTATCCTGCTCCTTCTATTTCATATTGGGTATGATGAGAGCAGATAACTTGTCATTTGGTTTAGAAGTGGCTGGACCAAGAAGAGCCTGATCTGAGCCTGATGAAGAGGACAGTGCCTCCCTCAGAGATTGTAGGCACTGAGCTGGATGTACTTGCTGAATAGAATCCGGGGGTGGTCTCCACTGGGGAAGGGATGAGTGTGCTTTCTGTGCAGGAAGAGAGTGTGCGTGGTTATGTGGGTTTCACCAGGACTGCGGCAGAAACTTGTTAGCTGTCTGAATATTTGATCTCCCCCTTTTCAACCACAATAGACTTTCACTGTTCATAGTTAACTGTCCACAGAACCAAAACAACATTTTTCTCAGCTTCCTCTGCAACTAGTGTGTGGTTATGTGACTAAGTTCCAACAGATGGGATATAAGCATGAATAATGGGCATGACTTCTGGGCGTGACCTTAAGAGGAAAGGCCCATTCTCCCTTTCAATTTTTCCCTCTTTCCACTGGCTGGAAGGCACACAGAGTGCTGAGCTGTCTGGAACATGGGGATAAAGATGGCATACTAGGAATAGTGGAGCAACAAGACAGAAGGGCCCTGGGCCCTGGACATCTTTGAGTTACAGGGCCAAGGTTTAACTTCCCAGACTAACCTCTATGTCATTTAAGCCACTGCCATTTAAGGTCTTTTTCTTACACAGTCGAATCTTTATTCTAAAAAAAAAAAAAAAAAATGCCAAGGAAGGAAGCAGATCTCATAAAGAGCAGAATCTAACCAAATCTGGGGATTTGAGGGAAACATTCTAGAGAAGAAGTTTAATCTCTGATCTAAAGAATGAGAGGAACTAGGCTGGAAACACTTTCAGATAAGAACAAGCATGGGGTGTCGAGGTACCCAAAGAAGTTAAGTATGGAAGGAGATAGAAGGTATTTCCTGCTAAAACTGCAGAGGTCAGCACAACCCACATCACTCGAAGCTTTGTAGCCTTTTGATTAAGGAAGGTGAAGAATATGAAAAGTCAAAAGTGACTCCCCAAAGTGAATCCAACTATGTGGTTTTTAGAACCATTTACTGAGAAAAGAAATGACAGTAGGTTTTGGGGGTGAAGATGATGAGTTCACTTTTGGATGTGTGGACTTGCAGGTGTTCGTGAGTAGGCAATTGGTCATGTGGATCTGGTGCTGAGATCCACCAAGATCTTGGATGGAAATATATGTTTAGGAGTCATTGGCAAGTGGATGGTAAACAAAGCTAGAGGAATGGATAAGAATACCTGGGAATGGATAGGAACACCTAAAAAAGTCTAAACTGAGAAAAGAATATGAGAGAAGAGAAGAAGGTCTAAAATCCAGCCCGGAAAGGATTCCTGCATTCAATGATTGAGTAAGATGGTGACGGACCAGTGAGACTGAGAAAGAATGGCCGGAGAGAAAGGAAGGAAGCCAGGCAAGTTTGTTGTCATGGAGACCAAAGTAAGAAAGTGTTTCAGTAAATAAATTATGGCCAATAATGTTGGATGCTGGTCACACAGGATGATCTCTGATAAGAGCCTACAGGGCTTAACCACATGGAGATAGCTAATGACCTCGATGGAGAAAGAAAGGTCATGGGCAGTGCGGGTGGAATCCAGATTAGGGTAGGCTGTATCAGGAGTGGGTGGCATGGGAAAAGAGACACTACTTTCTACAGGTTTAGCTCTGAAGGGGAAGAGAGAGCACAAGCAGCAGCTGCAGGGGTTCTGAGGTTGAAGGAGGTGTTTGTTTTGGTTTGGCTTTTTAAGTTGGAACATTTTGAGTTGAGCTCGTTTAAATACAGAAGGGAAAGGTCCATTGGCAAGGAAACGATTGAAGATACAGAAGAGAGAGTGGAAAGCACAAAATTCTAGGCTCCTGAGGAGGTAGGGTTGCAGAATTCAGAGTATGTGGTGAGAGTCAGCAGAAAATGCAAGAGGGAAGGAGGGAGTGAGGGATGGAGCAGGGCCGGGGCTAGAGTGAGGTGAATAAGGCACTCAACTAGGGCACCAAATTTAGGGAGGCACCAAAAAAATAAACCCTCCGTAATCAAGATAAACACTATTTTAGTGCAATCTCTAAACAGATTAAAATTAATGCAAAGAATGTATGATGGGGCTTCCCTGGTGGCGCAGTGGTTGAGAGTCCGCCTGCTGATGCAGGGGATGCGGGTTCGTGCCCTGGTCCGGGAGGATCCCACATGCCACGGAGCGGCTGGGCCCGTGAGCCATGGCCACTGAGCCTGCGCGTCCGGAGCCTGTGCTCCGCAACGGGAGAGGCCACAACAGTGAGAGGCCCGCGTACCGCAACAAAAAAAAAAAAAAAAAAAAAAAAAAGAATGTATGATGAATAAAATGTTAAAATATTAAACAAGGACAGGATCAGATATGGGTGGGTGAAGATTGGCTGGTGGAAATCTACAATAGTTTTCTTCAGAAAGTTTCTATTTTCTTTGTGAAGCAGGAGGTGAGGTCGGTTGTCTGGTGAAAGTAGATGGGAGTTTGGAGGTGAGAACAGAGGTTCACAGAAGTTGTGGAGAGGGAAGGCAAGCTGGGGAAAGAAGCATGATAGGGCTGCAAGGGAAGCTGGTGACTATTCATTTCTCATGATCTGCCTGTTCTGTGATCTCCAAGGCATCTCTCAGAACTCAGGGCAAGCATACGGAAGGCAGACTTATTATCATGGGGGTTTAGTCAAGGAAAGAAATTTACGATATTGGCGAGAGATTTAGTTATGATAATGGAGTAGGACCTTTGCTGGTGAGGGAGGAAGTCAAAATCAGAGAAGCTATGGTTGCCTTTGCTGTGCAAAAGCTTTTAGTAACTTACTGAATGCGAGACAATATTTGCAAATGATATGACTGATAAGGGGTTAATATCCAACATACATAAACAGTTCATATAACTCAACATCAAAAAAACAGTCTGATGGAAAAATGGGCAGAAAACCTGAATAGACATTTCTCTAAAGAGGACATGCAAATGGCCAACAGGCATATGAAAAGATGCTCAACATCACTAATCATCAGGGAAATACACATCAAAACCACAATGAGCTATCACAGGTATGACCTGTCAGAATGGTTATCATCAAAAATAACACAAATAAGAAATGTTGGTGAGGATGTGGAGAAATGGGAACCCTCATACTCTGTTGGTGGGAATGTAAACTGGTGCAGCCACTGTGGAAAACAGTACAGAGGTTTCTCAAAAAACTAAAAACAGAACTACTATGTGATCCAGCAATTCCACTTCTGGGTATATATCTGAAAGAAACAAAAATGCTAATTCCAAAAGACACATGCACCCCCAATGTTCATCGCAGCATTATTTATAATTGCCAAGATATGGAAACAACCTAAGTATCCATCAATGTATGCATGAATAAAGAAAATGTGGTATATATATATATATACAGTGGAACACTACTCAGCCATAGAAAAGAATAAAATCTTGTCATTTGCAACAACATGGATGGACTTGGAGAGCATTATACTAAGTGAAATAGGTCAGACAGAGAAAGAAAAATATTGTATGACATCACTTATATGTGAAATCTAAAAAAACAACAAACTAGTGAATATAATTAAAAAAGAAACAGGGCTTCCCTGGTGGCGCAGTGGTTGCGCGTCCGCCTGCCGATGCAGGGGAACCGGGTTCGCGCCCCGGTCTGGGGGGATCCCACATGCCGCGGAGCGGCTGGGCCTGTGAGCCATGGCCGCTGAGCCTGCGTGTCCGGAGCCTATGCTCCGCAACGGGAGAGGCCGCAGCAGAGGGAGGCCCGCATACCACAAAAAGAAAAAAAAAAAAAGAAACAGACTCAGAGTGAGAGAACAAACTAGTGGTCATCAGTGGGGAGAAGGAAGGGGGAGGGGCAATATAGGGTTAGGAGTTTAAGAGGTACAAACTATTATGTATAAAATAAGCTACAAGGATATATTGTACAACACAGGGAATACAGGGAAGGGGGAGGGGCAATATAGGGTTAGGAGTTTAAGAGGTACAAACTATTATGTATAAAATAAGCTACAAGGATATATTGTACAACACAGGGAATACAGCCAATATTTTATAACTATAAATGGAGTATAACCTTTAAAAATTGTGAATCAGTATTGTACACCTGTAAGATAAAATATTGTACATTAACTATATTTCAATAAAAAATTTTTTTAAAAGAGGCTTAAGAGTCACATCCACTAACATCAATGTATGAATGTGATTTTGATTCCCATTCCAAAAGTAAATTTTAAAACTATAAAAACAATTGAAAAAAATAAAGGAGAAATAAGCTAAATTCAAATGTGGAATTACAGCTCCATAAGGGAATGTAAACAGCCCATACATTATGGGCTGAGTTGTAGAGTCTCCAAATTCATACGTTGAAGTCCTAATCCCCGGTACTTCAAAATGTGACTGTATTTGGAGACTGGGTCTTTAAAGAGATAATTAAGTTAAATGAGGTATTAGGGTGGGCCCTAATCCAATGTGATTGATGTTCTTATAAGAACAGGAGATTTGGACACTGATAGTTACAGAGGGAAGAAAATGCGAAAACACAGGGAGAAGATGGCTATGTATAAGCCAAGGAGAAAGGCCTCCAAAGAAACCAGCCTTGCAGATACCTCGATCTTGGTCTCCTAGCCTTCAGGATTGTGAGAAAATAAATTTCTGTTGTTTAAGCCACCCAGTCTGGGGTACTACTTTGTTATGGCAGCCCTAGTAAACTAATATACCACATATCTTAATGTTGTAGAAATAATAATGTAGCTTCATAACTTATTAACCCCTCTCTCCCATGAACCCTGGAAAAATTCTAGAATTAAGAAAAAACATGAATTTGAGAAATGAATAATAAAAACAACAAAACAAGAAACTCCTTGGGAGTCTGAAGGCAGTTTTGAAATAGTGTGGGAGGGAGACGTGTTTTTTGGGGGGGGCCCGGGGCTCTGCCTGGGGTGGTGGGCGACCAGAAGCAGCCATGAGACGGCCTGGAGGAAAGCAGAAACCAGCAGCAACATTCCCAGCCTGTCCATGACTTATATCAGAGTAGCAGCATTAGTGCACTTGGCTGGGGAGACGGGTTGATGAAAACAACAGGCTGACCAGCTCCCCTCTGACACTGACTTCTATGCCCCTCCCCCTCCAAATCCCAGGGTTGATGGATTATGAACTGGGGAGTGGGTCTCTCAAAGCTACTTCTTCCTTAGAGATCAACAGTGTAACCCTGAACACAGTTGCCTTTGTTGAATGGAGTGAAAACAAATAAGAGTGATTAACACTAATGCTGTGGTGACAGGGCCTCACAGGCTTCCTTCTCAAATTCGTCTGGAGGATCACACATGCCTCCTCCCCAATCCACATTACCAGACACTCACACGGGCACAGGAGCTCACAGGCCAAAATAACCCGGCACCTGTGGGGGAGCAAAGAGACCATGAAATGCAGACAACAAATTGAATCACGTATACCAACTGAATCAGAATTATTAGAACAGATGAACCAAGAATTTCAAAGATGCATAATGAATATACTTAAGGAGATAAACGAAGATACTAGCAATCTGAACCAAAAAATCATTAGAAAGTGGAAATATGAGGTCCCCTCGTTAAACGCTCATGGGTTTCCAAAAATCCACAAACTACTGTAATTGTTTTCTTTGATACCCCTATCGCGCTTATTCAAGCTGCTGGCTGACAACTATACCCCAAATATGTGCACACCAATCACTATTTCCAGACTGTGGCCTTTTTCCTCTCTCTTTTGTGTATTAAATCCTGTTTTTGCCTTTGTTTTTTAACAATAGTGTAATGACTGCCTTCCTCATGTGACTAAATTGCTGAAGCAAATTAACTAAAGGTCCCTGAGTTATTCTTTGACTAAACAAAATAGAAGGAAAATGCAACAAATAGGAAAAAATGGCACAGAGGATACAGCTAAAGATTAAGTTAGAGATTGTAAAATCAGATTGAGGAATTTTCCCAGGCGGCTGCAGGAGAAAAGAAAGATATGGAAAACATAAAAGGAAAAATAAGTAATATGGAGGGTAAGGAAGGTAGAATCATGCCAATATCTACATTTTATGGGTTCAAAACAGAGAGGGGGGAAAATTGGAGAAGATACATTTAAAGAGATAATGAAGGTAAATTTTCCTAAATTAAAGAAAAATGAAGGGCCTCAGATTGAAAGAAATCAAAGAAAACCAAACAGACAAAAAAGAAGATTCCCTATCTAGAAACATTACAGTGAAATTTAAGAACGTTGATGACAAAAATAAAATATGCAGAGTTCTGAGAAAGGGAACAGATATCTAAAAAGATCAAGAATCATGTTGATACCAGACTTTCAAAGCAACATTAGATATAAGAAAAAATAAAGTAATTTTTTTTTTTTTTTTTTTTTTTTTTTTTTTTTTGCGGTACTTGGGCCTCTCACTGTTGTGGCCTCTCCCGTTGCGGAGCACAGGCTCCGGACGCGCAGGCTCTGGACGCGCAGGCTCAGCGGCCATGGCTCACGGGCCTAGCCGCTCCGCGGCATGTGGGATCTTCCCGGACTGGGGCACGAACCCATGTCCCCTGCATCAGCAGGCGGACTCTCAACCACTGCGCCACCAGGGGAAGCCCTAAAGTAATATTTTTAAAGTACTAAAGGAAAAGACCTTGGAACCTGCAGAAAACATTGCCTTAAATATAAAGGTTTTATATGCAATTCCCACGAGTTCCGCACTGGTATCATTACTATTAACAAACTACCAAAGACTTCTGGGCAATGCAGTAAGAAAAGACAAAGATAGAGGCATATAAAGTTAGTAAACAGAAATATGATCATCCATCAAAAACCAACAGAATAAAAAAACTATTAAAATTCATAAGGGCGCTTAGACATGATAAAAATCAATAGTATTTTTTCTCACCACAAATAACCAACCTAAATTTTAAATACAGTATAAAATAATATGCTATTCATAACGACAACAAAAAGCATAATGTATCTAGGGATTAACTTAACCAAGAATGGACCAGACCTCTATGGAGAAAATTATAAAATTTTAAAAACATACAACATGATCTGAATAAAGTTACATTTTTCAATAGGAAGACAATATTAATATGTCAGTTGTCCGCAAATTGTTCTACTGATTTCAATTTTAATGAGAATTTTTGTTGGATTTTTGAGGACCAGTAAATTTGTCCTCAAATGTACGTGAAAGGCTAAAAATCCATAAATAGCTAAGCCAGTATTGAAAAAGAAGACTCAAGAGGGAGAACTTATTTTATAAGATATTAAGACATACTGCAGAGACAAGCAATAAAAACAGCATGGGAAGGGTATAAGAACAGACACCACGGACCAATAGAACAGAGCAGGGCACTCAGATACAAACCTAAAGATACAGAATTAAATATACATTGGCACCAGGCAGCCATGGGTAAATGACTTAGAAACAAATGGCATTCTACTCTGCAAAGGTCATATATTTATTGTAGTTCAGCCTAGAACAATTTACAAAACCTGGTATTCAATACACAGATCTATCACTAACAGTGGATTAATCCAGGGACATTAATGCTAAGTGAAAGGCAGGTATGTTTTTCACTGGGGTTAATAAGAGAATAACTGATTCTAGAACCTTTCTTTTAGGCTTGGGCCATAACTGAAACTTTTAGGGAGGCTCTCCCCTTGAGCTGTCCAACTAGGGCACTTATTTTCTTAGGCAGAAGGCACTGGTATCATTGGGACTTCTCCTTCTGTGTACATGGAGAGTAACAGCAGTCACCATTTACGAAATGTGGGTCTCCTGCTTGCTGATACCATACAATCAAAGGAAAGTATGGGACATGGTGGTATTTCTTGAACATTCCAGGCACGTTTTCAACTCAGGGCCTTTTCACTTGTTGCTTACACTGCCTAAAATTCTCTTCCCCCAGACAGCCTCACAGTTTGCTCCCTCACCTCCTTCAGGTCTTTGCTCAAAGAGCACACCATCAGAGAGACCTCCCATAACCACTCTATTTACGATTGCAACCCCCGTTTCCCACAGGATCATCCCCCCCATTCCCCTTACCTGCTTAATTTTCCTCCATACCGTAAATATTTTACTTCTTTCGTTTGTTGTCTTTATTCCACTTCTTGAACGTAAACTCATGCCATAGGGCAAAGAGTTTTTGTTGTTTTATTCAGTGCTCATTCCGGGCACATTTGTTGAATGAATGAATGGTTATTGTGTCTTAGCCTTCCCATAGATACTGGCAACAGTACTAAGGTATAAGCCCATCGTTTGAACTACAAATATATGATCAATCAATCCTTGACAGTGAATCTTCTTTTTTTTTTTTTTTTTTTTTTTGTGGTATGCGGGCCTCCCCCTGCCCCGGCCTCTCGCGTCGCGGAGCACATCTCCCGTCGCGGAGCACAGGCTCCGGACGCGCAGGCTCAGCGGCCATGGCTCACGGGCCCAGCCGCTCCGCAGCATGTGGGATCCTCCCGGACCGGGGCGCGAACCCGGTTCCCCTGCATCGGCAGGCAGACTCTCAACCACTGCACCACCAGGGAAGCCCCTACAGTGAATCTTCTTTACTTAACAGTTAAGTATCAAATCAAAAAGTTCAAGCAGAACAATTTTCACTTAGTGCTTATGAATGTTCACATAATGTGAATCCTGATAGTGTTTACTGGGTCATTTTTTCTTCTTTGAGAGAGATGCGATTAGCAATTCTTGTTAATTTCCCTGCAGTTGTATGTCAGGACTCAAAATCATTATCTGAAGAGAAAATGAATAAATCCTGGCAAAAAGAGATGAACAGAGTTGTGCCTTAGAAATTTTTGTATTGTATTGTATTTGTATTGTGTTTCTGAGCCCATAAACTTTCTTGTATAAACACAAAGATAAGTCTGTAATTATAAGAGAAAAAATACAGTCCACTTAGAAAGAAGCAGGTGATTTCAGAGGTAAAACATCTGTGGTAGATTTCCAATGTGTCCCTTTTGCTGTTAGGGAGTTATATGTCCGCACCCATTGCCACGTGACTTGAAGAGATCTTATAGTCGTTAATTATTTTTATAATAATGCAGAATAAATAACCACACCAGTGGCTTACAATAAGCATTTATTTTTCTTTCTTCCAGGTCTGCAAGTCAGCTGGGATGGCTCTGCTTCAGGATGCGGCTTTCCTGGACTTGTTTGTCTGAAAAGGTCTCTGTTTCATCCTGCTGAGTATAGAATTCCAAGTTGACAGTTGTGTTTTGCACTCTTGCATTTTATTTTCTTTTGGCTTGCACAGTTTCTAATGAGAAGTCTATGAAAACTTATTATTATTTCTCTAAATATAATGTGCCTTTTTTCACTAGCTGCTTTTAAGATCTTCTCTTTAGCAATGTCTTTCAGCAGTGTGATTATGATGTGACCTGGTGTAGTTTTCTTTATATTTACGCTGTTTGGGTGCTTCTTTGACCTTCTTGGATCAAATATAAGATATTACACTTGGAACATTTTTGTCCACTATTTCTTCAAATATTTTTTCTTCACCCCCATCCTCTTTCTGTCTGTAATTATATATACATCACACCTCTTTATATTGTCCCACAGGTTACTGAAGCTCTGTTCTTTTTTAAGTCTATTTTCTGTGTGTCATTTTGGATTGTTTCTATCACTATGTCTTCAGCTTTATTACTTTTTATTTTCCTGCAGCGCCTAAAGTGCTATCCATCCCATGCAGAGATTTAAAAATTTCAGATATTATATTTTTCATCTCTAGAAATTCTATTTGCTTCTTTTTTAAAAAACTCTTCAGTTTCTCTCCTGTCATATTTTGTGTTAAATCCTTGAGCATATTAAGCGCGTAAGTCCTTCTCTGTAAATGCCATCATTTTGTCATTTCTGGATATGGTTCTATTGACTATATATTTTCCTACTTACTTGGCATGCCTATTAAGTTTTGACTGGATGCCTGATATATTGAATATAATGTTGTTGAATCCCGGATTTTGTCCTAGTCTTTTAGAGAGTATCAGGCTTTGCTTTGGCAGGCAGTTAGGTTACTTACTGAGCAGTTTGACTCTATCAGGGCTTCTCTTTAAGCTTATGAAGGGTCTAAACTAGCCCAGAGTCTAGGGCTAGTTTACCTCACTACTAAGACATGACACTTCGGGGGTCTCTATAGCATACTCCGTTCGACAACCGTATTCAAGTCTCTCCACTCTGGCTCCAGGGAACTCAAATGATTCCTAGCCCAGTGTGAGCTCTGAAAATTGTTTGGCTTACTGCTCCCCAATAATTGTTCTTTCCTGGTCTTGTGGAGTTTCACAGAACATATTCACTGATTTTTATTCAGCTAAAGATGCAAGGGTGCGCCTATGCAGATTTCTGAAGCTTTTGCTCCATAAACGCCGCCTCATAAATTCCAACTAACTTGGCCTCGCCAAATTCCCTAAAAAAAATCCCCATCTCATTTGTTTCTCTTCTCTCAGCTACAAAGGTCCGGAACTACCTGTCGTCCAATGTCTGAAAACAGTTGTTTCACATACTTTGTTCAGTTTCGTAGTAACTCCAGACCTATTGCTTCTTCTTGTCCAGCAGTGGGCGTCTCAAACGCCTTATGGAAAAACGTAGATTGTTTTATAAATGCTATTCTCTATGGTTAAAATTCACTTCTCTCTCGGATACTCCTCGCTTACTTCTCAGGAGATGGTGATGGGTCATTTTCTCTGGCTGCATCTCCATGGACTAATCCGAACTCTGGCGTCGCTTCAACCCCGCGCACGTAGCGTTCAGTTTCTCCCGCGCGCGCCTCTCCCCTCGCTTCGCTCCTCCCATCTCTCCTTCTACCCACCGCCCTCCACCGCCTGCCTCGGCAGAGGCGCTGGCGTTCCGCGCGCCGGCTCACTGCGCCTGCGCGGCGTGTGCACGCCTCACGCTCCCGGAAGTGGGAGGTGTCCACTCGAGTTTGTGTGGTCGCCGCCGCGGGAACGGGAGCCGGTAATTTTTCAGCGGAGAAGGGCGAGGCTTTCGGGCTTGGCCGAGTGAGAGAGCGAGTGGTGGGCTCCAGCAGCTCTCTTCTTACGTGACACACGGCATGGAGGATGAGCAGAGCCACCAGCCCGGCGGCGAGGCCGTGGCTCCCGCGCGGCGCGGGTCGCGGGGGTCGGCGTGCGGGGAGGAGGTGCAGCGCCCGAATCCCGAGGTGAGAATCCGCCCGCGCGCCCTTGTCTTCGAGGGTTTCCCTCAGGAACCGCAGCCCGTGCGTCCTGGGGCCCCAGCCCTGGCCGCCTTCCCTGGCCCCAACTCCGGGAGCCTTTACGCGGGGGTGGTTGTCGGTAAGCCCCTTCTGGTCCCAGTTACTGTCTGGAAGTGAGTAAACAGTCCACACGAGAAGTATGCGAACCGCAGTGTTATTAGCTCTGCGTGGGAACTCTGCTCTGAGCATTCTGGGCGCACGGTTACTGTTGTCATTCTGTGTAGCCCTAATGTGTAGCGGGTAGTTGATGTATTTAGAAATACCACCACAGCTCTAGTTATGTCACTTCTTAAGACCTTTAAGCCCAGCTCCCAGCCTTGGCAAAAGGTGATTGTGCCTGTTAGGTGGAGCTTCGTCTCTGGTTTTCGCCCATTTACTCCTACCTCATAAAAACGTAATGTATGACTGATACATTTAACGAGTTTGATAGCTCGCCGATAGATCCTAGTTACAGTGGCAGAGTTGTAAAAACCGTCTTAAAACTTCTTTATTCATCTTCTTTGACACATACAGTTATTGTTGACTGGCGCTGCAAAGTGTGAACGATCCTATACCCGAATTGGTCATTTTCTATTAATATACAAATGCGGAGCACCTCATAGTGTGGGTACTTGCAGGAGGCTTCCTAGCTCTTGCTCTTTCTGTCTACAGCCCATTCCCCACATAGCAGGTAGAATGAGCTTTTAGTAACATGAATCTGACCCGTTTCTCCCCTCCTGAGTCTTCAGTTTGCTGCCCACAGGACCTGGCTCCTTTCTCTATTGTTAACTGCACCTCGTACAACTCTTCCCTTTTGCTCTCAGTGCCCAGCATCCTCGGTTTTATGGCGGATGATCTTTCTTGTTACGGGTCTTTGTGTGCTTCCTTTGCTGTGCATGCTCTTCCCCTGGGTCTTTTGCATAGTTATCTGCTTTGCCTTATGATATTACTTTCAAAGAGGCCTCCATGTCCCTTCTGTCTAAAGAACCACTCTTCTACCTTGCCATCCTTCTTCAGTTTGAGATACTGTCAATAACATCATCAAGTGAGTCGGTTTAAAAATAATTTTAAAAACTTTATTTTTAATGAGAGAAGTGTGATTGAATACACTTCATTAGATTTGGAAGTCTTAAAACTTTGAGATATAGTGACTTAAGGTCTGGGTTTATGTTCCTAGTTGATGTTAGTGACTATCATGTTTGTTAAAAACCTGTTGTTGGATGCTTTTAATAAATAATGATACAGTCCTTTTTTTTTCAGGCTCAAGAAAGCAAAATATTTTGTTGGATTTCAGCTAACTAAATTTTCATTATCCTTGATGTCAACAAAATTGTTTTTGTAAACTAATAGGTGTTGCATTTTTATATTTTTAACCAAGTAGGTTCAAATTTCATCAGAACTCTTCTTTTGGAAGGATTGTAACCAAGTTTAATTCTGCTTTTAAGTTTGTTTGTTTGTTTTTTTGTGTGTAAATGCAAAGGCTTTTTTTAAAATAGGTAATGAGCAGGTTTTCTTTTTTTTTTTTTTTGGCGATAAAATAATGGAAACACTTCCAAAACATCTGTTTTCCAAATGTTCTTGCCACAGAAGAGGTTTCTCTTGATAAGCAGTTACTTGCTAAGTTATTGTTGTTAAAACATATTTTCTTTCATCTTGAAACAAATAGGGTTTATTTTTAAAAAAACAACTTTTAAGGATCAAGCTATTAATCCCTTTCTCATCACAGAAAATGACAGCAATTTTGGAATACCATTTTGTAAAAGGAAATATGTAACTCATTTGTAAGTTCAATAGCACTTTTAAGTACTTTACCAAAAGATAGTCAGCCTCCATTTGGTATAAAAGATTTTCATGGTCAATTCCATATTGTAAAGATTCTCTCATTTGGGATAATATAAACCGTGCAACCATTTACTGGGACTTGTGAAAATTGCAAAATGTCACAGTATCATGAAGGTGAATATTCCCCCTTGTACTGTGGAGTCTGTCCCTACTTTCCTCATTGTATGGCCGATACTTTGTGACATGTGACAGATGGACACACATATTGGGGAGGGTGCCATTATCAATCCATGTATTACTTAGTAAACTAATTTTGTGTTTTTGTAGATTAATAATACATACAGGGTTTTAAATATTTTCCTTCTGCTCCTTAGTGGATTGTCTTAGTGGATTTTCTTTGGAAACCATTAGTGTAGACCACAGTTTGTGAGGACTGGACCTTGACCATGTCCTAAACTTCACTGAAGGAAGAGGGCTAGGGTTGGACCCAGGAGAGGAGGCAGAACTTTCTTTATAGAAATCATGATTTGTAGCATATCTAGAAGAGGCCTAAGTGTTACTTGTTGGTAATATTTGTAGCTACAGTTCTAGATAAGAATTAAGCAGGTGAGTCAGAGAGAGGATTTAGCCAAGGAGAAAATTCACTTAAATTAAGTGAGACATTTGTTTTGGTAGACAAACTGTTACTCATTGTTGACCTAATTTTAACCCAGTTGAAGATGAAGTTTAAAATTCACTGTAAGTGTAAAGACAAAGGATAAATCAGGAATCCTGATTAAATGCTAATGATAAAGTAGCCAGGCATTGTAAATTTAATATAGTATTGAAAGCTAATTATTTTCTTATCTTAGATATCCGTGTAATAAAGTTTTTAAAACATTGGTCAACAAGGAACTTCAAAATAATTATTCTTCAAGGGACTTCCTGGTGGCACAGTGTTTAAGAATCTGCCTGCCAATGCAGGGGACACGGGTTCACGCCCTGGTCCGGGAAGATCCCACATGCCACGGAGCAGGCAAGCCCGTGCGCCACAACTACTGAGCCTGCACTCTAGAGCCCATGAGCCACAACTACTGAGCCTGTGTGCTGCAACTACTGAAGCTCGTGTGCCTAGAGCCCATGCTCTGCAACAAGGGAAGCCACCACAGTGAGAAGCCCACGCACCGCAACGAAGAGTAGCCCCCCACCCCCGCTCACCGCAACTAGAGAAAGCCCACGCGCAGCAATGAAGACCCAAAGCAGCCAAAAAATAAATAAATAAAATTATTTAAAAAATTATTCTTCAATTTATGGACAGTTCATACATTGGAATTCCTGTCCTCTTTCCTCAGAGGAGATGGGAGAGAGTAATTCTTAAGTATTCTAGCATGGTATCTGCTAAATGTGTGTTGCATTAAATTGAGAGCTAAGAGTGAGAAATAGTCCCTGAACCATCAGGATCAGTTCCAACTCAGGGACTGTGTCCTATCCATGGTTATCCCTCGTTAATCTGTCATTAAAGTTCACATGGGGACAATGTGGTAAGTTATAACTAAGTTAACAAGCTTTAGTATGGATTGCTAGTAAATTCCAAAGTATTTTTGAAAATTCTGAAACATACCTAATATTTGTAACATTGCATGTGGAAAATAACTTGTAAATGAATCTTTGGAACTTAACGTATTAGTAAGTTGGGACTACTTGTGTGATTAGAATCGAATTATGTCTTTCTTAACATGGATTTTCATTTAAGAAAGGAGGAAAGGTTTATAATATAGTAACTATAGTTCTCCTGAATAACTGATATATGTGTAACTTTCGGAAATTGCCTGTTTTGGAACTGAATTTATTTCCTTCTTTGCCTTGGGTACTAGCAAGTTTTGAATCATATTTCTGGTCCCTTTAATTTTTATATTGGCCAATTTCTGTTAACTTTGTGAAATGAAGTCAGGTTAAAAAATTCTCAGGAAAGCACTGATGTATACATGCCTAATGTTGTAAAAGTTTACTTAAAAATTGGTTCATTTGTAAATTTTAGAATACTGCTTGTTAAAAGGTCTGACCTACAGTCTGTGATGGTAATTAGTAAAGTTACCATTTATTAATAGCCATGGTGGGTATGGTGTCAGGAACCTGATATACTTGATCTCATTTAATCCTTATAATAATCTCTCCCAAATACTATTTATCATTACCAATACCAAATACCATTTGAGACAGTTATTATTATACTTATTTTATAGATAAGGAAACTGAAGATCAGAGTAATAAGTAATTACCCAAGGTTATGCTACTATTAAACAATCAGCTGGCTCTGTACTGAGGTTGCCCTGACTCCCAAAACCAGTGGTGCTCTTTTTACTTCGCTTCATTTCCTGTAAGGAACCTCGTGACTGAGAAGAGAGCAGGGAAAATTGTATTGGAAACACATCCTCCTTCCTAAGCACTTTTTATTGAACATATAGCACAAAGAGCCCTTAGGAGGTTGAATCTTTAAGATGTTGGTACTAATTATAAACTTTATATATATATATGTATTTTGTGTGTGTGTGGTAGAAAAAGCAGCGACGGAGACTTGATGGCCAAGAAACAAAAGGATCTAAGTTCATTACCTCCAGTGCAAGTGATTTCAGTGACCCAGTTTACAAAGAGATTGCTATTACGAATGGTTGCATTAATAGAATGAGTAAGGAAGAGCTCAGAGCCAAACTTTCAGAATTCAAGCTTGAAACCAGGTAATTAAAAATAACTTTTAAAAATTATAAAAGTAGTACATGTTCATCTAGAAAATCTTGAAAACACTGAAAAATGTCTGTAATCCTATTATAAAGGATTACTAACAATTCAAATAACAGCTGTAATTTACATTCTTATCCATGAATCTTTGTGTGACTCTGATTATTTCTGTCAGTCTTTTAGACAGTAGAGTAGTATTGCTGAGTTAAAGTTGATGAGTATTTTGATCATCTACCAGAAGTGTATAGGAGTATCTATCATTTTATACTGAGTATGTTTAAAAATTTTTTTAGTTGATCATTTGGTTGATAGATAATTATAACTTATTAACGAGATTGAGTATTTTTCCTTTTTCTTGTTCATTTGTATTATTTTTATAAAGATTTCTTTGAAACCAAGTAATTAAAAAAACAACTTTGACCTACTAGGAAGTATTTTTTCTTCTGTTTTAGTTTCTAAAAATATTCAGTATGATAGTAAGTGTTATGTTTAACTGTATGTATATTGAATGAGAAAATAATGCAGCTTAGCCAACTCAAGAGTGTGTATGTGTGCATGTGTGTGTATCTTCAATGAGATGTATACATACTTAAGTTTTAATAACTTTTTGTGAAACAAATCACTTTATTTTGACTTGGGGCATGGGGAAGGAATGACCTTCAGGATCCAGAAAAATATGTAGCTTCTTGATACACAAGAGAATTGCCAGGCATCTAGAAAAAAATAACTACAGGTAATAGAGGAAAACTTATTGTTTTGAGGTCCCCCTGAATCCTTATTCTCTTATAGGCAGTATTCCTCCTCTTTGCTTTAAAGTAGAGCTTCACTGCTTTTCAAAAGAGCACACATGTATTTTTTCCCCCTTCTCGATTGTCTACTCCATAATTTGTGAAGATTTTTACCTCCTTTCCCCCTGACTCTCTCTTCTGGAAATACAATGTGTAGCCTACTTAAGATTTTCTGGGCAAAATGTGTGTTCTTCCCAGGTGTGAAGATCAGTTGCTCACTCCTGACTTATATGTTAGCTAGAGAGATCAAATGTATGTTTATACATTTAGTCAACAAACACTTACTGAATTGTAAGCACTTTACTAGGTAATAATGTTATAAAGGTAAAACAGATCTACTCCCTGTTTTGGAAATCTCAGTCTTTTAGGAAAATTCACAAACCAATAATCACAATACAGAGTGACCAGAGCTGTATTGAAGGTCTGGCCAAGTACAGCGTGAGAACGCGGAAGAGTCTGTCTAAGGGATTCAGAAGTGACATTTGAATTGACTTAAAACAGAAAAGGGAGGGGGAGGGTATTTGGGGCGAAAAGAAATCAAAACTCCTAATTTCTGTTTGTATATTTTCTGCTACATGATCTTGCTTTTTCTTTGTACAACCAAAACTATGGAACAGGAAAGCATGCCCCATTTTCGGGACGTGGCTTGTATTGTGTTTTGTCTGCAGTGTGTAGTGTACTGTGGGGAGGGGGAGCATCTGAAGAAGATGATGAAATGATAGGTTGTAGCCTAGTGGTGAAGGAACTCTGTGCTAAAGTCTGCGTTTTACCTCGTAAGCAGAAGGGAGCCACTGAAATATTTCAGCAGGACGGTGGTGCTAGTGCTTAGCTCTCGAGCAAGGTGAAGAATGAAGAGGAGGGCTGTGATAGGGGAGATGTTTGCCAGAGTCCAGGAAGCTAATGGGAGCCCCACCTGAGAGAATTCAGGAGAACCAGATTCTCTATGTTTCTCTGAGTTGGAATTGGCAGAAATGGTGATTGTTTGGATGTGGAGGGGCAAGGGAGATGTTAAAGATAAAGTTTTCTTTCTGGAGTAACTGGTTGGTTATGTGTTTATGTTGCCATTAGGTTTGCAGACAGCATTTTAGTAAATAACGTTTCACCTTTAGTAAAATATAGTTTCTTCAAAAAAAGAAAGAAAGAAAAGAAATTAAGACAAACTAATCCAAAGCTGTCACATGACGCAGAGGTCACGCACAATACCTTAATATGAAAGGAGTTGAGGGTTTCCTTCCTAGGTTTTGGTAGTTTGGAAAATCTCAAGCAAATAAACATATTAACACATTTTGTCTTAAAACAACTTGCTGGTTAATTATCAGGATTTTTCATGGATAAGATTCCTTTTTAGTGGTAGTTTAGAAAGGAAAACAATAGGTTAGAAACATTTTTTCTAACGGTCGCTAATTGGTGACGGGGCCAAAATGCCTTCCTTGTCACTTCCCATTAGTTACAGTTTTTAGATCCTCTTATTTTTACTACCATTTTGTATTTGCAAGCCCTTACAGGACTCAACCAAGTAACAGTGAAGGAAGTTTAAGTAATGGTTGCTACTTTTGATCTTTTGAAGTAATATATACTGTTTGACAAACAAATGTGACCACCTTTACCCACCATTGTCATAAATTTAGAACAACTTTGCCCCACCTCCCTTTTGTGGAAGGTATATTTTAAAAATACCTGTAAAACAGAAATCTCCTGAATCAAATTCTACCCATGGTAAATTAAGAAATCTAATTGCAATTAAGAATCTACTGACTATGACAGTGTTCTTCTGGACATGGTTTATTCTAGGGTCTCCTAAATTAGTTTTCCTAGTTAAATAGCTAAGAGACATTCAACTTTATATACTACTAGGGTCATAATGCTTTCAAATTCATGTGGATTTTTTTAGTTGTCTAATTTACAAAAGAAAGGAAAGAGAGAGCATACTATGTTCAATTTTCCTGAATTTTCATTCTCTGAAATTTGTGTTTGGTCAGCAGAATAATTCAGTATTAATTTCGGTTTTTGTATCATGTACGTCATCTTATTATATAAGGCAACAGGGCTGTGTAGGTAGTGCATGCCGACAAAGGTTATGGTTTGAAAGACCAATATATATTTTATATATCGTACTACAAAAATGAAAAGTTACCTGTGAATTAAAATATTGATGCTGTATTAAACGTTCTGTTTTAATTAGTTCTTTACTAAATTAGCTTTGCTTTCTTTACATTTATTTTGGCTAACATTTGCTAAATTATGCTGGGATAATGCTGTCAGTGTTCAACCCAGTGCCAGCAGGTAAGAGTTCAGATTCTTGCCTGTAAAATCCACCTAAGCGTTAATTTTATTCTTATTTTCCTTAGAGGTGTAAAGGATGTACTAAAGAAGAGACTGAAAAACTATTATAAGAAGCAGAAGCTGATGTTGAAAGAGGGCAGTTGTGCTGACAGTTACTACGACTACATTTGTGTTATTGACTTCGAAGCCACTTGTGAAGAGGGTAACCCACCTGAGTTCATACATGAAATAATTGAATTTCCTGTTGTTTTACTGAATACTCATACCTTAGAAATAGTAAGTGAATTGTTTTAATTTTATTTTTAGCAGCAGCTATTCTGGGGTTGGCTACTAAGGTCCCATTTGCTGTTTCAGCTAGAATTAGAATTCTAAAGAGGGGGTGTTTGCTCTTGCTGCATACTTAATAGATGGGCTATAATAAAATAATTTCAGAGTCTGCTCCTCTCCTTTTCCAGTAGCTAAAACAAATAAACAAACAAAAAACAAAAAAAACTGATGCCTGGTCCTCATCCCAGAGATTCTGATTTAGTTGTTCCGTGGGGCCCCTGGCTTCAGCATTTTTTTTTAAAGCTTCTCCGTTGGTATGCAGTCAGGGTTGAGAACCACTGTGGTAGACTAATGTATACTCTGAACTATAAAAATGATAAGGTATAGCAATTACCTTTCAACTTAAAACTAGTTAGCTTTCTGGTGAAAAGTTTATGGGGGAAACAACTCTTGTAACCTTGGCTTCTAAGCCATATAACATATTTGCTTTAGATACTCATCATCAGTGCATTGTTAGTTTAGGAACTCAGCAGGATCCCTCCAAATTAATATCGTGTGTCTTGTAAATCCTGAACAAGGATTGTAACAGCTCATCTACTCTGAAGTACCACGTCTGTGGTATCCCCAGTTGCCACCAACACACTGGGAGTAAGTATAAAAAGGCTTGGTGCATTGAAATGCGTACAATTTTTTCTTTCTGTTGTTTGAAGCCTCTTTTAGTTATAGTCTTAATCAGCCCATTTATATAATTTCCTTGTCCAAAGCAGATTAAAGGTCAGTAAATTAAAAGAAAAAAATGACAGCTATGAAGGCAAATCATCTTGCATAACTCACTAGATCTTACTTCCTCTCTCTCACTCAAGGACATGGCTCTAGCCATTCTCCTCCATCATTTAGACATGAATGATTCATTGCTTTCTACTATATCGTTCCCATCACATACAAACTTGTTATTTTTCACACCATAAAAAGCCTTCACCTGATCCTACTCCCTGCCAGCTACCCCGTGTCTTTGTTCCTCTACAGCAGGTTTTTGTAAAAGTTGTATACACTTCTGTCTGTTTCCTCCCATTCTCTGTTAAACCCATACCACTTGTAGGTTTAAGTTATGTATTCCAGCCCATCACTCCACTAAAATCACCCTCAGTGTCATCTGTGACCTTTACCTAAGTCCTGGTGGAATTGACCACTGTCCTTCAAGTGACTGCCAGAACCCCTCATTCTCCTGCATTTTCGCCAGCCTCACTGGGTTCCCCTTCACAGTTTCCTTCGCTGGTTGCTCCTTTTCTTCTCAGCTTCCTAATATAGGATGCTGTAGGTTCAATCCCAGGTCCTCTTCTCTATATAGATCCTCTCCCTTAATGATCTCGTCTATCATCTTGTTCCATAGCTTTAGCAATGGAACCTCCCAGAGCTTTAGCTCAAATTCCTTTCCTGCAGAGATCTTGCTGCTAATTCCCTTCCTCCCTCCTATCCTCCCTCCCTTCCTCCCTCCCTTCCTCCCTCCCTCCCTCCCTCCCTCCCTTCCTTCCTTCCTTCCTTCCGGGCATTCCTTAACTCTTGCCTTCTAAATAAAGTCTAACTGGTTCTCTGTGCAATAGTGTAGCTTGACTACCCCACAGACCCAATGTTTCTGATCCCTCTTATCTACTCTACTTTTTAAGAACCCTCATCACCTTTTAACTTACTATGTAATTTATTTAAGTGATTATTAAATATTTGGTCAATGAATGCATAGTCCTCTGGCATCATTCTGCTGAAAGTATTAAATAGCAAATACAATTTTATTAATGTCATACTTAGTAGTACCTGCTTATAATGGTAAGGTAAGTTGCAGCATATTTTTTTAAGATTTTCATTTAAAATTATGAAACAAAATACTGATATTTGAAAGGATAGACTTCATTTATCTATGAAATTCAATTAAGTAGAATTTTTCCTTTTGCAATACGTCTGGTAAGTAAAGAACATCTATAACTTTTGAAGTTCAAATGTTCTTTGCTGTTCTTTTACTCTTTTATAATTGTTAGTAACTATTGATAATTCATCTGCTTAAAACACTAGTGTGTAAAAAGAATTTTATAAACACGATTTTTCTTAATTTTTTAATCTTCTACTATAAGTAATATTCTTTGTCTTTTTCCCCATAGCTACCTAGTATTAATAATTGCTGCCGATAAATCTTTAGGCTTTGAAATTGTCCTTAATTTTTAACAAGTGACTTAGTGTGATCTGGTTTAAGGGAGGCAGCATTGGGCCAGAGGAAAAAATGCTTAGAGACCTGAGCCTGATGATGACCACGCCATCCTTACCGAGTTCACAAAGTTGTTGTGAGCATAAAATAAGAAGGCAATCATGAAAGCTTCTTGAAGAGGTTAAACATTGCTAAAATAATTAGTAGTATTATTGCCCTTTAAATTACTACATATCATATAGTTAAATTTTGATTATTCAGAATTCAGTTTAGTAGAATCTTAATATAAAAATAAGGACTAGTCAGGAGTAAATGGGAGAGCAGGAATCTGAACTAATTTAGTTGTAACTGCAGACTGGCATTTCTTCAGCATACTACGTTATTTAAAAAGCTCTTACTATCTTGGACTAGAGGCTGCGTTAATAGGCTTTACAGTTTCAAAATATTATAAACAAAATCATTGACATTTTGCTCCTTTGGTTAAACTTTGGTTTGAAGACTTGCTTTCAGGTACTTGTTCTATCTTAAACTTTTTTAAACTATGAAGCATAATTTTTTAATTAAAAAATTAGAGTACTTTGGGAATAGGGCATTATCCTTAAATTGTTAAAGCTCTAGACAGGTCTGTGCCTTGAGCCATCTATAAGATTACAACCTTATGTGGCTGACATAGTCACGTTATGTATCATGTATCTTAAGTCATAGAAAATACTTTAACTTGCTGTCCTTCCGTTGTAGGAAGATACGTTTCAGCAGTATGTGAGACCAGAGATTAACACACAACTTTCTGACTTCTGCATCAATCTAACTGGAATTACTCAGGTTATAATTCTGTGTTCCTTTTTCTAGAGTTTGAAAGAAGCTTTGAAATTAGGGATTTATTTCATAGTTTAAAAAAATTATTGTTGTAAATAATTAAATGTGATACTTTCCTTGCTTGGTAAAGATCTTTTGTATTGTAATATTTAAAAAATAGAAAAGCACATTTTACACCTGGTAAGATTTTTTTTCAGCTTTTCCTTTTAAGGAGTTGTAATCATTTCATTTGTATGGAGCATTAGTGAAGGAAATGTTAGTTACCATGTTGAACTAGGAGATGAAGTTTTAAAATGTATCTGTTACAACCTGATTTTATATATAGCTTAATTTTTTTTTAGGCCTCTGATTTTTGGTTGTATTCTAATGTGGTAGGCCCTTTGTTCATTTATTTAGTTCCTTTATTCATTCATTCAACAAATATTTGAGGACCTGCTATAATATTCAATATTGGCCAAGCTATGATGGATACAAAGATGGTCAAGGCAGTCTCTCTCCTCAGCTCACTTAACAATCTGTAAGTCAGGGGGACAGACAGAGAAAAACACTGGTCACAGTATGGTTAGGAAGACTGACAGTCAGTGTTTCATTAGGGTGTCATGGGCATCTGTAGAAAGACCTCCCTCTGACAGAGGGAAGGGAGGGCTGTCCTGGGAAAAACTCAAGTTGGTGAACTTGGGCTGAGTCAACGATAGGTAAATAGGTGGAAAAGAATGACTGGGCAGGCATTTCATGTGTGAAGGGCAAAACTGTAAGTGGTTCGGGATGGTTCGGGTGTATTATGGGCTAGTGAGAAAATGTTCGCAAATAAAGCTAAAGTGATAGAGGCGAGCTAGATCATGAAGGGTCTTTGTGTGTCTTTTTGTCTGGAAGACTTTGGGGAGTGGTTGGAGAATTTTAAGTATGCAAGTGATGTGATGGATCATTCAGATGTGTAGTATGTTCTGGAAAGATGTGAGCTTCGAGATAGGGAAACCACTGTAGAGGGCTGTGGTTTTCAGCTGAGGAGAGATCTCCCTTTTCTCCCCTCTGGAGAAGCAGTAAGCCACTAGGTTGAGGCCTGAAAAAAGAGAACACCTGAGGATGATCTTAAATCTTAACCTGGGGAGGATTATATACTTCAGTTGAAAGCAGTCCCTAATACTTGGTTATAAACAATTTTTAATTGTCTTAAAAATGGAATTTTAGGTGAGTCTTAGCCTAGGAAACCATGAAGAGTTTAAAAGATCATAGTTAAGACTTTCTCCTACTGTTTCTTTCCCTCCAGTGTTTGTTTTGGGTAGGACTACATGTAACTAGCCAGATTTTTATATATTTTACTTTCATATCCTCAGGATCAGGTAGACAAAGCTGATACCTTCCCTCAGGTACTGAAAAAAGTCATTGACTGGATGAAATTGAAGGAATTAGGAACAAAGTATAAATATTCCATATTAACAGATGGGTAAGTATTTAGGAAATTTATCTTTTTTAATCTACTTTTTAAGATTAAAGATGTTCTAACTCATCCAACTTTCAGAATAACCACAGAAAATATTATTTACTAAAGGAGTCCCCACAACAGACAGTAGTTTTCCTTTTACATTCTTATTCTTGGTTAAATTTTAAGTCCTAGACGTCAGAGAGAGGAGGGAAAGCAGAGATAACAATCTGATCCAGTGCTAGAAGAAGATTAAATATTAATGTATAAAACTTAAATGACTTTACTGAAACACTGTTTTTATTAGGACACTTCCTTGCTCAAGAAAGTCCAGACTCTTCAGTCTGGCTTTCAAGGCTCTGTTGTCTAATCCCACGCTGCCCGTGTAGCCTAATCCTCCTGCCGTTTTTCTTTTTTACTCCAGTCAGGCTGGCCCATGAACCACACGGTTTAACCTTCCTCTCTGTACCCATACAGCTTTCCTCTCTGCTGGAAGGTTCTCTTCCTTGACTCTTCTTTATTATTACCCAGAGCCTACCTCATATTTTATTTTGGACACTACAACTCACGTTGACCTTTTTCTTGAAGCCTTACAGCCTCTGATACGTACCATTCATGTTGGCATCTGACTAAATATTCTGATATCTAAACTTGATGTGTGTAAGACTTAGGTTTGCAAGGAGATTAAAACTCCATTCAGAGCAAGGATTTTTGCTACTTGGTAGTCTTTCATATTGCTTACTATAGTGCTGAGCTCAAAATTATGCTCCAGAAGCATTAGTTAAATGAAAAGCCAAGTGGGGAGATGAGAGAGATTAAAACAGAGATTAACAGCATTGTGCTGAGGCACCTCCTATACCCTATGCTATTAAGGTTGAAGAAGAAAGTCCTAATGAACTTCTGTTTCAAATTGTGGACAAAAGCTGAGGTGTCACCTAAGTGAAGGGTTTAGAGGCCCTCAAGTGCAATAGGAGAAGAGCATTGAATTTAGGCCCATCATAATTGTGCTTAAAAATGGAAGTTTGGGAAAATGTTGATGGGCCTCTTTAGCAATCTGTTCCTGATTTTCAACATGAATGAGCAGTGTTCATGCTAAAGTACACAGGTGTTTCTGTCATAACATGGTGTGTGCAATTCTGTAAAAAACCTCACATTCTGGGACAGATCATTCAAAATCTGTGCAATTTTGTAACCAGAGGACTAACAAAAACAATAATTGATACCTCCAGAAATAATTTGGACAGCCCAGGCAAGCTTACCGTGGTCTGTAGAAGGCACCTCAGAGGATGTTACAAAGGCACAGAAGCCAGAGGATCGTGGGGGCAGGTGCTTGTTCTCCTGTTGCTGGCACAGCAGCTGAGTCGAGAGCTTTTTCTTTCCTGCTGAAGGTTATAATTTCTACTGCTGCAATTCTGACTCCTTTTGCCGAGGAAAAACCACATATGAGGCAACATAATTTCTACATGATACAGCCAGGATTCTCCTACTTAACTACATAGGTTGATTCGTGTTGTAGAAACATATGCTGTGGCAGAGCAAATTGTATTCTAACTACTTGATATCAGCTACGTTTGTTTCTCTCAAGTATTTTGTTCATTTGTTTGTGTTTTATTTCAAAGCATACCTTCAAGGAACTTCTAATGTGATAAACTTGGCATTAAAAGTAAGCTGAGCAGTTATTTTAGAGTGGTAAAAAAAAAAAACAAGATAGAGGTGTGCCTAGGTAATCAGAACCATAAAAATGGTCAAGATGAGCCCAATAAGAGTTAGACAGTTTGTCAAAAAAAATTTAATATATCCAACTTCCACTTTGCTTTTTAAAGTTTGTTTTTGAATTATTATTTTGGAGGAAGAGAAGTTAATTTTCTAAGGTTGGTGTTATGTGTGAATATAAGAAAGGTGATGTGTAAATAAAAACAGAGTGACTTAAAATCCTCATTTTTAAGAATGGTATAGCATTTATTTAATCCAGATTTTTTTCCTCTTTTGATTTAAGTTCATGGGATATGAGTAAGTTCCTGAACATTCAGTGCCAGCTAAGCAGGCTCAAATATCCACCTTTTGCCAAAAAGTGGATCAATATTAGAAAGTCATATGGAAACTTTTACAAGGTAAGATTTCTATATTGATTATACTGCTCTTGATAAATTTATATTTTGCATGTACATAAAGTTATGATTTACTAGGTGCTTTTCACAGAAAACGGTCATATAATTAGTTGTTATTCTTCAGATTCCAAATAGTTATGTTCATGTGAGCTTAGAAAAATAAGCTATATTCCTCACTCAACCTGTTACTTAAATAGGGTAACTATATATGTATGATCTTCAGTAACAGAGGTTTGAAACTGTAGGGGTATTCAATATATGGGTTGTTTGTGGAACAGATGCTCCCCACTGATTTTTCATTTTAATTTTATCAAAGTTAATACGTGTGTGTAGTGTAAATTTTTAAAAATAGTATTGCAAGTCTCATAACAAATGGCAGTCTTCCACCATGGCCCTCACCAGTACTGGTTCCTATTCTCCCAAACACTTTTAACTTTTTAAAGTTTTTCTTCTCATATTAACCTTCCTGTTTCCAGATTATATATTTATGCTATTTCTTGAATTTTCAGTCTGAGGTATCTATTGAGTTCCTGCAATGGAAAGTGAAGATTCAGCTCCATTTAACAGCTACCATTCCTGCCTGTCCTTCCCCTCCCTGCATCTTTCTTAGCTATGTTAGCTTTATAATCAAATCATTATTCGGTGTTTACATTTCTAATGATTATGGAGAGTGTTCACTTTTCCCCAGATTTAATAATTGACTTCTTTAGTTGTTTTCTTATGCTGTTACTCTCCATTCAAACTGTAAATCACTTTTCAGTACTCAAAACACTCAGGTGGTGTGTCAGTTTTTCTTTTTTCGTTTTCTTTTTTTTCCTTTTTTACCTTGGAGACTAGCTTTCTGGAACCTTTAATCCTGTTCTAATCTGAACTGTTCTTCAGGCTTCTTCAAAAATCATCCTAGAAGATTTCCTTTGCTTCTCTATCACATGTTAGATCTTGGGTCATCTTTTTCCCTTTACAACCACATTTTGGTGAAGCACATCCTTTCCTGAGAAAAGGTGCTTTTGTCTCAAAACATTTTTTTTTGTTTTTTTTGTTTTAGCATTTTAAAATTGAGAACTATGCGTACAGAAAAGTGGATTTTGACAAATTTTTTTAGAGTGAAATCCCTTGTAAATTCCACCCACTTAACCCTCTTCCTTCCTCCCAGAGCTCCTGTAATCCATACTTTCATGGGGATCATTTTCTTGTTTTTCCTTACAGCTTTATTTTATTATTATTATTATTTTTATACATCTTTATTAGAGTATAATTGCTTCACAATGCCGTTAGTTTCTTTTGTACAACAAAGTCAGTCAGCCATATGCATACATATATCCCCATATACTCTCCCTCTTGAGCCTCCCTCCCACCCTTCCTTATAGCTTTAATATTTATATGTTGATCCTTATAGCATATGGTTTAGTTTTGCCTGTTTTTGAAAATGATATAATTAGCATCATACTGGCTGTATTGTTTATTTTGCTTTTTTCCTCAACATTATATTTGAGCTTCATCCTTCTTGTGTATATAGCTGAAGTTCATTTATTTTACTGCTGTGTAGAATTCCATTGTGTTGGTTTATCTACTTTGGGTGGTTTTTGGTTTGGGGCTTTTTATGAACAGTGGTGCTATAAACATTCCTGTGCATATCTTCTGGTGCCTTGCGTGCTCATTTCTCCAGAGTATAAGCCTAGGAGTTGAATTGCTGAGTTATAGAATATGTACCACATTGAGATTACTTGATAAGGCAAAAATTGTTTTCCAAAGTGGTTGTACCAGTTGGCACTCTCACAAGAAGAGTGTGTGATTTACTATTGCTCCACGTCTTTGCCAGTATCTGGTATCGCCAGTCATTTAAAATGTTTGTAAGTGTGGTGGATGTGTGATGACATCTCATTGAGGTTCTGATTTGCATTTGCCTAATTACTCATGCAACTGAGCTCCTTTTCCTATGTTATTAGTCATTTGGATTTCTTTCCTTTGATTATATTTGGTAAATATTTTTTCCTTTTTTGTGGATTTTTCACTAATTTTGTGATTTCTTTAAAAAAACTTGGTTTTTCTCAGTGGAGAAAAGACAGCCTCTTCAATAAGTGGTGCTGGGAAAACTGGACAGGTACATGTAAAAGTATGAAATTAGAACACTCCCTAACACCCTACACAAAAATAAACTCAAAATGGGTTAAAGACCTAATTGTAAGGCCAGACACTATCAAACTCTTAGAGGAAAACATAGGCAGAACACTCTATGACATAAATCACAGTAAGATCCTTTTTGACCCACCTCCTAGAGAAATGGAA
>NC_041233.1:98296106-98307517 GCF_002837175.3 Physeter macrocephalus | reverse complement strand
GAGATATGGGAACATATGTATATGTATAACTGATTCACTTTGTTGTAAAGCAGAAACTAACACACCATTGTAAAGCAATTATACTCTAATAAAGATGTTAAAAAAAAGTTGGTTATGAAAAATTACAAACATATACAAAAGTAGACAGATACAATGAACTCTCATGACTCAGTTTCAAGAGTTATTAACTCATGACCAACCTTGTTTCATCTATAACCTTACCCACTTTACCTTTTCCTTATTATTTTGAAGAAGATCTTAAACATTATTTCATTTGCTTTGTAAACATTTCATCATGTAACCCCCAAAAGATAAGGACTTTTTTAGAGAGCATAACCACCACACCATTATCACACCTAAAAAAATTAACAGTAATTCCTTAATGTTATCAAATCATCATAAATATCATAAATATTTTGTTTTCTTTTACCTTTTGTGTGTTGAATGAGGATCAGAATAAACTTCACACATTTGCAGTTGGGTGACATGTCTCGTAAGTTTAAAATTATTTTTATTATTTTTAAAAATTATTTATTATTTTTGGATGCATTGGGTCTTCATTGCTGTGCACGGGATTTCTCTAGTTGCGGTGAGCGAGGGCTCCTCTTTGTTGCGGTGCGCAGGCTTCTCATTGCAGTGGTCTCTCGTTGCGGAGCACTGGCTCTAGGCATGTGGGCTTCAGTAGTTGTGGTGCGTGGGCTTCAGTAGTTGTGGCTCGCGGGCTCTAGAGCCCAGGCTCAGTGGTTGTGGCGCATGGGCTTAGTTGCTCTGCGGCATGTGGGAACCTCTCGGACCAGGGCTCGAACTTGTGTTCCCTGCATTGGCAGGCAGATTCTTAACCACTGCGCCACCAGGGAAGCCCCAAGTTTTTAAATTTATAAATTCCTTTCCCGCCTCCTTTTTCCCTTTAGCAGTTGTCCCCCCGCACCCCACCCCAAGAACGTGAGCCATTTGTCCTGTAGAGTTTCCCATAGTCTGGATTTTGCTTGTTGTATCCTGTGATATAGTTTCAAATGTGCCTCTGTCCTCTGAATTTCATATAAATTTGTAGGGGCTGATCAGCTTTAGATTCTTTTCATGCTACAACTCCCAGCTGGTAATGTGTTCTTATGTAAGGGGTCTTTCTCCACCCTTTAACTTAGAGGAATAATTTACTTATTCTAAGGATAATTATTAACAATTACTAAAATCATAAAAGAATTTTCAGGTCTGCGTAAAAACATCTACAGCTCATAGTACCTTAGAGTGATCAGAAAGTTGTAGATACGTTAAGGCAAAATTGCCAGTGCTTTTTTGAGTAGAGTTGAAATTTTCTGTGGATCTCTTTATATTGGTCAGTTTCTTAGGCTGCTCTTTTCTGTGTGGTTTCCCCCCTTTGTACTAGATACCAATTATAATGCTGATTAGTAGTGTAAGTTGAGGAAACATTTTCCTTTTTAAAAATTTTCTTCTCTTCCCATTTGTATATTATATTCTTTGGAGAAATGTCTATTCAAGTTCTTTAAATCAGGTTGTTTGCTTTTTTTGTTGTTGAGTTTTAGGAATTCTTTGTATATTCTAGATGGTAATCCCTTTTCATATATGTGATTTGCAAATATTTTCTTCCATTCTGTGGGCCGCCTTTTCACTCTGTTGATAGTGTCCTTTGATATATAAAAGTTATGAATTTTGTCAGTCAAGTAAAATAATACATTACAGAAAAATACCATGCCAAAAAATTAGTTTGGGTTAAATTTAGATGTTCAGAACAAATGCATTTCCTTTCATAAATGATTTGTTAAGTTATAAAACTGCAAACTTTTTAGATGTTTTAAGGATTCCATTTGTTTATATGTATTTTTATCTAAAACTCTAAGATCATTATTTTAAAGCTCTGAAGGTATATTTATTTGCTTCATTTGACCCGAGAGTATTTGCCCTTTGCCTAACTTTATTTAGCTATTACTGTTCATTTTCAGCTTCTTATTTTTCCACTTCACAATGACTTATAGAATACTAAAGAATTATTTACTGAGCTGTTTATTTTTCAGGTTCCTAGAAGCCAAACCAAGCTGACAATAATGCTTGAAAAACTCGGAATGGATTATGATGGGCGGCCTCACAGTGGTCTTGATGACTCTAAGAACATTGCCCGAATAGCAGTTAGAATGCTGCAGGATGGGTGTGAACTCCGGGTTAATGAGAAGATGCATGCAGGGCAGCTAATGAGTGTGTCCTCTTCACTACCAATAGAGGGCACTCCAGCGCCACAAATGCCACATTCCAGAAAATAACAGCATTTTTGTGCTTTTGCCCGTGGATCATTCACTCTAACTGGAGCTGCTACAAAGAGGTAGCAGATGAATACTTATTGAATTAGTCCTTCAGTGCAAAATTTAAGCACCTTAAACATTTAAAATCTTATTACAGTTATAGATATATGCATATGTATGTGAACAGATTCTGTGGGGAGGGCATATTGAATTCTTTGTTGAATTCTTTGTCACCAGCACTTTTGATATGGGCAGTATTTGTTACACAGTAACAGTTCCTGCTTAGAACTGAATTTTATAATTTAAGGTGTCCAAGATGTGTTCCTTTTGGTTTTAAAATACAGAGGTTTACTGGCTCTCCCCTTGAATGTCATACCTTATTGATGTTAAAATATATAATGTGTTTCTACATTAACATCATTAGATCAGATCATTTCTTAAAATGCAGAAAAGATTGGAAAGGTGGGCCTTATCTAGCCTTTGGGTTTTAAGAATGTCAGTGTCCTTTTGATTTTTGAAATGTATATGTGAAGGTCAGTTGTGAGTGGTGAATTTCATAAAGTACTTGGTACACATATCTGCCTTTGTTTTTTTTTTTAATTTATAATTGGAAGATTCATGATAGATTATAGGGTCTGATTAATAATTCAATTACTGATGAGGTTAATGGAAATTCAAAAGAAAATACCATTTAAAGGAATATAAGGGCTACAGCTTGAACTTTATAATACATAGATAAATCATTGGGGTTTTTTGGATTTGGTTTTTTGGTTCCCCTCCCCCTTGTGACATATATCTATCTGCCTTGTTTCTTAAATCTAAGAGACTATGCTTTGAATTAGATTTAAAATTAAAGGTCACCACTTAATTTTGCATTTGTATTCAACATTATGAGTGAGGTTAGTAAAGTCGAATAATGCTTTCTACCATATCTTACGTTTCTATTACTAAAACTTGATTTTACATAGTGAGTGACCACTAAATGTTGAATAGTTAAATCTTAACTAATTCTAAAAACAAAAATGTGTTTATATAGAGTTGAGAAAGTAAAACTCTCTTTATCTAGAAGCTAAAAATACATGTTTTCAGAATTGGATTTCCCCCTATAGCCTTCCTAGAACAATTTCATTAACATTGTTTGCTTCTTTTCGTTTACTTCCTAATAGTAATTGTGATGCTACTTTATTTTAATGATTTATACATTATAATCAAATGAATTTTATAGAGGTCTTCCAACCCTGGTGCATAGGAGAAAAGTAGGCATTTTTTTTGGTATGAGAATTCTCCACACAGTGCTGTAGCTTTTTAACTTAAAAGAATGAATTTCTGTCTTTGAGCAGTAGTTATAGAATCAGCATAATAAAAAAAAAGTGGATAACAGAAGGCACAAGGGTGGACAAAATACACATTATAGTAAAACAAGGACATCTAGATGTTTTAGGTTTAAACAGAAAACTCTTGGGGTGAAATGGATATATGCTAAGATTTTTGTGAATCCCAAATAGCACCATACAGTATACCATAAAGTATTACTGGACGTTTTAAAGCATTTTCTTCAAATCCTTACAGAGGTACTGTGCCAGGGCCAAGTAGTAGAAAATAGGAAATCACTAGTGAGGTGTGGATGCTGGGCAGTCCACTCACACTCCCTAGGCGACCTTTCCACATAGCCACCTCGTCGTAGAATTCAGATTCATGCCACAGCAAAGCTGGAATCCTCTCTCACCAGCTTCCAGGGTTGCTCACAAGAGCTAAAAACTGCAAGTGGCAAATCTGACTATGGCAAGGAACTACTACATTGCCCTCCTCCTTTATTTTGTTTTTAAGTCAAGTTGCTAAACTCTTTGCCTGTTTTTCTTTTTGCCAAGTACCCAAGTACCCACAAGCTCATTTTATATTTCTTTTTAAGACCTTCACCATTATAAGCTCTCAATATCCTTTTGGCTCAACCGAATATTTTATTCGGTGATGCTTTACTGTCCTGATTCATTTTTTAAACTTTACCGAGGAATAATTGACAAATATAATGTATATGTTTAAGCATAAATGTAGTGATTTGATGCACATTGTGGAGTGGTACCAAGATCAACTGACACACACATCACCTCATATAGTTAGCTTTTTTTTTTTTTTTTTTTTTTAATGGTGAGAATGCTTGAGGTGTACTCTTAGCAATTTTCAGGTATACAGTACGGTACTATTAACCATAGTCACAATGCTGTATGTTACATCCTCAGAAAGTATTCTTTGTATAACTGAAAATGTGTATCCTTTGACCTATGTTGTTGCCCTATCCTGCCATCCCCAGCCCTTGGCAACCATCGTTCTATTCTCTGTTTCTATGAAATTGGTGCTTTTTTTTTTTCTTTTTCTAGATTCCACCTATAAGTGATACCATACGGTGTTTGTTTTCTCCGTCTGGCTTATTTCACTTAAACCTCCAGGTCATCCACATTGTCACAAATGGTAGGATTTCCTTCTTTTTTACGGCTGAATAACATTCCTCTGTGTGTGTATGTGTTTGTGTGTGTGTGTGTACAGTTTTTGTTCGTTTCAAGGTATTTTTCGAGTTCCCTTTTGACTTCTCCTTTGAGCCACTAGTTGCTCAGAAGTGTGTTGTATAATTTCCACATATTTGTGGACTTCCTAGCTCTCATCCTCTTATTGATTTCTAGTTTCATACAATTGTGGTCAGAAAAGATACTTGATATGATTTCAGTCATCTTAAATTTGTTGAGACTGTTTTTATGACCTGTGATCTATCCTGAGAATGTTCTTTGTGTGCTTGAGAAGAATATGTACAGGTGTACCTCAGAGATAGTGCGGGTTTGGTTCCAGACCACTACAGTAAAGCGATTATCACAATAACGTGAGTCACATGAATTTTTTTGTATATTTACAGTATACTGTAGTATATTAAGTGTGCAATAGTATTATGTCTTAAAAAAAGTATATACCTTAATTAAAAAATACGTTATTGCTGAAAAATGCTAACCATCATCTGAACCTTCAGCAAGTCATAATCTGTCTGCGGCTGGAGGGTCTTTCCTCGATGCTGATGGCTGCTGACTGATCAGGGTGGTGGCTGCTGAAGGCTCGGGTGGCCGTGACAGTTTCTTAAGACAACAATGAAAGTTTGCCACATCGATTGATTCTCACAAATGATTTCTCTGTGGCATGCAGTGCTGTTTGACAGCATTTTACCCACCTTTCAAAACTGGAGTCAGTCCTCTCAAACCTTGACACTGCTTTATCAACTAATCTTATGTAATATTGTAAATCCTCTGTTGTCATTTCAATAGTCTTCACAGCAACTTCACCAGGAGTAGATTCCTTCTCAAGAAACCACTTTCTTTGCTCATCCATAAGAAGCAACTTTCCATCCATTGGTTTTATCATGAGGTTTCAGCAGTTCATTCACATCTTCAGGCTCCACTTCTAGTTCTCTTGCTATTTCCACCATATCAGCAGTTACTTTCTCCACTGAAGTCTTGAACCTCTCAAAGTCATCCATGAGGGTTGGAGTCAACTTCTTACACACTCCTGTGAATGTTGATATTTTGACCTGTTCCCATGAATCACAGATGTTCTTAATGACATCTAGAATGGTGAATCATTTCCAGAAGGCTTTCAGTTGACTTTGCCCAGAACCATCAGAGGAATCTGTATCTATTGCATCCTTAGGAAATGTATTTCTTTACCTGTTTTGTTTTGTTTTGTTTTGTTTTTTTTCGGTACACGGGCCTCTCACCGTTGTGGCCTCTCCCATTGCGGAGCACTTTGTTTTGTTTTGTTTTTTTTCGGTACACGGGCCTCTCACCGTTGTGGCCTCTCCCGTTGCGGAGCACAGGCTCCGGACGCGCAGGCCCAGCAGCCATGGCCCACGGGCCCCGCCGCTCCGCGGCATGTGGGCTCCTCCTGGACCAGGGCACGAACCCCTGTCCCCTGCATTGGCAGGCGGACTCTCAACCACTGCGCCACCAGGGAAGCTTAGGAAATGTATTTCTTAAAGAATAAGACTTGTAAGTCAAAATATTCCTTGATTCATAAGCTGCAGAATGGATGTTGTGTCAGTAGGCATGAAAACAACGTGGATCTTATTGTACATCTCCATCGGAGGTCTTGGGTGACCAGGTAGGTGCATTGTCAATGAGCAGTAATATTTTGAAAGAAATCTTTTTTTCTGAGTAGTAGGTCTCAACAGTGGGCTTAAAATATTCAGGAAACCATGTTGTAAACATGTGCTGTCATCTAGGCTTTGTTGTTCCATTTATAGAGCACAGGCGGAGTAGGTTATCATCATTCTTGAGGGCCCTAGGGTTTTCGGGATGGTAAGTGAGCATTGGCTTCAGCTTTAAGTGACCAGCTGCATTAGCCCCTAACAAGAGAGTCAGCCTGCCCTTTGAAGCTTTGAAGCCAGGCATTGACTTCTCCTCTCTAGCTGTCAGAGTCCTAGATGGCATCTTCTAATAGAAGGTGGTTTTGTCTACATTGAAAATCTGTTGTTCAGTATAGTTACCTTCATTAATTACCTTAGCTGGATCCTCTGGATAACTTGCTGCAGCTTCTATATCTGCAGTTGTTGTTTCACCGTACACTTCGATGTTATGGAGATGGCTTCTTTCCTTAAACCTCACGAACAAACCTCTGCTGGCTTCACACTTTCCCTTTGCAACTTCCTCATCTCTCTCAGCCTTCATAGAATTGAAGAGAGTTAGGGCCTTACTTTGGATTATGCTTTGGCCTAAGGGAATGTTGTGGCTAGTTTCGTCTTATCGGACCGCTAAAACTTAAACAACAATAAAACTTTTTCTTATAATTCGTGTGTTCGCTGGAGTAGCACTTTTAATTTCCTTCAAGAACTTTTCCTTTGCATTCACAACTTGGCTAACTGTTTTGGTGCAAGAGGCCTAGCTTTTGGCCTATCTTGGCCTGTGACATAACTTTTTCACTAAGCTTAATCATCTCTAGCTTTTGATTTAAAGTAAGAGATGTGTGGCTCCTCCTTTCACTTGAACACTTAGAAGCCATTATAGGGTTATTAATTGTCCTAATTTCAATATTGTGTTTCAGGGAATAGAGAGGCCCAAAGAGAGGGAGAGAGATGGGAACAGCTGGTTGGTGGAGCAGTCAGAACACACATAACACTTATTAAATTCGCTGTCTTATTTGGGCACAGTTTGTGTGCTTCAAAACAATTACTGTAGTAACATCAAAGATCACTGATCACAGATCACCATAACAAATATAATAACAATGAAAAAATTTGAAATATTGCAAGAATTACCAAAATATGACACAGAGACACAAAGTGAGCAAATGCTGTTGGAATAATAGCACCAATAGATTTGCCTAACACAGGGTTATTACAAACCTTCCGTTTGTAAAAAGTGCAGTATCTGTGAGACACAATAAAGCAAAATGCAACAAAATGAGGTATGCCTGTATTCTACTGTTGTTGGGTGGAATGTTCTGTATATGTATGTGCTAGGTCCATTTGATTAAAGTGTCATTCAGGTCCATTATTTTCATACTGATTTTCTGTCTGAATGATCTATCCATTGTTGAAAGTGGGATATTGAAGTCCTCTACTATTATTGCATTGCTGTGTATTTTTGCCTTCAGATCTGTTAATAATTGTTTATTATATTGAGGTGTTCCAGTATTGGGTATGTACATATTTACAATTGTTATATCCTGTTGAAGTTAATTCAGACCTCTTTATCATTGTATAGTGACCTTCTTTGTCTTTTGTTACAGCTTTTGAGTTAGTCTGTTTTGATATAATTATAGCTACTCTTGCTCTCTTTTGTTTTCCATTTTAATGGAATCTTTTTCCATACCTTTACTTTCAGCCTATGAGTGTCCTTATAGCTTAAGTGAGTCTCTTGTAGTGAGCATATAATTAATTAGGTGTTGTTTTTATGTCTATTCAGCCACTCTACATTTTTTAATTGTAAAAACCATTTACATTTAGAGTACTTATTGATAGGTAAGAACTCATCTCCATTTTGTTCATTGCTTTCTGATTGTTTTGTAAGTCCTTTGTTCCTCTCTTTATGTTTGTCTTTGTGAGTTGATGACTTTTTGTAGTGGTATGCTTTGGTTCTTTTTGCTTTATCATTTGTGTATCTATTATAGGTTTTTTTTTTAACATCTTTTTTGGAGTATCATTGCTTTACAATGGTGTGTTAGCTTCTGCTTTATAACAAAGTGAATCAGCGATACATATACCTATATCCCCATATCTCTTCCCTCTTGCGTCTCCCTCCTTCCCACCCTCCCTATCCCACCCCTCTAGGTGGTCACAAAGCACCTAGCTGATCTCCCTGTGCTATGCAGCTGCTTCCCACTAGCTATCAGTTTTACATTTGGTAGTGTACATATGTCCGTGCCACTCTCTCACTTTGTCCCAGCTTACCCTTCCCCCCACCATGTCCTCAAGTCCATTCTCTAGTATGTCTGCGTCTTTATTCCCGTCCTGCCCCTAGGTTCTTCATGACCTTTTTTTTTTTTTTTAGATTCCATATATATGTGTTAGCATATGGTATTTGTTTTTCTCTTTCTGACTTACTTCACTCTGTATGACAGACTCTGGGTCCATCCACCTCACTACAAATAACTCAATTTCATTTCTTTTTATGGCAGAGTAATATTCCATTGTATATATGTGCCACATCTTCTTTATCCATTCTATGTTATAGGTTTTTGCTTTGTAATTACCATAAGGCTTTCATTATATAATTGATCCTTGAACAACACAGGTTTGAACTGTGTGGGTCCACTTACATGTGATTTTTTTTTCAATAGTAAATGTTACAGTACATCGCAGTTTGCATTTGGTGGAATCCACAGATGTGAAACTGGATACAGAGGAACCAAGTGTACGGAGGACCAACTATAGTTACAGAATTTCAATTACATGGAGGGTCAGCAACCCTAACTCCTGTGTTGTTCAAGGGTCAACTGTACATCTTATGGTTATAGTAGTCTATTTTAGGCAAGCTGATAACAACTGCACTTAATTGCATAAAAAAGTCTTCACGTTTACTTGCCCTACCTACACATTTTATGTTGTTGATGTTCCATTTTACATCTTTTTGTATTGTGTATCCATTAACAAAGTATTGTAGCTATAGTTATATTTAACAGTTTTATATCTTAATCTATATGCTAGAATCCAAACTGATCTACACACCACCATTGCAGTATTAAGAGTATTTTGAATTTGAGTATATATTTACCTTTACCAGTGAACTTTATATTTTTTATATGTTTTAGTGTTCCCAATTAGTACCCTTTCATTTCAGCTTGAAGAACTCCCTTTAGCATTTATTGTAAGGCTGGTCTAGTGGTGATAAATCCCTGTTTTTGTATGGGAAAGTCTGTATCTCTCCTTAGTTTCTGAAGAACAACTTGGCTGGGTAAAGTGTTCTTGGTTGACAGTTTTTTCTTTTAGCACTTTGAATTTATTATCCCTCTCTTTTCTAACCTATGAGGTGTCTGCTGAGAGGTCTGATAATACGTTATTAGGATTCCCTTGTATATAATAAGTCTTTGTTTTCTTGCTTTCAAAATTTTCTTTGATTTTTGAGATCTCTATTATAGAGTTCTTTGGGTTGAATCTGCTTAGGGATCTCTGAAGCTTTATGTATCTGCATGGCCATATCTCTCTCCAGATCTGGGACGTTTTCAGTCATTGTTTCTTTAAATAAATTGTCTGTCCCTTTCTCTCTTCTCCTTTTTGGACTCCTGTAGTACAAATGTTGTTTCACTTGATAATGTACCATAATTCCCATAAACTGTCTTCACTCTTTTTCATTCTAATTTCTTTTTTATCCTCTGGATAATGTTAAGAGATCTGTCTTAAGTTTGCAGATTCTTTCTTCTGCCTGACTGAGCCTGCTGTTGAAGCTCTATTGATTTTTCATTTCATTCACTGTCTTCTTCAGCTTCAAAATTTGTTTAGTTCTTTTTTATGATTTCTTTTTGTTGAACTTTCCATTTTTTTCATGCATTGCTTTACTGAGTTCACTGAGTTGTCTATCTGTGTTCTCCTGAATCTTGCTAAACTTCCTTAAAATGATTGTTTTGAATCTTTATTTCAGGTAACTCACAGATCTTCATTTTTCAGGGTGTCAGTTACTGAAAAATTACTGTGTTCCTTTGGTGGTGTCATGTTTCCTTGCTTTTTCATGTTTCTGATGGCTTTGCTTTGGTGTCTGTGCACTGAGGGAGCAGTCACCTTTTCCAGTTTTTTGGCCTGGCTTCTGTAGGAAAGACTTTCACCTGAAGTTGGTTGTACAGGCCCCGACTGGGTGGGATGCAGCGTCTTGGGTTCCTGGGAGAGCACAGTGGTGTAGTCTCTGTGTAGCCCTGTTAGCGGAAGTCAGCTGTGGTGAAGACGGATGGGATCTTCTGTGGCCAAGGCTGCAGAGGTCCTGTGGTGGCTAGGGCTGTTGGGATCCTCAGAGGTGAAGATTGCTGGGGTCATCCTGCTCTTTTTTTTTTTTTTTCTATCCATTGTTGAAAGTGGGATATTGAAGTCCTCTACTATTATTGCATTGCTGTGTATTTTTGCCTTCAGATCTGTTAATAATTGTTTATTATATTGAGGTGTTCCAGTATTGGGTATGTACATATTTACAATTGTTATATCCTGTTGAAGTTAATTCAGACCTCTTTATCATTGTATAGTGACCTTCTTTGTCTTTTGTTACAGCTTTTGAGTTAGTCTGTTTTGATATAATTATAGCTACTCTTGCTCTCTTTTGTTTTCCATTTTAATGGAATCTTTTTCCATACCTTTACTTTCAGCCTATGAGTGTCCTTATAGCTTAAGTGAGTCTCTTGTAGTGAGCATATAATTAATTAGGTGTTGTTTTTATGTCTATTCAGCCACTCTACATTTTTTAATTGTAAAAACCATTTACATTTAGAGTACTTATTGATAGGTAAGAACTCATCTCCATTTTGTTCATTGCTTTCTGATTGTTTTGTAAGTCCTTTGTTCCTCTCTTTATGTTTGTCTTTGTGAGTTGATGACTTTTTGTAGTGGTATGCTTTGGTTCTTTTTGCTTTATCATTTGTGTATCTATTATAGGTTTTTTTTTTAACATCTTTTTTGGAGTATCATTGCTTTACAATGGTGTGTTAGCT
>NC_041233.1:98288814-98294714 GCF_002837175.3 Physeter macrocephalus | reverse complement strand
GATCTGGGACGTTTTCAGTCATTGTTTCTTTAAATAAATTGTCTGTCCCTTTCTCTCTTCTCCTTTTTGGACTCCTGTAGTACAAATGTTGTTTCACTTGATAATGTACCATAATTCCCATAAACTGTCTTCACTCTTTTTCATTCTAATTTCTTTTTTATCCTCTGGATAATGTTAAGAGATCTGTCTTAAGTTTGCAGATTCTTTCTTCTGCCTGACTGAGCCTGCTGTTGAAGCTCTATTGATTTTTCATTTCATTCACTGTCTTCTTCAGCTTCAAAATTTGTTTAGTTCTTTTTTATGATTTCTTTTTGTTGAACTTTCCATTTTTTTCATGCATTGCTTTACTGAGTTCACTGAGTTGTCTATCTGTGTTCTCCTGAATCTTGCTAAACTTCCTTAAAATGATTGTTTTGAATCTTTATTTCAGGTAACTCACAGATCTTCATTTTTCAGGGTGTCAGTTACTGAAAAATTACTGTGTTCCTTTGGTGGTGTCATGTTTCTTTGCTTTTTCATGTTTCTGATGGCTTTGCTTTGGTGTCTGTGCACTGAGGGAGCAGTCACCTTTTCCAGTTTTTTGGCCTGGCTTCTGTAGGAAAGACTTTCACCTGAAGTTGGTTGTACAGGCCCCGACTGGGTGGGATGCAGCGTCTTGGGTTCCTGGGAGAGCACAGTGGTGTAGTCTCTGTGTAGCCCTGTTAGCGGAAGTCAGCTGTGGTGAAGACGGATGGGATCTTCTGTGGCCAAGGCTGCAGAGGTCCTGTGGTGGCTAGGGCTGTTGGGATCCTCAGAGGTGAAGATTGCTGGGGTCATCCTGCTCTTTTTTTTTTTTTTTTTTTTGCCCATGGGAGAAAGTTCTAGCCAAGGGGATACCTCTTGGCATTTGGTCTGGCATGCTGGCACTCATATTAGTAGTGGAGTAGAGTCTTGGGGTCAGACACCTGTGGAACTACTGCAGTGCCTGGGTCCTCAGGCACAGGTGCATCTGTAGGGTCTGTGGCGCTGGTATCTAAAGTGCAGGTGTGTGCACGTATCCTGTGGAACCAAGGTCTGGGTCTCTGGGGCTCATCTCAGTGACTCAGACGGGGTGGGGGGAGAGATACAGAAGCAGCACAGACCCTGAGATGATGGGGTGCAGTGGTGGCTTGGGTCCAGGGAGCAGAGTACAGTAGCAGCTGGGGACAGTGGGTCAAAGGCCCAACTCTGGCCCCAGGGGGCAGTCTCAGAATAGCAGCAGCATGTCCCTGGTGGAGGCCACGTGTCGGGACCCGGGGGGGGACAGTTGCCAAGCAGCAGGAGCTTGACCTCTGTGACGATGGGTCAGAGCTGTGATGTAGGGTGGGGGCAGAAACCGCAACAGACATCCCAGAAATGGTGGGACGGAGTTGTGACCGGGAGCTGAGAACCGGGTGCAGAGCTGTGGCAGCCCTGGTTCTGTATATGGCAAGGCCCTGTGGCATCCGATCTTGGAGAGTGGGGCACAGCAACAACTGGGTTCCCTGGGGGCAGCTCTCACCGCAGTGCCAGCCCCAGGAGCCGATGCAGTGGTGGGCATTCCAGACAGCGCTGGCGAAGGCCGTAGCAACTGCTGCAGATGTCCACAGCAGGGAGGCTCGCTGGGGTTCTCCTGCTCTCCTTTTCCCCATGGGGTGAAAGTCCTTTGAGGGCCTCCATCCTGGAGCCAGGCTGCTCTGGACTGAGAGATGAGGGCACGCAGCTAAAATGTTCCCTTCACTTTTCTGTGCGGTCGTCCTTGGTTTTTGAGCTCTACAGTGTTTTCGCTGCTGCTTTGTTGTAGTCCAGAGCTTTCTCTGTTTTAAGGAAACATAGCTTTCCCTGTTTTTGTCGATTTGTAGTTGATTTATTGTTTTTTTGGGGGAGATGAGTTGGGAGCACCTTCTAGCCCTCTGTCTTACTCAGGCTGCCACCCCGCTTTTAGTTGCTGTGTTGAGGCTCCGCCCTCCTCTCCAATGTGATATGCCTTGTATCATATGGGCTTTCTGGGGGGATTTTGTTGAGACTAATCATGCCTATTCTGATGAGATGATCTTAAACATCAAGAGTACTGTTTTGGATTTTTGTTGTGGTCTGTTGTTTTTAAAGTATTCAATACTGCTAATTCTTGCAAGGAAAATGCTTATTCTTAAGCATTTATGCTGTTTAGTATTCCAGAAAATCAACAGTATTAGTAATATTTTATTGTCAGTTTTTGTTTTCTATTAATGATATTATTGTAATATATACTATATATTAGAATGTTAATATTTTAAAATAATTATTATTTACAAACAACTATTTGTTTTTTCCCTAATCATTAGCTATGTTGATTTCTTGCTCTCTGTTTTTCACTTATGGTTACATATTGACATACTGGGTTTCTGCTGTATTATTTCAAATCCACAATCTTTAGAACCAGCTGAGGTGTATGTGGGAGCGGTGTATTTTGTCTGTGTTTATTTTGTGTTCTTTTAGATAAAATACTTCAAAACACTTGCTGTGAAAAATCTTTTTCCTGAAGGTTTTTTTTTGCCTAAAGATAGACCTGTTTAACCTGCTTCCCAGGAATAGGTTTCTACCTGGATTGAAGTAAAAAACTATGGAATCACTGACGTGGTACCTATTAGAAGGGAGACGGTATCTTTGAAGAGTAGTTTAAATGGTCAGTTTTTAAAGACAGGACTGATTGACTTGCTCTCTTTAGTACATCTTAATGAATATTACCCCCAAAATGATCATGCAAAACAGAATAATTTGAAGGCAAGGGAGAGCACTGGTCGTAAAATTACTGAGGTGACGAGGAAGCAGGGTGGTCACAATCCGTGCACGTTTGGTGTGGGCTGTGGGTGGAGTCACCAAAGACACTCCCAGCCTCTTGTATGAGCGTGCCTGTGTATGCTGGAAAAGCCTGATAGGAGGTATTGTATTTTGAAGGAAGGCTTTCAGTTTCTAAGCTACTGTGGAGGAGTATAAGCTCCTTGAGAGCAGGGACTGTGACTTCTGCATCTTTGATTGCACTGTGACATCTACAACGGTGCGTGAGTCCAAAAGTGTTCTGCACCTGAGTCCAGTGTTAATAAGTGAATGACAGCATCAAATACCCTTTTTCTATTATACTTAGAAGTTTCCTCTTCTGTGCCACAGACCGAACCCATATTTCAGAACTGCCTGCCCCCACAAACTTCCAAAGCCCGTCAACTTAACTAAGTTTATTATGGAGCAGGGGTCAGCAAACTACCAACCCCTGGGCCAGTGTGGCCCACTGCCTATTTTTGTATGGCCTTTGAACTAAGTATAGTTTTTACATTTCTAAATGGTTGAAAAAAATCAAAAGAATAAGTATTGGGTAGCTTGAAAATTATATGGGGTTCAACTTTAAATAAAGTTTTACTGGAACACAGCTACCATGTTCATTTGTTTGCATGTTATCTCTGACTGCTTTTGTGATACAATAGTGGAATTGAGTAGTTGCAGTAGAGGCCACCTAGCCAGCAAGGCTGCGAATATTACTACCTAGCCCTTTGCAGAAAAAGTTCACTTACTCTTACCCCTACCCCTTGATCTAGAGCAATATGTTAGTTCCATCAATAAATAAGTCAACTGTGGTAAATGATCACCTGGAGCTGGATGTTCAGGTATAATAAGAATCCTACCTGATTTTGAACACTGTGAAAGCACTTTCATCCATGTTTAGCAAGAAGCCTGCAGGCTACACATTATCACCTCCATTTTACAGATGGAAAAATTGAGGTACAGAGAGGTTGACTTGCCAAAGTTTAAGTAGTGGGAGTTTGAGACTTAGGGAGTCTGCCTTGAGCCTTTGCACTCTACCCCTTTGCTATGCCACTTCCTGTTACAGACTTCAGCTCCCTTGATATTCTAAGAACAGATAGGTTGTCCTACATTGTGTGAACATCTTTCTGCAGTTTTGGTTTTTTTTTTTTTTTGGCTGCGCTGCACGGCATGCAGGATCTTAGTTCCCTGACCAGAGATTGAACCGGTGCCTCCTGCAGTGGAAGTGTGGAATCTTAACCACTGGACCACCAGGGAAGTCTGTCCCCCAGCTGCAGTTTAAATTAGACATTTCCAGTGTCTGATTGTACTAAATATTACATACCAGGAAAGAATTTGAAGTTCATTCTTCAGATGGAACAAACATACAAAATACTGTTCACAGATGACAAGCTTGGAAGTCTTGTTGGGGATGAGGGTCAGTGAGGAAGGGAAAGGATTTATGTTTATAATTTTTCCCATTATTCTGGAGGCAAAGACTATAATGAGTCTGTATTGAGACATAGTGGTCAGAGGGCTTAAGCTTGGCTGATGAGGGGGCTGAAGGTGGAGGTGGTGGTTTTATGGATTCTGTGTCAAGACTTGTGTAAGAGGCTGATGATTCTGAGGCTTTAAGCTAGATCTGCTTTTGGACTGCTAAATGAGTATTCTCAAGGAAATTTTCCTTAGATTTCTTTAGAATGAATGCTAGTAAATGATTATGTCATATAGTATGATTCTTTAGGGTCATTAATTCATGCAGTATGATTCTTTAGGTTGAATACCAATAAATCAGAAAGTCATGTAGTATGATCACTACCAAGTTTAGAATACTAATTCTTTTTTCCCCTGTTGAACAAGAGGATGTAGGAGAAAGCGTATGATTTCCCATATAGCTGGTGATGGCAGATGAGTTGGAGGTTGGACTTTCCCCTTCATGTGTCCATTCTTGCTTGTTGACCCTGCTCTTTCGAACATCAGGCTGCTTTCCCTTTGGATTTGTTTTTGTCGGTGGGACCATGATTATCACAGTCACATAGGCTTGAAACCTTGGAATTACTTGTGGTTCCCACCCCCTTTTAGCAAATTGTCGTTTGATTATTTTCCAGTCACTATATCCTTACCCCAGTCTCTGCTTCCATCCTAGTTCCCCAGACTGTTGCTAAAATTTAACTGACTCTTCTCTCTTCCTACATTCTACTGTCATAAAAAAAGCTCTCTAAAATGTCTCACAGTGATCTCAGAAACCTTCACATTTCTTGTGAGATAAGAGCCAGCTCTTCGTTGGCATTTAAGACCCTCCACAGTCTGGTTTCTAGCTACCTTCCAATTTTTATAGCAGCCATCTGCTCTGGGCTAATCACCGTTGCCATCATTGTCAAGCCTGCATCACACCTACACCATCCTATTTCTTTTTTTTTGGAATTTTATTTATTTTTTTTATACAGCAGGTTCTTATTAGTTATCCATTTTATACATATTAGTGTATGTATGTCGATCCTAATCTCCCAATTCATCACACCACCACCCCTCCCCCGCCACTTTCCCCCCTTGGTGTCCATACGTTCTCTACATCTGTGTCTCTATTTCTGCCCTGCAAACCGGTTCAACTGTACCATTTTTCTAGGTTCCACATATATGCGTTAATATACAATATTTGTTTTTCTCTTTCTGACTTACTTCACTCTGTATGACAGTCTCTAGATCCATCCACATCTCTACACACGACCCAATTTCATTCCTTTTATTGGCTGAGTAATATTCCATTGTATATATGTACCACATCTTCTTTACCCATTCGTCTGTCGATGGGCATTTAGGTTGCTTCCATGACCTGGCTATTGTAAATAGTGCTGCAGTGAACACTGGGGTGCATGTGTCGTTCTAAATTTTATGTATATATGTATGTATGTATGTATGGCTGTGTTGGGTCTTTGTTTCTGTGCGAGGGCTATCTCAAGTTGCGGCGAGCGGGGGCCACTCTTCATTGCAGTGCGCGGGCCTCTCACTGTCATGGCTTCTCTTGTTATGGAGCACAAGCTCCAGACGCGCAGGCTCAGTAGTTGTGGCTCACGGGCCTAGTTGCTCCGCGGCATGTGGGATCTTCCCAGACCAGGGCTCGAACCTGT
>NC_041233.1:98256546-98288628 GCF_002837175.3 Physeter macrocephalus | reverse complement strand
CTTCATACTGTTGTCCATAGTGGCTGTATCAATTTACATTCCCACCAGCAGTGCAAGAGGGTTCCCTTTTCTCCACACCCTCTCCAGCATTTGTTGTAGATTTTCTGATGCCCATTCTAACTGGTGTGAGGTGATACCTCATTGTAGTTTTGATTTGCATTTCTCGAATAATTAGTGATGTTGAGCAGCTTTACATGTGCTTCTTGGCCATCTGTATGTCTTCTTTGGAGAAATTTAGGTCTTCTGCCCATTTTTGGATTAGGTTATTTGTTTTTTTAATATTGAGCTGCATGAGCTGTGTATATATTGTGGAGATTAATCCTTTGTCCATTGATTCGTTTGCAAATATTTTTTCCCATTCTGAGGGTTACACTGTCCTATTTCTGCCCCCACCAAATTAGCCCATCAATCTTGTTCTCTTGATTCTGTTTTTTGGTTGTTGTTGTTTTTTGTTTTTTTTTTAAGACCTAATTTGATTCCAGCCCTCTCCTTCCCAGACCACCCTGACCTTTGGCAATAACTCCGTCTATTCGTTCATTTCAGTTTCATCATAGTCATTGGACCCTTAGTTTGTGCTACACAGATTCATATTTATCTCAGTGTTTTTTCTGTTCATAAGGGATGCTCAGTTGAAAATAATTAGTGGTGGTAAAATATATTCCATGAAATCAGTACCTTTTCCTAAAACTGCAAAGAGAGAGTTTAAGTCTTGACTAGTCTCTGGACAAGAACGAGTTATTGCTTGGGCAGAGTTATGGATAAGAGCTGTTCACTTTCCTCTTACAATGTGCCATAAATCAGTTTCTGGGGCCTTTGACTCAATAGCAGGAATGTTTAATCCCTCTCTATGCTTGGCTTTCCCTCTAGATGCCAGGAAAAGCAAACAAATGCTAAGCTCTCCTTCTTAGTTGTTCACTCTATGCACTGGTGATAAAAAATCTGCTTCATCTATCCTTAGCCTTGAAAAGGTCATTGCTAACCTTTCTTCCGTCTAGAACAGTGATTTGCAAACTTTTTTGCACAAGTACTCCCTAATAGTTTTTTAGAAATCGTCTTAAAAGGAAACTGTTCCTGGGCTTCCCTGGTGGCACAGTGGTTGAGAGTCCGCCTGCCGATGCAGGGGACGCGGGTTCATGCCCCAGTCCGGGAAGATCCCACATGCCGTGGAGTGACTGGGCCTGTGAGCCATGGCCGCTGAGCCTGCGCGTCCAGAGCCTGTGCTCCGCAATGGGAGAGGCCACAACAGAAAAAAAAAAAAAAAAAAGGAAACTGTTCCTTTGTACATTTAAAGCTGTTCCCTAAGTTTAAATACTGGCAAAGGATAGAATTTCCAGCATAGTATAAATATTGACATTTTAAAACAGAACATTGCTCTTTCAAATATACCCAACGGAGGCAAAATTACATAGAAATTTAATACCATCAACCATATAAAAGTTACATAAAGATATTGAAAATTTTACATCTTTCCTTTTTCTCCTTGAACTTGTATTTCATTGCAATTTCCCCACAGGATTTTATCCTAATATAATACAACATAATGCCTAGATGGGATACAAAAAATCGAATTGTGAAAATGCAGGGTCATGTTATTGCAATTATAATGAAAGAAAAAAAGTACATTTTAGTCTGTACTGTCACACAGAGGACAAAAGTAAAAGTAGTGAAATTTATTGTACTAACTGACCGACCATTCACTGAACTGAGCAAGTCCCCAGTGATCACAAGGCAGTCACTTTCTTTTGGGGGCAGGCCTGCACTGCACGGCATGTGGAATCTTAGTTCCCGGACCAGGGGTTGAACCCAGTCCCTTGGCAGTGGAAGTGTGGCGTCCTCACCACTGGACCGCCAGGGAATTCTTGACAGTCGCTTTCTAACCACCACCAGCACATGCCTTCCCTGGAGAAGCTTAAGCGTTTGGGAATAGGGACCTGGACTGGAGGATGGAGCCAAGTCCATTAGATCAGATTCTCATATTCTTCGAGTTTGTTGACATACGATTTTACTATATATTTTTACGCCCCAAAGTAATACTGAATCTTTGACAAAACAAAAAGTATGTAAATTAACATTCTAAAATTTATTTATTGTGACCTTAAGGCTGTGCTAAATTTCTTATATACTGAGTTGTTAAAATTATTTTACATAATTGATCAAAATATATTTAAAATTTTGATACTTGTTAAATGAAATGTTAAATTGTTGAAAGTCCTCTTTTAATGAGAGTAATTTTCTGATTATTTTATCCCTGGATAAATGTGGCATTGCTAGAATGAAAGAGGGCTGAATGTCAGTTCTGTTTCTGTCTTTCATTTCTATGTAAATGCTGAAAAACAGCCCCTAAATAAAGAAATGGGTGTGGAAGTAGCTTTATTGAAACCATTTTACTCAGTTCTTTAAATTCCATGCCAAAGATCACATTGTGTTTTTAATCATCCTTCAACTGACAATATGATTAGTTTATTGTTCTTTTTTTTGTTGAAAACAGGGAATTGGTAGCTCTAACTTTTAGAATTGTTTGTTACTTGGAGTTATTCATTCTCAAATTTGGGGGCATAAACCCAAGCAGCTTTACCAAGACTATCAAATGATTATTAATCGTACCCATTACTCTTTCACTTAGAAAAACTTCATTTAATCCTGCTGGAAAATACAACCTGTTACTTTCAAAACACCTTTTCAGAAATATTTTTTGATACAATTAGTGCTTTAAATATAGTTTTACCATAATATATATTTCATTAAGTATATAATTCATTCAAAACCTTTGAGCTGCAGGTTTAATCATTCAGTTTATGTTAAATGTCTACCATATAATGAAATCAAGTCAAATATCCACCATTTCATCATTAAATCAGATAACCAAATCATATTTCCTTTCTGTCAGAAAAAGTCTGACTTGACAGTTCAAATAGTGTGTTAAAGAATTTTGAAGAATATTATAAAACTTATTAAAAACATCACAGAACACCGTTTATAAGAGATTACTAAAAGCACTCAAGGTGTAAAATCCATAAATCACATATATTTTTTAAAAACGATGTAACTCAATATACAATTTCTCATTATTTAACTTAACAAGTCACAATCCTCTATAAGCTAAAATTATAAGTTATTAGGAAGCAAGTAGGTTGACAAGGCAAGATGATCTTTCAATAAAGGTATGCGCATATATTGAACTAGTGTGTTTGGCTTTTGGTAGAATTAGGAATCAAAAATAACTTTAATTTTATTAGGATCAGATTTTTCTATAGAATGTTCTACAGGGTACTAAAAACTAGCTGGGGTGGTAGCTAGAATCTATTTTCTGTTACTAGGTGGTGGGAAATATTAATTATTTCATAAAACTGAATAAATTGAGATTTGACTATTTGGAATATGTATTTCATGATATGATCATGAAAAGTTTTGTCTGTAGGTTTTATTCAACATATCATGAAAATTCTGGTAGTCCTGAAAAATATCCCAAGTTATAATTAAAATAATCAGCATTACTAAACTATTCCTGTTGTGACTGTTCAAAGGTACTTTTTTAGGGGGTCAGTGATTGTTCTAAGGATGAATATTTTAAATAGTAAAGTACTCATGAGAAAAGCTGTTTGTAGCATTCAGTGTCTCTTACAGGTACTTCTTGCTTTGCTGGTAGAGTTTCCATCAAGAGTGATCTATTTCTTTCTTGGCATGAACCTGGAAATGGAAGTAGCCAACTTGTTAAAGAAAAATCAGCATTACTTCCACAGTACCCCACTTTACGACGTATCCAAATTTTGAACATCTTAACAATTCCCCAAGTATCTCGTCTCTAAATCTCCCTTAACAGAAATATAGAACAGGGAACATTAGGCAGCCCCAAGGACTAACACTCGTGGACCCTGAAGCCCTGAATGCCTCAGGGCAGTGTAGCCTAGCGTGAGCTGGGAAGGTCAGTAGTGTGGCTTTAGTGTATAGAATGGAAGAAACATTGTGGATACAGTATTTTGTTGTTTTTTAGATTGCTCTGTTTGAGGGCAAGTTGTGTACGAAAGGTAAAGATGTGGAGGAAGTTCCCTTTAAAATTACCCTTTTCCTCAGGGACCCCTTGAAAGGTTTTGAGGGCCCCTCCTAGGGTTAGACCTACCCCATGTGAACACTCTGGTCTGGACTGTTGAAGATTTCTCTTCTTATTTCCGTATGTTCATAAAACGTTTTCATCAGTGACATTGTGCTTTTTTGAGTTCCCATTTGATGAAAGTTCTTACTTAGGACTTCCTTAGTGAGCACTGAGAAAACTGGGTTAGTCTTTCGTAGGGGAGTGTAAAACAAACTAACCTGCCCCTTCCTCGTTACTGTCATAAAGCTTATCCTTCAACCGGCCAACACCAAGCCTTTTGAGTTCCCTTTATCAGATAATGTCAGGAACACCTAGGTTATAGCATTCTTTCCACCTAAGTCTAGTGCTTATTCAGTCCGGAGCTGTGTTGAAACTGCATACATACAAGGCATAATGTTAAGAAACAGTTTTCAGTGCAGACAGCTGAAACGCACTCACTCACTCTGCTGAGTGTTTTGGTGATTACATTGCCCTCCTGCTCGCTTGCTTAAAATGTGTAAAGAGCGCTGCGGGGAACAGCGACCGTGACTGTTGTTCATTCTCTGTGTATAGTGAGAAAAATGTGGCGACTCCAGATAGTAACTTGATGATGCAGGAAAGACAGGTAGAATAAAATAAATAAACCTTAAATCATAAAACTTGCATTAAATCCTACATTCCTTATACAGGCAACTTCCTTGTGTTCTACCAATAGTGTTTGCGGAGGAGAGAAGGAAGGGGAGCTTTTAAAAAGTGAATCTAGTAAAAGTCCAACTAATAATTTCAAACATTCTTATAAGGAATTTTTTGCACAAATATTTGGATTTAATGGTGCACAATAAGAATCTTATGCTGTTTTAGATACCACAGTTCTTTATTTTTGAGAATGTTTATTAATCCATTCAAAGACCACACTCTTAAAAGACTTTTTATGGGCTTACTGAGTAAAGTCATTTATTCCAAGGCTCTATTTGACTGTCAGGATTGGGATGAAAATTTCCTACTTTAAAAAAAATTTATTTATTTATTTATTTATCTTTGGCTGTGTTGGGTCTTCGTTGCTGCGCGCGGGCTTTCTCTAGTTGTGGCGAGTGGGGGCTACTCTTCATTGTGGTGCGCGGGCTTCTTATTGCGGTGGCTACTCTTGTTGCGGAGCACGGGCTCTAGGCACGTGGGCTCAGTCGTTGTGGCTCGTGGGCTCTAGAGCGCGGGCTCAGTCGTGGCTCGTGGGCTCTAGAGCGCAGGCTCAGTAGTTGTGGCACACGGGCTTAGTTGCTTCACGGCATGTGGGATCTTTCCGGACCAGGGCTTGAACCCGTGTCCCTTGCATTGGCAGGTGGATTCTTAACCACTGTGCCACCAGGGAAGTCCCAAAATTTCCTACTTTTGTCCAGGGTAGAAGGAAATAGAATAAGATAAGCATTAGGAATTTCTCAAGGCTTAGAGGATTCTCTGTACAAAGAAGAGGAAGGACTTGGGAACTGGGTACCAGAGTGCCTCATCCAGTGTGTGTCTCCCTAAGCTTGTGTCCGTGGTCCTCGCCTTGCTTTATTTTCTGCCTGGGATGCACAAGATTTTATCACCTTCCTGTAAAAGTTTCTGAAATCTAGTGCCCTGACCTCTCTTGAGTTCTATAAGTTCTTCATGAGTGTCACCAGCATCTTTAATTTAATACATTAAAAAAAACACATGGCTATTCCCCACCCCCCACCCCAGCCTGTTCTTCTGCCACCTGCTCATCACTCATTCAGAATCTGTGGCAAAACTGCTAGTTTCCTGTTCTTTGGGCTTAATGGGTGCTTCATTCATCACAGTGCAGGCACGCTATGGCTTTCTGCTCTTGGAGGAAGCCTAGATGTGATCACCCTTTGCATCTAGAATGAAAAGTTTGCTAACAAAGCTGGAGGGAAGTGCTGTGCTTTTAGGAGGCGATGCCTGAGCCTGCTCCAAACAGCCCCCACTCCACTGCTCCCAGGTGTGGTGTCACATGTCCGCCCAGTGCCTCTGTCATCCCTGCAAGGCTCTGCAGCCCCTGGAGAGAAATGGCTCGGCCCCTGCCTCCTTGCCGTCTGCCTTTCATCTCTTCCGTTGGAATAGGTGGGGTTTGCCTCTGCTTTTACTCTAAGTGCATCTTTTTAGGTTTCTGGCCTTTGAACCATGCTTGGGTGTGGAGGGGGTGCATAATTCTAATTTCTTTTTAAAATCATCTTTGTACTTCTCTGCTTATAATTGTTGCCAGTCATTTATGATATCCCATAGAGCTTCTTAAAAATCCCCCCTTTAAGACAAGTGGTCAGTGCTTTCTTATGTGAGCTGTCAGGTAGGTAGATGGTATATTTGGGAAACCTGTGAATGTGGTGCCCTCCCCCAATGCCCAATTCCAGACCTGGCATGTGTGACTCTTGTGACTCAGTGATGAATCCTCTGCGATTCATCGCTGGCCCCATCACCCTGTCTTGATACAGTACGTGGACATTTTCAGACCCTACCATGTAGGGCCCCACCTAAAACAAACAGCACGGTGGAAGTAGGGCTTCCTTGGAGTTCAAGAATGCTTTATGAAAAATGAAGACAGCCGTAGAGGATTCTTTCTCTCAGCCATGGTAAGTAGCTGGGATGCAAAAAGGCCTAGGCTCACATTCTGTTGGAAACTTTTAAAAAGACATTTCTTGCGAGTTCCCTGCCGGTTCAGTGGTGAAGTCTCCACCTTTCCACTGTAGGGAGTGTGGGTGAGGTAACTAAGATCCTGCATGCTGCATGACATGGCTCGGCCGAAAAGAAAGACACTTCTAGGAAGTCATTCCGCGCTTGGCTATTGGTAAGAGAAGGTTAGGCACTTCTTTTTTTTAGTTCAGATCATGACATCCCATCCATAATTATATATGGATATATATATATATAATTATGGATATATAATTATATCCATAATTAATAAGTATAATTATAACAATATGATTATATTTATTGAATATTTCATTTTAATTGGGACATTAAGGCATTCACAGGGAAAGATAGCTGACTGTAAAGCGGGTTTCTCAAGGGGCCTCAAGTGCAGCCTGGTGTTTGAGAGCATAAGGATCTGGAGTCAGATCTGGGTCTTGATCTTTGTTCTGACACTGGTGGTGTGGCCGAGGCAGCTTACTGAACCTTTCTGACTCTCAGTTTTCCGTATAAAGCTTTCTTTGTAGGCCTGTTGCAAGAGTTAAATGAGGTAATGTCTGAATCATGCCTAGTGAATTATGGCCGATGTAGCTAGAATATTGTAGAGTAAAACACAAATAAAACATCTGCAAAATTCATCATGGTGTTAAAGGGTAATCCTGATCGGTCCGGCATAATGGATGCAGGCCTACAGGTCACCTTATTTTCCATGATTAAGGGATGAGTGATCCCCGAGCCTGGAATAGTACTGAGATTGTTGGCAAAAGCAAAATGGCTCTGACTGTGGGAATAGGGGGATGTGAGGGACAGAAGGAAAGCCAGCGGCCAGATTAGCAGACACATCACTACCTCAGTTCAGTAGAAGGACAGTTCCCACCAACCCCCATGCAAGTGGATTTATTTACCGAAGTGCCAGCTACCCATCATCAAGTGGAGGTGATGGAGACGTAAAATGATTAAATCCATGTGGTTGAGATACACAGAGGATAGTATAAGGGCAGAAGTCAAGATAAACGGACCAGCAAGTCAGAGAACGCTTCTTCTAAGTGGGAACACAAGTGAAATCTTAAAGAACAAACCAGTAGACGTTAGAAGAGGTAATATTACCAAGCAGCAGGAACAGTATGTGAAAGAAAGAAAGGTGTGGGAACGTAAAACACAACTTGATTCTTTAAGATGGTGTTTTCCCAGTGGAGTTCCATTTTTCTTTAGTATGAAGACCTAGGATCTAAACCTGTTTTGGACTCTTACACTGACCTGCATCACCTGCTTGGCTAATATTAAGGCAGATTTCACTTGGTAAGAAGTGTCCTTGAAACCTTGTCTAAAAGTCCTGAGCATGAAGCCTTTAAGAATAGTGATGTTAGATCCAGCTCTGAGCTGGTGTCTCAGATTTCCACTAGACTGGTTCTACAACAAGTGTTCTGTGGCTCAGGGAGTTCCCCACCCCACTCACGTAGATTTGCACTGAAATGAATCGCTCACTCAAGCCCTACAGTAATAGCCTCCACAAATAGTAGACAGCTTAAAAGGCAGTCTCTCGTTAGATCTTAGTGGAAAGATTAATGGATACCAAAGTCTTGCGTTTCAGTGACTCTCAAATATAATTTATCATCAGAATTGCTTGAGGAATTTTTCATGCAGAGTTTCAGCTCCTACTCAGAGATTCTAGGATGGAGCCTGGGTCTGTATTAAAACAAAAGAAATCTCCCACAAGTGACTCGAATCATCATCAGCCAGATCTGAGAACCTTGGTTGAGAAGACGGCCACTGGGCTAACTGTCCAGTGACCACTGCTGATGGAATCTGACCAATCAGGTTCTTCCTGAGAATGGGTACTGAAAGACACTGGTCATGCTCTTGAGTGGACGTGGTGGTGCTGCCCTCTGAGTGGTAGCAACATTTCTCATTGTAGGTGGAGGCAAGAGAAGCCAGTGAGCAGAGACACGCAAAAGCAGCTCATATGCAAAGCTTCACAGATGAGACCTTGCAGACGTGTCCTGGCAGCTTTCCAGTCCCCTGTCCCTTCCTGAAGCCTGGCCACACTCCTTTCTTTGCTTCCCTGAGATGTTCCTTTATCCTTATAATAAATTCTCCTCTATGGCTAAAGCCTACACAAGTTGTTTTTGTTACTTGCAATTAAAGAGCCCAACAGCTAGGAGTCTAACAAAAATCGTTTCTCTAAAGAACAGTCGAGAAATCAATTCCTTCCTTCCTTCCTTCCTTCCTTTCTTACGAAGTATAGTTGATTCACAATGTTGTGTTAGTTTCAGATGTGCAGCAGAGTGATTCAGTTATATATATATTTTTTTCCGATTCTTTTCCATTATAGGGTATTACAAGATATTGAATATAGTTCCCTATGCTCTACAGTAGGTACTTGTTGTTTGTCTGTTTTATATATAGTAGTGAATATCCGTTAATCCCAAACTCCTACTTTATCCTTCCCCCAAGCATACACTTGAAACATGCTCAGGTACAAAATATCAGCTTTCTTTCCAAACAAGTCTGGAAATGGGCTCAGGGGAGGAAAAATACCAAACCACTCTTACTATTGTGTGGTTTATTTAGCTATTAACTTGGGACAAGGAGTACTCCTTTATGAAAAAAAAGAAAGAAAAAGAGGCTATATTGATAGGAGAAAATGACAGAAAGCGATGGAAGCCACACATGAACCAGCAGGGTCCAGATGGGCCTCCAGAAGGGAAAAGGGACTACAGCCAGTTTTGTGGCATGGATGATCTCTGAGGCCGAGCCAGCCTCCATTACGCTAATCCAAATCTGTACCTCTGCCTTGTCCTCTCTGAGTCAGACCAAGGCTGACAGAGGTCCCTGAACCAGGCCAGGATGTTTGACCCATTGGGTTGAAAACAGTCAACACTGTTCAAGAATCAAATAGAGCACAGCTGTTCTCAGATGGGATAACAGGCAAGCTACTCTTTCCCAAAGGGAGCATCCTTGCCCAGCCAGGATGCCCTCAGGGTCTTCCTGCACAGGGTACTTAAATACTTTCCTACTCTTGAACAGGAAACGGTTCAAGCCTCCTAGCCACCACCACACAATTAAAAACCAAGCAGAGACATCCAGCCAGCCAAGGGATCGGGGGTTTAGAGCAGCGTCTCTTGGGTGGGTCAGTGGGCTAAGTTAGTGGCTGCCTATTCCACTAATGAGCCTGAGGCTACAGAGGACACTTGGGCCAAGCAGCGCTACTCTGCTGGCTCTTCTGGCCACAGAGCTGTCCCTGAATCCAGCCAGCCGGATCCTGCCACCAGAAGAGAGATTGGAAATGGACCACAGCAGTTCTAAGGCAGGAAAAGCCACCCCAAACAGAGTGAAATTGGGTCTGTAATGTCATTACATCCCATACTAGTGGTTTTCAAATTATTTCCTAGAACCCCTAAGGGTTTGCAGACCCCTGGAAGAGAGAGTGAGGTCTGAGTCTCTCCCAACCCCTGGCATCCAAAAGCAGTTCCGCCTTAATTTATTCATTGGATTTCCCATCATTTGGTTGGAAGAATGGACACTTAACTAATAATACTGACAGCTCATACTGGGTGTGGAGGTGCGTGAGGAACTGCAGGCACACACGCCAGACACTGTGCTTGGTGTTTTAGATGCCTTAACTTGTGCCTTCAAACAATTCTGTTATCTCCAGAGCACAATTGAGAAAACAGAAGTCAAGTATCTTGTCCAAAGTCACAAAGCTAGTATATGGGAAAGCCAGGAATTGAATTCTGCTTCCTCTGACCCTGGAGCCTGACTGTTGTTGGTCTCTGGAAAGGACCAAAGGGAGAACCAACAAAGGGAGAAAAATAGAGTGTCAGCCTTTCACTAAAGCCATCTTGCCTGCACATCAGAACCATATGGGAAGACTTAAGGATTACTGACTCCAGGCTCACGCCTCCGGAGATACTGATTTCCTGGATCTGGGGAGCAGCCCGGGCTTAGGGATTTGTTTTTTAAAGATTGAGAGCCATTGCATTAGAGAAACAGTGATAGGAATTCAGTAATTAAGATTACATGTCAACACTGATTTGAGGGTGTCAAAGATAGGAATTTCCCTCATGGCAGAAACTGACGGTGTAAAAAATTGTCCTTTCAGAAAGAGAAAGAAAGACAGCAGGCTCCTCTTTCTCCCCCACTGCTCAGCTATGAACTTGAGAGCATGTGGCGGTCACTAATTCAGTGGGTCTGCATGGAGAGCAGCTAACGTGTAGAGGAGACAGAAAGGATGCAGGAAAACTATAAACTGGGAATCAGGGCCCACTGTCTGTGATTCCGAATGCTATGTACCCAGTCCAGGACTGCAATTGGCGAGCGAGGTGCTCACCCTGGGCACAAATTTAAGGGGACTCAAAAACCCAAACTCAGTCATCAAGATAAATACTATTTTAGTGCCATATTAAAAAAGTAAAAACGAATGCAAAAAACACCCACAGTGAAGCTGCCGCACAGCACAGGGAGATCAGCTCGGTGCTTTGTGACCACCTAGAGGGGTGGGATGGGGAGGGTGGGAGGGAGGGAGACGCAAGAGGGAAGAGATATGGGGACACATGTATATGTATAAGTGATTCACTTTGTTGTAAAGCAGAAACTAACACACCATTGTAAAGCAATTATACTCCAATAAAGATGTTAAAAAAAAAAAACACAACACCCACAGTGAACAAAATGGTCAAGGATTTAAATATAGACTGGATCTGACGGGGCTGGGGCGAGGGGAGTGGCGTGAGTGGTGCAAGTGTAGGCTTGGATCTTATGAGTTTGTTTGTTTGTTTTACTTGGCCACACTGCACAGCATGCGGGATCTTGGTTCCCCAACCAGGGATCTAACCCGTGCCCCCTGCAGTGGAAGCGCGGAGTCTTAACCACTGGACTGCCAGGGAATTCCTATGGATATTTTGGCATTAATTTTGATTTTTAAAAATACTACATGAAAGTATTATTTTTCTTAAATTTTGTGGCCCCATCGTTTACTCAAGAAGAGTAAACAACTTCTTTTTGGCTTGTTCAGATCCTTCTGAATTGAGGGAGGGAAATATCACAGAAGCATCAGAACGTTAGCCTCCTGGAGGCCTGATGCCATTTCCTGCATCAAAGTGAAGATGTCAACAGAAAAATGACCAGCAGGTGAGAGAGAGAGGAAAACCATGCACGGAGAGGGTGAGCTGAGTGCAGGATCAGCCCTTGTCACTAGGGGCAGCCTTGGAATCCCTGTCTGTTGATTCTTGAGTCTGGGATGCATTCTGGACCCGAACACACAGTTCCCCATCAAAGGCTCCTTACTGTTCCTTTGGTAAGTTAACCCATTTAACCTTCAATTCCCCTTATCTGTAAAGTAGAGCCAGTAATATACATTCCTCACAGGGATGTTTTAAGGAGAGATGACATCATATATGAAAATGGCTTCAGACACTGCCTGGTACATTCTAAGTGCTAAAAACATGGCATTTATTATTATATGATGATTCCATTTCTAAGTCTGTTCTAGAAGCTCTACCTTCTTATCTCAGCCCACTTTTGGAACATTTCACTGCTCACTGATAACTCACCAGAGGGTGGGCCAAATCAGTCAGTTTTGTTGCTTATAAATCTGGGAATTTGTCACTAAAATAGGTCAGGATTAGAGAAGAGATGGAGAAGCCTGGGTTCTAGTCTCAGGTTTAGGACTTGTTAGCCGTGTAAGTTAGCTGTGTCGCTTCACATTTCTGGGCCTCTTTATTTCTTCCTTATGAAATGAGGATAAAAATGGTAGTATCATTCTTGTTGTTCTCCTGTTGTGGGATCAAAGAGAAAATGGTGCAAAAGCAACTCAGATGCCCACTCAGAGCTGCCCACTCAGATGGAAATATGCTTTGTTAAGGTCTAATTCTTGAAGTGGGCTCATTTCTTTGAACTAGTTCACCTGGTTCTGATACTGAACTTCAGTAATCCTGGGAAGTAGATTCTTTATTCAGGACTTTAAAATGATAGCAGAAAGGATTAATTGAGAGTAACAAAATTTGGACCCTGGAATGAACTACTTACTATTTGCCAAATTCTTATTCTAAGTAGAGAGAACAGACATTAGTTCTGGCCTTAACTATATTACTTTCCCATAGGTAACTGGGGAAATGTCTTCCTCCTCATCCTAGAAGTACAACTACTTCTTCTGCTGTCCTGACTTTGTATGTTTTGATCTTCTTAAATGTCCCGTGTAATTACATATTCTTCATGAGTATGTGTTTGAAGGACCACTTCTTTTTCTCAAAGCTCATGCACGAATTCATGAGAATTTTCAATAATTTTGACTGTAGGTGCTCATAGTTCACACTTTAACTTGAGTGGCAGAGTCATTTCCAGCCATCATTAGAGAATGAGTGCAGGGCAGTGACTGAGAGCATGGGCTCTGATGTCATGCAGTGCCACCGAGTAAGTGGCCTTCCTCTGTTGAATGGGGCACAATAGCCTTGATCTCATAGGGTTATAGGGAGAAGTATAAGAATGGGTGTTTATAAAGTACCTAGCAAATAGTAACCACTCAATAAATGTGAACTGATACTGTGTTGACCCTGTTCATGTTAGCTGTCACACTGGTCTGTGCAATTCTGAAGCTTGAAACTTGTTCTGTGGGGCAATTTCTATGAATTCCAATTACTGCTCCGGATCACACTTCCTGGCAATGTTTTTGTCTCTATTTCTTTGCTTTCTTCCTCTTTTCTCAGTGGCAATGAGAAGGCTTATATAGAAAGACTGATTCCAGGAGGTCTTTCTCCCTCCTGTTGCTGCCATAACAAATTACTATTCAATACAACTTAGTGGCTAAAAACAACATAAATTCACAGTTGTGGAAGTCAGAAGTCCAAAATGGGTCTCATGGGCTAAATTCAAGGTCTTGGCAGGGTTGTCTTTCTTCTGGAGGCTCTACAGGAGAATCCGTTTTCTTGGTTCAAAAAGAGAATTTCCGGGACTTCCCTGGTGGCGCAGTGATTAAGAATCTGCCTGCCAATGCAGGGGACATGGTTCGAGCCCTGGTCCGGGAAGACCCCACATGCTGTGGAGCAGCTAAGCCTGTGCGCCACAACTACTGAGCCTGTGCTCTAGAGCCCGCAAGCCACAACTACGGAGGCCCAAGTGCTGTAACAACTTAGCCCGCATGCCACAACTACTGAAGCTCATGTGCCTAGAGCCCATGCTCCGCAACAAGAGAAGCCACCACAGAGAGAACCCTGTGCACCACAACAAAGAGTAGCCCCAGCTCGCCGCAACTAGAGAAAGCCCACATGCAGCAACGAAGACGCAACGCAGCCAAAAATAAATAAATAAATTTATGGAAGAAAAAAAAGAGAATTTCCAAATGACCCGTAAACATACGAAAAGGTCCTCAGCCACATTAGTAATAATGGAACATGAAATTTGAAAATGCAGTGTCTGTCAACAATAAAATAGATGACTAAATTGTGATCTAATCATGTAATGGCTTACTATGCAGGTGTGAAAATGAATGAACTGCAAAGATATACAATAACATGGACTATATATATATGCCCAAATGTAACATTGAGTGAAATTAGTCACAAAACACTGCATAGTGCATGATTTTATTTAGGTGAAGTTAAAAGGAGAAATGCCACACTAAACCATAGTGTTGAAGGGTGAGCTCTTAGGTAGTAGGAATAGAAAGAGAAACAAAGCAGTCAGAATAATAAGGGAGGGGTAGTGGGGAGAGGGGGTGATGCTGAAATCCGGCCTCTGTACACAGGTACCAAATTGAATCTCGGAGACAGAGTTTTGGGTGAAGTGGAAAAGAATAACTTTATTGCTTTGCCAGGCAAAGGGGGCCACAGTGGGCTAATGCCCTCAGAACTGTGTGTCCTGACCTGGAGGGAGTAGTGAGGACTTTTATCATAATGGTTCAAAGAGGCTGTGTGATCAGCTTGTGGACATTCTTCTGATTGGTTGGTGGTGAGGTAATTGGGAGTTGGCATCAACCTTCTGGTTCCAGCCGGTCTGGGGTCTGTGTGCTTGTGGGCAGCACAGGGTTAATTTCTCCCACCTGCTGGGGGTTTCAGTAACTGCAAAAGAGCTCAAAGGTACTGTTATATGTTTCCCTTGAGGGGGAACCAGGACCCTGCCCCAAGGCTGCACTATTGTTTCATGACTGCTCCTCCCTTGTCTCCACATCCTCTCTCTTCCCTGAGTAGCAACTGTTTGAACCTACCCATTGGAACCAGGGAAGGGCATGAAAGCTGAATGAAGCCTATTTCCTGTAATCAAGAAATGGGGGACACAGAAAGGCTTTTGTGCCCAGGAGCTTCACAGGGTCTGCTCGGTTTCAGGGATGTGTGGTGTTTGGCAGGAGGATGAAAGGGCTTTGGGGGTGCTGGCAATTCCTGTGTATTGACCTGGGTGGTGGTTGTGTGGGTATTTATCTTGAGATAACCATTGTACTGTATGGTTTTTTTTGTACACTCCTTTGTTTTTGTATGTTCTACTTTACAATTAAAAAGTTAAACAAAAACAAAACACCAAGATGGTTCAAGACAAAAAGGGAAATCAGAACTCATTAGGAGGCATCCAGGAGCCTAGGATGATACAGGAACAATTCAGCCCTAAATTTAACTTATGGTTTGCAGGGGCCAATGCAGAGAGGAAAACATGTTGTACCACGTAGTTCACATTGTCTGATAAAAATTAGCACGCATGTTTGCCTGGAGAGGCGAATCCTTCTCTGGCTCTAAACCGTGGGCAGAATATTGGACTCGTTGTATAGGAAGTAAGAACAATGAATTCAGTGACAGATTTTCGAAGAATACAAGATGTTCCTTAAATGGTCATTTCCTATCTGAATTCTTGATAAAAGCTGAGTGCGCAACATTCTGTTATAACTCAGGGAAGGCATTTCTCAGGGACTCTACGTTGACGCAGTCCTGTGGCTTTCTAGGGCAAGGACAACCTGTGCGGTAGGAGCTCGGAAAGAATTCCAGCTGTTTCTTGACTGCAGCCTTCGGGACTCTTTTGCATGTACGCTCACAGAGAGGTGGCCGAACCCATCAGCGTCCCAGGCCGATCACTCTTTGTGGAGGGTTTTTTCCAACCCTTATCCTAGCTCTGGTTTTCTCCCAAGGCTCTGTTGGCGCTCTCTTCCTTGACCTTGACCTCGACTTGGCCTTGACCACAGCTCCTCTACTGCTGAGCATGCCTAACTCGCCAGCTTAGGGTTGGGGCTGCTAAGAATTCCTAAGAGTGGCTGGCTCTGCACGCTGTCTGTCCTACATGCAAAGAATGCAGTGTCTGCTTATGTCTCCCCATTTAAGGCACTGTGCCCCTCGGCCGCCAACTCTGCAGCACAGCAGAATCCATGACAGCGCTGGCTTTGGATTCAGACTCTGTGGGTTTAAATCCTGACCCTACCACCTTATGGATGCAGTTTGTCACTCATTTCTTCCTCTGTAAATTAGAGACAAGTAGACTGTTTACCCCACATGCAGTTTAAAACATGAAGAGTGGGGGGACGATGTAGCACTGTGGTTGAAAGCATAAACTCAAGAACCAGATTGCCTGGTTCACATCCCAGCTCTACCACTTAGTAGCCACGTGGTCTTGAACAAGTTTCTTAGCTCTTCACACCTCAGTGGGCTCACCTGTAAAATGGGAATAATATAACACCTGCTTAAGGGTTGTTGTGAGGATTTAATGGTTAATATTTACAATACACCTAAAATAGGGCACGTTCCGAGTGCTTTATAAGTTTGGTAACTAAAGATTAGAATGATGCCTGGCATATGGTAAATTTCAATAAATCTTAGATATTTTCATTATTTTCTCTTTATGTGACCCCTCCCTCCATCTCCCAACTACAGTGATTGATCAAGGGATAAGAATCTGGACCCCAAGACTTGGGTATTTCTAACAATTCTTAAGATGGGATGGTGGGGGACTTCCCTGGTGGCCCAGTGATAAAGAATCCACCTTACAATGCAGCGGATGCGGGTTCGATCCCTAGTCAGGGAACTAAGATCCCACATGCCCCAGGGCAACTACTGAGCTTACACGCCTCGACTAGAGAGCCTGCGTGCCGCAAACCACAGAGCTCACGTACCCTGGAGCCTGCGTGCCACAACTAGAGAAAAGAAAACCCACGTGCCACAACTAGAGAGAAGCCCGGGCACCAGAACAAAAAAGATCCTGCATACCTCAACGAAGATCCCGCTTGCTGCAACTAAGACCCGATGCAGCCAAAAATAAAAATAAAATAAATAAATAATAAATAAATCTTTAAAAAAAAAAAAAAAAAAAGGGGATGGCAGGAAGACTCTTTTGCCCTCTAGTCCCAAAGCTGTTGCCGCTGTGTCAAGGAAGAAGCTGGTCAACAGAAGGAGAGAAAGCTAACAAAAATAAAAATAAAATTTAAGTGTACAAAAATAAACAATATTTGAAAGGAGGGGAGCAGAGAGAGGGAAGAAGACAGAGACAGAAACAGACCATGAGAGTCAGAGACAGAGACTAAATGCTATTGGAGACATGGTTTCCATGTCTGGAGTCCCAGAAGTTCCTTGGTTTTCTGTCTGTGGTTGAACATAGAGCTCTTCTTTTTGTTCTATGAGCTACCCATATACGTACATTTATATATATGTGTGTGTGTGTATATATATAAAATTATATATAGAGAGAGAATTTGGGGGGTTTTTTTGCAATAAATCTCCCTTAAGCAAATTTGAGTCCAGTTTCTGTCTCTTGCTGCCAATAGAATCTGGAAGAACACCACTAGGTTGGGACAGTCACCTCCTATTCTTTTTTTTTTTGTTTTTTTTTTGCGGTATGCGGGCCTCTCACTGCTGTGGCCTCTCCCATTGCGGAGCGCAGGCTCCGGACACGCAGGCTCAGCGGCCACGGCTCACGGGCCCAGCCTCTCTGCGGCACGCGGGATCCTCCCGGACCGGGGCACGAACCCGTGCCCCCTGCGTCGGCAGGGAAGCCCCCACCTCCTATTCTTAATATAATGGGTCTAACTCTTTCCGAGTCCTTGGTCTTCTGGGATCCTAACAGTGCTTTCTCACTAACACCAGCAGGGTTGTGGTGTAAGTGGCACCTGCCAGCGCTATCAGTTAATTAATTGAGAACCCATGTTGAGGTGCATTCGTTGTGCAAAGAACTGTGTTAAGCATTGTGGTAAAACCAGAGTGGCAGAAACCTGGGTCATAGCTGTCCGTGAAGTTAAATACGTTAACTTCAGGTTACAGTTTAGAAAGCTGAAGTAAAGAGATTTCACCACAAAACACATTCAGAACTGTCGTATAATAAAAAATATATTTGGTCTTTGTCCCAGGTTCTTGGAAGAGAGCTTCAAAACTCCTTGGGATTTTTCTGAGTAATAGGAGCATCTTTCATTGTTCATACCAAGCTCCTTTCTGACCATTTGAGTTGATGCTAATGAGATGACTCATGGTGGTACCCTCAGAGAGATTCAGGGGAGGGGCTGACCACACCAGAAAGACCCAGCATGAGGTTAGAGGGTTAGAACTTTCAGCCTCACACCCAACCTCCAGGGAGAGGAGAGGGGCTGGAGATTGAGTTCAGTCACTGATGGACAGTGATTGAATCGATCATGCCTAAGTAATGAAACCTCGATAAAAACTCTTGAACAGTGAGGTTCTGAGATGCTTCCAGGTTGGTGAACTCACCCTGGTTCTGGGACAGTGGAGTACCTGGGAGGGGCTGGGAGCTCTGTGCCCTGATCCCCACCCACCCCTTACCCTCTGCAACTCTTTCATTTGGCTGTTTTTGTAAAACTATAATTATAAATATAGCTCTTTGCTGGGTTCTGTGAGTTCTTGCAGCAGATTATCAAACCTGAGGGAGGTCTTGGAAACCCCTCCAATTTTTTGGACTATTTTTTTAAATTGAGGTATAATTGACATATATTAGTTTTAGGTGTATGACATAGTGATTTAATATTTGTATAGAAACCCCCGAATTTGTAATCAGCGAGACAGAAGTGCTGGTGGCCTGGGAACCCTGTTAGCTGAAAAACTGGGTTTGCCTCTTGGATGGTGTCAAGCCAAAAGAAACAACCAAGCCAAACTGGGGAGAAGGAAGGATTGATGAGTTGCAGCAATTAAGGAGAACCCTGGGGATGTTTCCCAAAGCAGTGTCTCCCCAACAGCAAAATAGAAGTTTTGAGCTAAGGGTACATGCATATTCATGAAGGGGCTTGAGCAGAGGAGAATTCAGCACGGAATTGGTGGACAGAGTCAAGCTTTGGTTGATTGAAATCACGAGGGTCAGAAGAAGTCAACATCATCATCCCTTAGGTTCCGACCAGTCTGGGGTTTCAGCAGGTAGTTACCATCTTCCGCACAGGGGCCTTAGTTCCTGCGGAACTCAAAGATATGTATCAGATACATATTGTTATGTATATCCCTCGAGGAGGAACTAGGAGTCTTGTTTCTTGACCACTTCTCTGTTCGTACATTCCTTTGTTCCCTTAAGATCATTAATTATGGAGATGTGTTGAAGGGCAAACATCGCAGCCAGGCGTAGATCACAAAATGGCTTAGGCCAAAAATGGCTTCTCTTATGTCAAGAAAATTATGCCCGGTTCTCTTTCTCTGGGGACCCCCTACCTTACCTGCTTAACAACCCCACTTGCGCTGGCATCTGAAAGGGGGGCAATCTCGTGAGACTGAATCCTTCACTTGTAGGGTCTAATGCTTACTCCAGGTGGTTAATGTCAGCATTGGGTTGAATTGTAGAACACCCTGTTGGTGTCAGTGACTCGCTGTTGGAACCAGGTAAGAACTTTGGAGGAACTGGCTATAGGAAGTCTCTTTTGCAAAGCAGCCAAGCACTCAGTCCTCTATTGCCTCCAGGAAAGTACTTCAAAATCTTTAAAGACAGAGCAAAACTTTCAACAGATCCTTCTGAAGTGAAAGAAAATAGATCATCGATAGGTGAGTAAACAACATCTTTACCAAGTTCTAAGACCCCATATACTACCTGGTATGATAATGAGCTCCTGCCCGGGGCCACGTTCATATATGAAATTTATTCAATTTGTGGTTTTTTCCTGCTGAAGCTCCAGCGTGGATCCAATTATCTTACTGTGTAAAAACACCACCGTGGAATTGGATGTATCAAAGGTAATATAAATTGTAGTGGTAATGGCATTTTAGAAGTACCTGTGACTTAACTTATCTGCCTGGCAGACTCCCATTGGAAAATACTTCTGAGGGCCAAATTGTATCCATCAAAGTATACCGTTATGTGCCCAGTTAGTCCTGATTCTGATTTACTCTTTTATAGGATTCAGTGTTATGTTTCTACAGATACATTTGCTGTCTATTTAACACCCCTGTTCTTACATTTTTGTTTGCGCTTATTTTTTATGTATTTGGAGTGAGGCCACTGTAATTCATACCCATCCCTCAGCAACAATACGGTCTCAGAGCAGATCACGGGGTACCCACATGCTTAGGGTTCCTGGAGCCCCGAGGAGGGATAGTGACTGAGAGTTTGGAAACAGTAAGGTTTCTGGGCATTGGAGCTACTATTCTCAGGTGCAGGAAAGCAGAAGACGCTGCCTGAGGATTTGGGATCAGATGGATGGGGTCAAACAGCCTGGAATCCAGGAGCGCTGCTCTGTCGTGGGCCTACCTCTGTTTATATCCAACCTACCTCCTTCCCACCTTTTTCCCCTAATCTGTTGGGGGTGGAGGTTCTATAGCATCACATTAGGACTTTCCCACATTGTTAAATTACTAACGAGTCATTAAAAGTGGAATGGAGTTGATGAGCCATGTAGAGTTTGCTTAATCATTTTCTTATAGTGGACCATTTAGGTGGCTTCCAAATTTGGCTTTCACAAATACAGCTGTGATAAAATCTTTGCCCAATAAAGCTATTTCCATATTTAGGATAAAATTGTACCAATTCCTGAATATTTTAAGGCTTTAGACACATTAGCCAAATAATTTTCCAAAACGGCTCTATTTTCTAAAGGGTGGTGTCTAAAAGTACATTTTTCTCCGTTGCTTTGCCAGTATTGAGTGTTATGATATATTGAAACCTTTGCTAACATAATACTTGAAAATTGGTCTTATTGCTTTGATATAGATTTCTTCGACTAGTCTTAGAAGTTAAAATAGTCTTTTCTCATGTGCTTTTAGCCACTTATTTCTTCTTTTCATATACTTTGCCCAGCTCTGGACCATTCTTCCGTTCATAACTTCTAATTGCAGAATGAGGCCAATGCGTGTTGAATCAAGGATTGGCAAACACTTCAGTGGTCACGTAGAAGACCCAGCCTACAGCTCAGAAATCCAGTCGTTTGGGGGTCCATGCTTAGAAATCACACTTGTTAACTAATTTGTGTTAATCCTGTGCGAGACAAGGATTAGGCATCGATATTCATTCACTTATTCAACCAGTAATTCTTAAGGGCCTTCTATGTACTCAACACTGTTGCAGACAAATATCAGACAAAATCTCTCCCTTTATAGAGTGTACATTTTGGTGAGGAGAGGAAGAAAGTAAACATATTAGGTCTTATTTTGCACATCGGAAGGCGTAAGTGCTGGGGGAAAAGCAGAGCTGAGTGAGGGGCGTTGAGAGCGCCGGGGAGGAGGGGCATCTGCAGCAGTTTTGAATAGGGTGGTGGGGCTAGACCTCAATGAGAAGGTGGCATCTGAGCAGAGACTTGAAAGAGGTGGGACAATGTGGCAAGGATGGTTTGCTTCAGGCAGAGGCTGCAGATGGCTTCAGCCAAGGTGAAGGTCCTGGAGCAAGAATACGCCTGGCGTGTCTCAAGAACAGCAAGGAAGTTAAGTGGATTGGAGGGATGGAGGGAGTGGCAGGTAGAGGAATAGAACTTGAGGGCAGAGAAGTCAAAGGGATGGGTCTTGTAGGGCCTCCGGGACCATGGTCAGGACTGGAGCCTTCCTTGAAGTGAGATGGGAGGCCCTGAAAGGCTTTGAACCAGTGAGGTGAATTGTCCATGCTGCATTAAAAATAGACTGCAGGGTCAAGGGCAGAAGCTGGGAGAGCAGTTAGGAGGCTGCTGCAAAGATGCAGGGGCCTTGCTTGTCCATGGAGATGGGGTAAGGGGCTCGGATCCTGGTAGAGACAAGGGGTTTCCTGATGGAGTGAATGTGGATTCTGAAAAAGGGTGGACTCAAGTTTCTTTTTCTTTTTTTAAATAAATTTATTTATTTATTTTTTTGGCTGTGTTGGGTCTTCATTTCTGTGCGAGGGCTTTCTCTAGTTGCGGCAAGCGGGGGCCACTCCTCATCGCGGTGCACGGGCCTCTCACTGTCACGGCCCCTCTTGTTGCGGAGCGCAGGCTCCTGACGCGCAGGCTCAGTAGCTGTGGCTCACGGGCCCAGCTGCTCTGTGGCATGTGGGATCACTGTCACGGCCCCTCTTGTTGCGGAGCGCAGGCTCCTGACGCGCAGGCTCAGTAGCTGTGGCTCACGGGCCCAGCTGCTCTGTGGCATGTGGGATCCTCCCAGACCAGGGCTCGAACCCATGTCCCCTGCATTGGCAGGCAGACTCTCAACCACTGCACCACCAGGGAAGCCCCTCAAGTTTCTTTTTAAGACCTCTTAGGTTACTCTGCACACAGTGGGCCTTTAATTAATGTTTCTGAATATTTCCAGACTTAAAATTAGAAACAAATTTGCTCACAGAGACAGCTTCAGGTATTAAGGCCATGAGAATTAATTCCTGCCATGAGAACGCAGAAGGGGCAGTGGTTTTATCCATTTTAATGAGAGGACAAATAAAAATGATAACACGATTGTGGCATTTGGTCCATCCTTTTAGGATCATCATATATTCCTGTTTAACTTTATTTAATTGGATTAAAATAAATACTATCTTGGTAACCAATGTCTTTTGAAGTCACCCACACTCGCAGTGATTTGATTGTGTGTTCACGTTGTGTTTGGATTGTTAGGCAAACTGAAGGTGGTGACACATTACAGGCAGAAAGAAATCAGGTGGATTATTTTGTGTCGATGTAGGACATTTTGTTAAAGATGTGTTCCGTTATGAATGATGGATGACGGATATATAACGCTAACCATTAATTTTAAATGAAAGTGTTTAACATATTTTATGTAGTCTATTTTCCTATTGAAAATTTAAAAGAAAAAAAGAAAAAAGCAGTCTTTGCAGACCCCCATAGCAGAGACAAAAAGGTGACTGCTCTGTGAGTTGATAATGAAGATGCTGGGTGAATATCTCTGTGATCGCTTCGATTTTATGAAAGTTTGGAAATTTCATTGCGTCACTGTTCGGGTGTTCTCTGAGACTTCAGCTGTGCTCATGAGAATGGGCAGAACAGAAGGACGAAGTGAGAGGCACGAGAAGCACCAGGCTTCCAGCATCACAGCCGCCTGGCAGCATGGAACAGGAGTCAGTGCTGGTGAATTGGGAGAAGGCCCATGGTCGGCCCCTTGCGGTGTAAACTTGGGCAAATCATTTAACATATGCACAGCTTAGTCTATTTGTAAAAAAGAAATAATTTGGATTCCCTATTTCTTAAATTAGTTCTGACATTCAGAAGTGAAAGTGATAGGACATAAAATTGCTTTGTAAACACATTATACAGATAAATGTAAGCCTCTATTATTGATCTAGCAATAAGGTGCAATATTCGTACATATAAGATGTGTTCAACCCAATGATCACAGACACATTTTTTCATCATCCTAAAATCTGTATTAAGTTTTCTGGACATAAATAACCATCATTTCATGATTGTAATTTTTTTTTTTTTTGGCTGTGCCGTGTGGCTGTGGGTTAATTCCCAGTCCAGGGACTGAACCCAGGCCCACGGCAGTGAAAGCGCAGAGTCCTAACCTCTGGACCGCCAGAGAATTCCCTCATGATTGTAATTTTTCCTCTCTGTTGACCCATTCATGATAAGGATCATAGTGAGATTTAATCTTTAACCTATATGTTTATGTGTGGGGGGGTGTGTGGGTGAGTATGACATTAATAGTAAAAGGAAGGAAAAAAGAAATGTGGACAAGGCCTTACAGAGGGCAGGTGAGGCCTTACAGATGAGCGAGTCCAGTTTCCTCATTTTAAGTTGAGGAAGCTGGCTGCGGTTGATTGCCAGGATTACACAGCTTATTAGAGCAGAACCAGCACTGAAAGCCAGGTCAATGGACTCCTAGTTCAGTGTTCTTTCTACCTTAGTTTACTTCTCTCCTGTATTATGCAATGTTTCTACACATATTAGCACAGAGTGTTACACCACCTATATATAACATTCCTCCCCAGCAGTCCCCTCCCCCAAGCAAGAACTTTCTACCAAACCTTGAATTATTTCACTTAAAGCTTTACAGTTAAATAAGTAGAGGAAGCAGAGGGCATGTATTTTCAGAGCCAGAACTAAGCCAGAATTGCTTTTCTCTTTATCATCCATGTACTTCTTTCAAAATCCAAATTTTTTTCCCTGATATCTCTGAAATCTTTTTATATGTGATTGACTTGACACTGTTCCTTATGCAGAAGCGTTTCTAGAAGTTCCACCGAGCAACCTTCGTTACATCTCACATGCCGTCCTGCTCTTCAGGATGGCCAGGAAAGATGGGTTTAGTTTTGTGTTTTCTTTTTGAGTTGGGGCTCTCTTCTTAAGGGTGAGAGAGAGGCTGGATATCGTCAGGGCAACAGCCTTTCTGCCACAGGGGCTTTCTTGACACCGACGGAAACAAGTTCCTTCCTCGCCTATAGGCTCCATCATATCCATGGCTTACTTCTCTTGTCAGGATTTACCACAGTCTGAATTTATTTTCTCCCTTCACCTGTGTGCTTATTCATTGTTTTGCTCTCTCTTCGTGAGGATGTAAGCTTCCTGAGAGCAGAGAGCTCACCTGTGTTGGTCATCAGTGTACCTAGAGTGTGTAGCATTTGATAGGCACTCAAATATTATTAAAAGAATAAAAGAATTGTGGGGTCAGTGAGTTGGAACATTCATAAGATTTGGATCCATATTGTCAAATTGCCTCCCCCAAAAGGTCAAAGTTCACATTCTCATCAGTGATGTCCAGGAGGGTCCTTTTCCTTGTATCCTCTCTGAACCTGGGTATTATAACTCAGTGAAAAGCCCTTGTTGGTATCCTAGACAAAACACTAAAAAAGAATTCTTATCTTAATTTATATTTGTTTGTTTCAATGTATTTTAGAAAGATTTTTGTTCAAACTCATTAAAATTTTTTTCTTTTTTGATTATGGTAACATAAAGGGATAAACTTTAATGGTCAAGAAAATTCAGTTAATCTTCCCTGGGTAAATTAAAGATTACTGTACAGCTTCTCTCAGTTTTGAAGATCAAACATGTTTGACAGCATTTTAAGAAGTATAAACAAGTTATTCAATCATAACGATTTGTTATACTCAAGATGGGAGTGCAGAGGACACTGACGGTTTTACTCAGCATATTTAAAGTACTGTAAAGATACCTAGTTAGACAGTCAGGCCTTCTGTATCTGTGGGTTCTGCATCCTCGGATTCAACCAACCTCAGATTGAAAATATACATACAAAAAAAAAAAAAAATCCAGAAAGTTCCAAAAAGTGAAACTTGAATTTGCCATGTGCCAGCAACTATTTAGATAGCATTTACATCGTTTTTACATATCATTTACATTGTATTAAGTATTATAACTAATCTAGAGATGATTTAAAATATCCAGGAGGATGTACATAGGTTATATGCAAATACTATGCCATTTTATATAAGGGACTTGAGCATCCCTGGATTTTGGAATACTTAGTGGGAAGGGGTGGGGGTCCCGGCACCAATCCCCCACGGATACCAAGGGACGACTGTACTTGGTGAGACATTGGTGGTGTTCAGAGCAACCAGTATGGACAGAAAGGAAGAAATTGATTGGTTCTCTTCCCAACTACTTATTCACCCACAGAGCATTCATAATGAATACCCACAAGAACTCATTGCTTACACGGACCAATTAACCCACTTAACCAATGCATTTCGTCCTTGCAGATGCATACAGAAAGAGAATACTTGCTATCTAAAAGGATCTGGCTCCAGTCTCAAGGGTATAGGTCAAAGTTAATTTTTTTTTTTTTTTGACTGTGGTTCTGTGAACTGTTGGGGCTGACTTTCTTTTAAATCCCTCTTTTTCTCAGCATGTTGGCAGACCATGCACGTGTGAAGGGCCCAGCGGGGATGACGCAGTGGTGGTCTGGGAGTGAGGGGAGAAGCTTTCAAGGGCATCACAGTCTGCTGTCATCCTGAGCTCTCCAGAGACTTCAGGGTGACCCGAGTCAGACTTCTCTCTACTTCGTTCTTCTGGGTGTTTTGGTCTGTTGATTTTCCAATGTCCGTAACCCAAAGCAACATATCTTTCTTGGCATGTTTGGAAAGGGAGCTGTTGCTAAGATTATTGAGCTCACAAGGGAAAGATCTTATAGTTACACATATATAATACATTATTCTAAGCTGAAGATTGCATAGTTATAAATACCTGCTAGGTCAGTTTTTCTTAACCATTTTAATAAAACTAATGCTAACCAGTAAACTTGATGCAATCATTTCTCAAAGGAGCTTTGGTATTTAATAACTACTTTCCTTTTTCTAGGGTTTATATTCTAGATGTTACATTTGGAAGTAGAATGTACACCCATTATAAAATGCCTAACCTTTAAGCTCCTTCTTTGGAATTCAATATAATTAAAAACAGAGTATTTATTAAGTTTTTGGGAATACCAGCCCTATGTGAGGAGCTTTGGGGGACACCCAAGAAGTCCAAGTCCTGTAAGTGATGTCCTAATTATGTAAAGGAATAAAAAACCTTTACTGGATTTCAGTTCCCAATTCACTCATCTGAGAAACGTTTTCTCCAGATAGGACAGGATAATGATTCCTTTAACTGGACCCCCATTCTGCAGGGAGATGTGGAAACTGCTCCCATCGAGCCATTCTCTGGCTGGTACCACCCTTTCAAGTGTTTGAACTGTAACACGTTCATCACACGCATAGTTTGTGGGCTCCAACAGGGCAAGGTAATTCAACTTTGGAAATAGTGGTATCTAGACAATGACAGAGAGGCAGAATTCCCCTAAGAGATGTAAAATATGGAATATGATGATTTTGAGTTTCCCTGTGATTCTTTACTTAGCATTTGATAATACCTTTCCTTTTCAGGGTCAGTTATACCCAAGTTTTTACCTTCTAGCCCTGGGAGGTTGCTGTGTTAAGGCTGGTTCTCATGCCACATTGACCCGTCTCTCTAATTTCTTATAGACTTAAAAAAAGGCTTTATTGGTATGTAATTCACATAACATACAATTCACTCATTTAAAGTGTACATTCAGGGACTTCCCTTGCTGTCCAATGGTTTAGGACTCTGTGCTTGCATTGCAGGGAGCAAGGGTTCAATTCCTGGTCTGGGAACTAAGATCCTGCATGCCACGTGGTGTGGCCAAAAAATAAATAAATAAATAAAAATAAAGTGTACATTCAGATTTGTGCAACCCTCACCACAGTCGATTTTTTATTTTATTTTATTTTATTTTTAATTAATTTATTTCTTTTTGGCTGCATTGGGTCTTCGTTGCTGCGTGTGGGCTTTCTCTAGTTGTGGTGAGCAGGCTTTCTCTAGTTGTGGTGCGCGGGGGCTACTCTTCGTTGCGGTGCACAGGCTTCTCATTGTGGTGACTTCTCTTGTTGCGGAGCGTGGGCTCTAGGTGCACGGGCTTCAGTAGTTGTGGCATGCGGGCTCAGTAGTTGTGGTTCGTGGGCTCTAAAGCGCAGGCTCAGTAGTTTCAGTGCACTGGCCCAGTTGCTCTGCGGCATGTGGGATCTTCCCGGAACAGGGCTCAAACCTGTGTCCCCTGCATTGGCACATGGATTCTTAGCCACTGGGCCACCAGGGAAGTCCCCACAGTCCACTTTAGAACATTTTCATCACCTTGAGAAGAAATCCGACATCCCTTAGCTGTCCCCTCCGTAGCCTCCCACCCTTTCCAGACCTAAACAACTACTGATCTACTTTTTTTTTTTAATCTCTGAAGTGCTCATGAATCAGTACTTTGATATAAATCTCCACTGTTTTTTGATCAGTTCTTCACCAGACCTTGACGTATGCTCTCCCCTTCAGTTGGAGCCAGTACGCTAGGGAACATGATGACCTAAAAGTAGCGCCACAGAGAGGTTAAGCGTTAGGGTTAAGCACAGAGTGTTCTCAGGTGAACTGAAAATCTTGACCCAGAATTTGGAGAACCTCCCCAGCCTAAAGTCTTTTCCTGGAGATCAAATTGCAGGATTCCTCTTTTGCCTCTTGGGAAGTACTGAAACCTGTTGTGGTCTAGCTTTTTGCTGCACCTTCCCTCTCTGGTTTTCTTTAATTTACATCCACCTTTTACTGTGCCTGCCTTTAGGATGTTTCATCTGTATCCACCACGTTCATCAGGGAACAAACACATCATCCTTCTTCTGCCTTTTGCTGTCGGTCTGTTGGAATATTGGTTGGTTGTCTTCTCAGCCATGAGGTTTATCACAGCTTGTCCTTGGTTTTGGAAGAAGAGTGAATCAACATTATTTATCTTCCCTGAAGGCTGTATCTTAACCACCTTCTAGGAGCATTAATCTGCCACATCATCCCAAAGATGTAAGGCACTGTATACTGTCTAAACTGAGACTTGTCTGTTGAAGGGTATTATTAAAATATCTCCACTCGTGACCCTGAATACTTCCAAGAAGGGTGAGCACAAGAGAAAGTATACGTGGGGACGTTTAGGTGGGGAGGAGAGCATGTTAGAAAGCAGAACATGGTAGAGATCAGTGTAATCAGTCATTTATCATTTTGATGTAGAAGAATTTTGATGATTTTCTTTTGGTTTTCCAGTTCAATTTTTATTGTAACAATTACAAGTCTTTTAACCATTCTATATTCAATTTTGCTTTGAAGACACTTGATGTTAGCTTTTTAAAATGTCACTGAATAATTATATTCTGGTGTGAAAAATTTGTGGTATTAGAATAAGCCTCCTATTTCTTTTTTTTTTTTTTTTTTTTTTGCGGTACACGGGCCTCTCACTGTTGTGGCCTCTCCTGTTGCGGAGCACAGGCTCCGGACGCGCAGGCTCAGCGGCCATGGCTCACGGGCCTAGCCGCTTCGCGGCATGTGGGATCTTCCTGGACCGGGGCACGAACCTGTGTCCGCTGCATCGGCAGGTGGACTTTCTGAAATAGGCTTAAACATACTTCAGCTGTTCTCTCTCTGATGCAGTCAGGACTGTGGAGACTGGAATGAAACTGTATCTAGTCCAGTAAAACTTTTGTTTCAGGGTCTTTCACTTATTAATAATTCATTTCATGAAAGATTCAAACCCTGTAGTCTCTTATAAAATTCCATGATTCAGTCAATACTGTGCTTTATTTTTATTTATTTATTTTTGGCTGTGTTGGGTCTTCATTGCTGCACACGGGCTTTCTCTAGTTGTGGCGAGTGGGGACCACTCCTTGTTGCGGTGCGCGGGCTTCTCATTGCGGTGGCTTCTCTTGTTGAGGAGCACGGGCTCTAGGCGTGTGGGCTCAGTAGTTGTGGCTCATGGGCTTCAGTAGTTGTGGCACGCGGGCTCAGTAGTTGTGGCTTGCAGACTGTAGAGCACAGGCTCAATAGTTGTGGCGCATGGGCTTAGTTGCTCTGCGGCATGTGGGATCTTCCCAGACCAGGGCTCGAACCTGTGTCCCCTGCATCGGCAGGCAGATTCTTAATCACTGTGCCACCAGGGAAGCACTGTGCTTTATTTTTAAAGTGGCCACATATATATGGATGGATACTTCCTGTAATATCCACCTCCCTTAAAATAAAATTCCTGAAGCTTTAATTGATAGAGGGCATAGTCTTCTTGGCTTGTTTCAGTCCTTCTGAGGGAAAATCAGCATGTGCTTGTGTTCTTAATTTTCAGAGCCATAAGAACAAGGTTTACTCCTCCAACACCTCAGGAGGCAGCATAAAAGACTGGCAGGGGTACCATACTTTAACTTGCATTCATCTGGTCCTGGCTGGGTTAGTAGGTTTCCCACAAAAGCCCATTTTTCCTTTCCTGAATCATTTTTGAGCCAAAGACCCTATAAGGGAAAGATTCCCTGCTTTGTGATGAAATGCCAGCAGCACATGACATTCTTCCTAATGAGTCACAGTCAATAAAAATTGTTCTCCAAATGAATCTGAGTATGCCTCCACACTGAGCTACATGAAAGAAACATCTTTTTCAAATCAAAACATCTCGTTTCATCCACTGAGTTCAGACAGACATTTCACTTCTGTAAGCAAAGAGAATGAGACTCCACACAAAGTGAAAATCCAGTCTGTCCTTATTTTTCCTTAGTTACACGTTATGTAGTTTGACGAAATGAGGGAGACACATTGGAAAGCGTTCTCGGGGAGTTTGCAGACTGAGGGGAAGCTACTGAGGAATTTTGTGTATAATAATAATAAAATGATTATTCATTAGTCTAAAGGTATTTTGAACTCCTGAGAGCTTCCATATAAACATTAGGTGATAGGATTTGTTTACATAGCATGATTGAACGTGGTCTTAACTTGAAATCTCACTGGCCCTGTAATGAGGGGAAGTGGGCATTTGTTCGCAGTTCATTTCTGTTGTGTTGCTGCTAAAGAGACTTACAGTGGGCCTAGTGAAGGCACAAAGGAACCCCAAAGATGTCCACACATCAGCCACGGACAGAAAGGCTGACCTGGTCAGGCTTGGGAAAATGGAAATGAAGAAACAATGTAATGTTCGTCTAGAGATTAACTATCATTACACGAAAAGCATAAAGAAACTTTTAAGGAGGAAATACAAGCAAGTCTGGTGACACATTTAGGGGACAACAGAGAGGGTGTGAATTTCAGGGCTGGCATTCATAAAAGGGAAGAATGTTCAACATGGAGGGTTCAACTTTAAATCCGAGCAAACCCAAGTCAGGATGAGATGAAGGATTTAATTAACTACAGTCAAGCCTCCAAGGGATCACCCATAGATACGTGAGAACCCACTTGGACCTTGAACTTGAACTTCTTTCAAGTACTCCCAGTAAAGTTACACCATAAAAAAAGAGGCGGGGCCGGGAATTAAATTCTTATCCAAACATCGAGAGTTTGTTTGCTTAAATTATCCAAGTGCCTTTGGTAATGCCGTGTGCTTCTCTTTCTATGGGAGAGACAAAATTATATGCAGAGAAGGGTAACCAGAATGGCAGAGACAGCCTCTTAGATGAGAAATGGCTGAAAAATTCGGGTGTGCTTGGCAATAAGAGAAACATGAATAAGGACAAGAGAGTTGCCAGGCGAGTTAGGAGGGAGAGGGAGAGTGTGTTCTCCTGTAATGCTCCAGAAGGCAGGGCTGGGACCACAGCAGAGCTGCCTGGCATTTGGAAAGGGCTGTCTGGGGGAGATGATGATGGTTCAGAGGATTGGCAGTTACTATAAGGCTACAGCAGTGGGGTATGGGGAGGTGGATAAGGACCTGGGGTCGGGAGGGAGGGAGGGAGGGCTGTTAAGGAAAACTGACTCTTAACAGATCTCTCTGCCTCCACAGCCTTCCCGTTCCCATCCCTGCGCGCCCCACCGTGTCCACAGACCAGTGTTCCTTATCTTCTGAGCACGTTGAGCTGCTGATCAGAACCTTTCCTTGGCTGCCCATTACCTACTGAATCATGTTCAAACTCCTTTTCTTGGTCCTCAAAGCTTACAGTAATGTGGCTTTAAACTCCTTCTCCACCTGTATCATTAGATTAATCAACTTCCCATACCCTTCATCTCCTTGTATGTCATGCATTTTCCTGCCTTGCCCTTCACCTCCCTTCCCCACCCAGTTCCCTGCCTGTTTTTCCCGAAGCTCCCTGCATCCAACCCTTTCTCATGCCAGCTGAATGCATCTTCTTTCTCCGTGTTCTCGTCACACTCTGACAGTCTCTCTGACACCGACCCCAGGCTGTGTTCCTTTCTCCTATTATGTATTTGTACATGATATATGTAATATTTGTACAGCACTTTTCAGCCACAAAGAATTTTCACAAACATGGGTATTATCTACCCAGGAGATTTTTATTCATATTTTGCAGATAACTCAGGCTTTGAGAGTTTAAGTAACTTGTCCAAAGTCACAGAGCTAATATTTAGTAGAGCTGGAATTCGGATGCAGGTTTTCTGACCCTCAATCCAGAATCTACTTCCCTCCTAGGATTGTGGTGAGGGCTAGTTTAGAAAAAAAAAAAAAAATCTCTTAAGGATGAGAGCAATTTTCAGATGTAAAGTGCTGCTCAGATGAAAGGAGGGATTTATCCATCAGACTGCAGTTTTCTTTTTTTTTTTTTTTTTTTTTTTT
>NC_041233.1:98224367-98255301 GCF_002837175.3 Physeter macrocephalus | reverse complement strand
CGTTGCGGAGCACAGGCTCCGGACGCGCAAGCTCAGCGGCCATGGCTCACGGGCCCAGCCGCTCCGCGGCATGTGGGATCTTCCCGGACTCACGAACCCGTATTCCCTGCATCGGCAGGCGGACTCTCAACCACTGTGCCACCAGGGAAGCCCCAGACTGCAGTTTTCTCAAAGCCAGAGACTAAGTCATTTTCATCTTTCATTTTTGCATATAAATGCAGATTCTCAGGCCCACCCCAGACCTGCTGAATCCGTGACTCCAGTGTCTTTGTGCTGACAAACCCTCCAGGCATTCTGATGCATGCTCAGCTCTGAGAACCAGGGCTGTGAGAGAGGATTAGTCTTTCTTTGTGGGTCCCTTGTCCTCCAGAGATGGAGCATTATCGGATCATTAGCAAGTATGCAAACCTTGATTCTCGGAGGAGAGAATGAGTGAGCAAACTATACATATATATAGTGCTGAGTGAGCGAAGATTTTATCAGGGATTAAAAAAAAAAAAAAAGACTAAACTGGCAAGATTTTGAGCTGTAAAGGATGTTGTCTTCCCTGGAAGGCAGGTGTCAAGCAAGTGGAGCTTTAAGTGATGGAGGTAAGACGACAGAACTTTGAAAGGGAAATTCTTCACGGGTGTCAGAAAAACTCATGGGGAGGGGAGAAAAAGAGTTATTATGGCGTTTTAATTTGGAAAAGAAATGACATTAAAGATTTTTTTTTCTTTGAAAACAGCTGACAACAGGCCTTTGGTAAAAGAGTGGAACAACCCACGTGTAGAGAACAGGTAATAAAGTACTGAAGAGTGAGGTTAACCCCTTAGTCTAGAGAATGGACTTGGGCATTTGAGTTCCTGTGACCATTTTCTTTTGAGTTTAGCTATAGACTGTTTTTATTTTCCCTAAGCAATGCATTGTTCTAAAGAGAGAAAAAAAGAAAAACAAGCTCTGAAAGGTTCCTGGTTTCTTTAAGCTATTTTGAATAATGCAAAATGTTGCTTGGTACCCTCATTTGAAATGTATACAGAATTCGCTAGTGAGAAAGAGGAACCTGCTAAAGTTCGCGGAACCCGACTAGTCTATCACCAGAGTGACGTGTCCTGTAAGTCTCCACGAACCCTCTGGTGTGAACTTGCATCTAGTGTCCTGAGAGCACAGCCTGAGTCATCCTTTACGCATATTGTAGGAAGCCACCCCCGCGCCCCCGCCGCCCCGACCTTCCTGGAGGTTTCCGTGGGTTCCTGTTCCCTAGTCAACTTTGCTGTCACCTTATTTCAGAGTCTGAAAGCATATCCCCAGGGTGGAACTTGGCCCCTTTTTCAATTCTCCCCCTCCCCAAAGCACCACTAACTAGGCTCCTCTAGGTAACAGGCTATGATATCGTGATTTATGATAAGAAATACATATTTGGCCTTCGTCCTGTTTCTCGCACAGAGCTCCTAAAACTTTTGGAATTTTCTAAGTGGTAAGAGTTATGAAGGTGTCTTTTATTACTCATAACAAGCCCCTTTCAACCCTGTCGACCAAAAAAATTTAATCAGTCATCTAAAAAGAAATAGAAAATTTTGTTTGCACCAAATAGAGGATTATAACCTGGGAAGCAGTCTTTCAGAAAGCTCTGAGGTCTGTTCTGCCCATTAGTAGGTCAAAACATAGTTATCTAAGTTTTTGAGACATAGGGCTGTATGTTAAATGACATATTATGGACAGTTTACACAATCCAGATCTAAGCATACAAAGTGAGTAGTGGGTCATGGGTCATCGTGGCCCCTTACAAGATTAAGAAGGAATGTTATCTTTTAAGGAGTTGTCTTGGTGCCAGTAGAAGGTCGCTTTTTATGGTTGAGCAGGTATTTCTGCCGATGGGGAGGTTTGGTCCATGCATAATGCAGATATACAATGCACGGTAAAGGGGCGAGAGGAGGCCAAGGGGCAGAGAAAAATTATGTTTAAATTTTCCTTGACTTGCCTTAGAATATGAATTTTTATTTCATCAACCCCATCTGAGTTTATGTGAGTGAAATGACTTTTGGAAAGACCCTAAGGATGGGGGCTGGTGGCCAGGAGAGCCAAACACGTGATTAGAGGGTTGGAACTTTCAGTCTCATCCCTTGACCTCCGGGGAGGGGAGAGGGGCTGGAGATTGAGTTCAATCACCAATGGCCAATGACTTAATCATGCCTCCATAATGAAGCCTCCATAAAACCCCAAAGGACAAGGTTCCGACAGCTTGCAGGTAGGTGAACTCGTGGAGGTACTAGGAAGGCGATGTGTCTGCTGGGGGCACGGAAGCTCCGTGCCCTTTCCCACATATCTGGCCCTGTGCATCCCTTCCATCTGGCTGTTCCTGAGTTATATCCTTTTATAATAACCCAGCAATCTAGTAAGTAAACTGTTTTCCATGAGTTATGTGAGCCGCTCTAGCAAATTAATTGAACCCAAGGAAAGGGGGTTGTGGGAACTCTGGTTTATAGCTGGTAGGTCAGAAGCACAGGTGACACCCTGGACTTGTGATTGGCGTCTGCATGGGGTCGGGGATGGGGGAGTCTCGTGGGACTGAGCCCTTAACCTGTGGGATCTGACACTCTCCCAGGGTGGGTGGTGTCAGACTTGAGCTAAATTGTAGGACACCCAGCTGGTGTTGCAGAATTACTTCATGTGGGAAAACTGCCACACATCCGGTGTCCGAAGTGCAGTCAGTGGTGCTTGAGCAGAGTTTTGAGAGTAATGGACACACATGGGGAATGTGTCTTTCTTTTATACAGGTTTTTAGGGAGGATATTGGCTTATTTAGGGAGACAACAGCCCAGCCCAGAAGAGGCTACTACTTAAAATTGAATGCTTTACTAAAATGTTTACCCAGGAAATATGATGTCTGGAATTTCCTTCAAAATAATTTATGGGGGAGGGGTGAGTTGGTGGGGTGCTTTAGATGAAACAAGATTGACTGTGAGTTAATTGTTAAAGTTGGATATGGTCCATGGAGGTTCATGATACTTGTCTGTCTACTTTTGTATATGCTTTTGAAATTTTTCATAATAAATAATTTTTTAAACGGATGCTAGGTATCCCTGAGCTGTCCTAGAATCCTCAGCCACCCCTGGCATGGGTAGTTTCTCTCTGGCCATCCTTCTGTCTATGGCCCTGCCTGTTGATGTGTCTGCTTGGATCCCCCATCCCCTCTGCCACGCCTTTCTTCACCGCTCTCTTCCCTTCTATGACCCACTAAAACCCTGTCATCTCCGCCTATGGGGAACTCTAAAATAATAATAACAATTATCCTGTTCTATGCAAAGCAAGCAGTTTCTTTTCTGTTGAGACTTCCCATCAGGCCTCCACTGGAAGCACCTACTCTTTTATAACAAAACATACCCATTCATACTGTTTTTCTGAACAAAAACAGTTCTAACCTCGTGAAGAATTCTGCCTTCCTCCCAGTCCATCTGGATCCTGCCGCCAGCTTTTAAAATCACTGTATTTCTCCCATCAGAGCTCTCAAATTTGTTTTACTGCAAAGTAGAAGTCATGAATGGTAGATATTTCTATGACTTCAGGAGAGGGAATTTAGTCTCTGTCTAGAAACTTCCATCAGGAGAGGTTCGGCTATGAGACTTGACTCTTGGTTTGTCTCTGGTTGAGAGGCGCAGGCAAAGGGAAACTCCTACAATCTTCTAAAACTTGTGTTTTCTACATACTCCTCTTCCTTTAAATTCCCCTTACTTCTTTTACCAGAACTTCTGGCAAGTAACATGTTGACTCATGCTATTTTGTCACTTCCTTCCTCTGGCTCACCTCCAGTGGAGATGCAAAAGAGTTGTCAAGTGACCAACAGGCAAGTCAGGTTGAAAGCAACGTCCCGCTACAAAAACTCAATCATCTGGAACTGGCAGTGACAAACTGAGACAGAGTTAGTTTGGATGAAGAGATCTCTCCTGCCTTCCAGCATGAATCACTCTTTCCCTGTTTCCTCAGATTCTACAGACCCCATCTGTGTGTATGAAGGATGCAGCGTCAGGAGTGACCTGTGCATCTCAGGGGTCTTAATTTCAGCCATGGTAGGAGGATATTGAAGGGAACTTGGGGGGCAGCTGGCTTTTAGGCAAATGGCTGCTCTCCTTCCTGACTTCTCTTCGAGGGCCGGAGGTCAGGCTGACAGTCTGAACCTGTCTAGGGTCGGGAAGAATGTCTTTCTAGGAACATTAGGAAAGTTGACGGTGAAATACCCAGAGAGTCATAATTATAGGAGTCCTGTCTAATCACTCTGGGGGGAGGTGACGTGTGGCATGAGTTGGAGAAGGGTGGGGAGGATGGACTCTCCTAAATTTTATAAGCCATAGGAATAGAGTTGCTAGATAAAATATGGGATACCCACTTAAATTTGAATTTCAGATAAACAACAAATACATTTTGAGTATGAGCGTGGCCCAGATATTGCGTGGGACACACGTATACTAAAAAAATGATACTTGCTATTTGTCGGGAATTCAAAAATGTAGCTGGGTCCTGCATTTTTATTTGCTGGAGACCCTGTGTAGTAGCCCAGCTGTTTTGATCTTTTTTTGCTCCATTGATGTAACAAGTCGTCACGGTGTATTTGTTCAGTGAAGCAAGCACAATGATTATGTCTTATCTTAATCGTGCCTTATCTTGGCCTACTTTCAGTGAAAAAGTCACCTATTTTTTCCCTTTGGGAATGTTGTTAAAACAATGATTGTGCTATGAAAATAACTCCCATCCAAAGGTCTTTCATTACGTCGTATATGCTTCTCGGAGAGGACATGCCATTGAGGGTTCAGAAATCATTACTTAACTCCGTGCTTTCCTGCTCTTGATGCCTTTTTAAATTTTATTTTTTTTATTATGAAAAATTTGAAACAGACACTAAAGAAGAAAAACAATGAACCTCCATGTTCACCCAGCTTCAACAATCATCAGCTCATAATCAATACTGCCGCATCTGTAACCCCCCTGTTCTGTCCATCCAAACCCCGTTATTTGAAACAAATTCCAGAGAGCTGGAGCTTTATTGTTTATAACTTTCTGCTCCTCACTGTACCTTTTCTTTCCCAGTAATGGAATTGTATGGATAGTGGTTCCCCCAAATCTTCTAAACATTGCTCCATATTTTTATAGTTCTCTAGTTGTTAGCCTTCCCAATATCAAATCCTCAAATATGCCTTTTCCAGCCTCCCTTGCCCTCATGGCCCATATGTGGGACTTGAAAATCAGACCCACCTGGCGTAGGACTTTGGCTGGGACTCAGGTTACGGGAGAAACCAGGAGGGGTTGTGGGAACATGCCATCAGGCCCGCTCTGCAGTATCGCTCTGGGAGCTGTTCCTAGAAGCTGATCCGAGAACATATTCCTCCAGCTTTTGCAAAGAGCCTGAGCACTTTAACATACCTTAATACATCCTTCCCTCATGCGCTGTCTAGAGAGGATTCCATTGACCTTAACTTGCTACCTTGACCGAGACAAAAGCTAATAGTGCTTACCTTCCAAAGAGGTGAGAGAGGAGAGGCACACACAGCATTTAAGTCACTCAGAAGAGAAATGTGACGGTTCCTGTGAGTTTAATGATGCACTTTGGGCTTATGGGACTGCCCTAGAGCAGAGGTGCTCCGAGTTTGGCCTCCAACCAGCAGCATTAGCATCACTTAAAGACTCAAATGCTTAGGCCCACTCCCAAGACCTAGTGAATCCCTTGGAGAATGAAGGGGGCAAGGGGGTTGGAGGAGTCCAGAAATCTGTGTTTTTACAAGCTCTCGATGATTTAAATCTGGGGTCAGCCATGGCAACATGAGGACCAAATCCTGCCCACCACCTGTTTTTGTAAATAAAGTTTTATTGGAACACAACCATAATCACTTATGTATTGTCCTGGCTTTCATGCTACAATGGCAGGGTTGAGTGGTGGTGACAGAGGCCATACGGCCGATGAAGCCTAAAATATCTGCTACCTGGCCCTTTACAGAAGAATTTGCTGACCGCTGATTTCGATTCATGCTAAATGATGAGTCAATAAAAGTTAGAGGGAGTCCTCCCTGCCCTGGAAGGACCAGGCATTCAACTCACTTCCCCACACCCCTCAAACCTTTATAAGCCACACATTTTCAAATGCTTGTTACCATATTTAAAAGTTTGGTTTAACATGCATGGAGTGCTTGCTATGTTCCAGATACTGTTCTGGGCTCCTTAAAACTAGAATCTCGATATTTTGGAAGGCAGCTATGCTCACCACTATACCACCAACATGAATCTCAATCTTTTGTATGCAATATTTTATGTGTACACTGGATAGGATGACATGCCTTTTAAGATATTAATAACATCTTTTTAAAAGATTAAAGTCTTTTATCATGAAGAAAAAAAAGGATGAGTCAATAAGAGTTGAACAGGAATGCCTGACACTAATTTGTGACTAAGTATAGCTGTTGGGATTGGCTTCCATGAAAGACCAGTCTTCTACCATTTAGCTGAGGTCTATGGAACAGGGAATAGCTGGCGATTTCTGACTTCTATAAATGGCAGTCTTTGCTGCTGAGGACTTAAATTTAACAGAATCTTATTTAATCAAACTACTTTTTTTAAAAAGGTGCATGTGTCTCTGTGTGTGTGTGTGTGTGTGTGTGTGTGTGTGTGTGTGTGTGTGTGTGTGTGTGTATCCAGAAGACAATCTGTCAAACAACCAGGAGCAATCACAGGAAAATCAGAACAAGGCCTAATTCTATCCCTAATATTAGAGAAATGACTCTAGTCCTCTTCCAAATCCAGATTTCTTTACTTATGTTGTCGGGGCATTTTTCACAAATGATAAAAAGTAGGGATGGTGGGTTTACCAAGTGAGTTCAGAGGGTGCGGAGAGTGGCTGGGGTAGATTATTTGAGATTGATGTAAGATAATAGAACTCTTCAGAAGCAAGTGTAGACAACGTTACTTGGTCACGCTTCATTACTCTGCTTTGATCCTTCTCCATGAAGAAGAGGCAGCCACACAGTGAGGGCTCAACCCATTTTCTGGTCCCTCACTAAGTGAGCCCCAGGGCAATGCCCAGGAGACTGTTTGCTGGGTACCATAGATCCCGGGCAAGGTGTCTTCCTCCCTGGTCATCAGCTTTCTCCCCTGAAAAATGATGGGCTGGGACCAGATGATCTCTGAGATTCTTTCTAGTTCTAAAACTGCAATAATTGCTTTGCAGATGGTCTAATGCTTCCTCTCACACTGATTATGGTTTCTAAGATACCTCTTAGAGACCATGCAGCACTCAAACCTAGGCTTTTCAAGGAAGAGAGAAATAGCCATACTTGTACATTGCTAGTGTGATAACTTTTCTGGAAGATGTGTTTCTAATATACATCAGAAGAGTTAACAAAGCAATCTCTTTGACCCACCAATTCCACTTTTAAGAATTTATTCTAAGACAATAAGAAAGGGTGTATTCAATGATATAGCAACAAACTTGTTGGATTCAGCACTATTTATGACAATGAAAAATTGAAAGCAGCCTAAATGTCCTACCTAATCAATGTAATGAGTAATCTGTGGTATATGCATATTGTGGAATGTTATGTGGTCATGTAAAATGATGTTGTAAAAGTATACTTGTTGACATGGATACATACTCATACTGTTGAAGGAACAATGGCTTCAAAGCATCTTTTTTTGTTACCATCTTTTTCTGGAATGGACTTACTGTTATTTATATCTATCTATATACCTACATTATAATTTGTAAGGGTACATATAAAAATTCTCAAAATGGTTACTGCTGGATGGTGGGATTATGAATACTTTTGATCCCTTTCTTGTCTTATCTTTATTTTAAATTTTTCTACAGTGATGATATGTTACTTGTGTGTGTATGTTAATGCACACAGAGGCACATGTGTATACCTACACACATCTCAGTTCAGAGGAGTAACACAAAATTTAAATGGATAAATTTGGACAACCTGCCCTCTGTCCTAACTGACAGAAATGCCCTCCCCATGTGGCTAGATGGGAGCAGCAGGCCCCATAAGGGTTACAGGTTGCTCTACTTTTGCAGAGAAGGAAAGAGGCAGGGGTGAACTAGAGGTCCCGTTGTTCCGCCCTCATTTCCTGGCCAAGGTGACCAACCATCCCAGTTCGCCTGGGGCTGAGAGATTTTCCAGGATGTGAGACTGTCAGCGCTAAGCTGGTGAAATCCTAGGCAAACTGGGACAAGTTGGCCACCCAGTTCCTGGCTGACTGGAGAAGAATGGCTGGTACTCACGCAGGTATGTAGAGCCGCCGCATCTTCTGACTCACTCTGTGGTATACGATCTCTTGAAAGATTATTTACAAAACTGTTGCTGACTCCTGACTCTCCTGACTAGGAGAGGCTGTGAGCTCAGCAGGGTGGGGTCAGGACTCAGAAGAGCCTTTCTGACCCCCACGAAAGCAGAGCTCATTTCAGAAGACCCCTTCTCTTTTCTTCCTGTATCCATCCATGCATTTGTTCTGTGCCTGAGCCTCTGTAAGTAAAATGAAACGAAGTGTTATCTGAACAATTCAGGCCAAATTAGCCATTCAGTGACTTGAATGACTTTGCATTTCCTACTTCAATTATTATTAAACATTGAACTAATTCATGTTGCTGAAGTTGCATTAATTGTGTCCCATTAGCTCAATTGTGCCCATTCCACTAAAGCTCTCGACATCCTTTTTATGAAAGTGAAAGAGAAGACGCATCAGGAATGGGGAATGGCAAACCACAGCTGGTGTGGAAAGGAAAGTTGACATGTGATGAAAGCGGAAGTCTGTGTAAACTGCTGGGCTATCAACATTGAATACCTCTCTCTGTGAGTTGCACATAGACACATTTGAAGGTGGTGGCCAAGATGGTGCAGAGTAGGACCAGTGCCAGTTCTACAGATGGACCTTGTGGGCTCATCTGCCTGTCATCCTTTACTTGAAAGTAGAGCACTTTTTGCACCAGCTGAATCACGGGACGTCCTCCTGGGTAATTTCAGGGACTCTGAAATTACATCACATTCACATCATTCCCTTTGGGTCTTAGGGTGCTAGGGTGCTCTGTCAGGGATGTGGAAGGGTGAGCATCTCCACAAAACAGGCTGAGCCCACTCCCTGACTGGGTCATCAGGTCAGTTAACACTGTTCCTTCTGTCCTCTACTCTGAAGTGTGAAATTGCATTGTTTTCCTGGCCCACAGGGTCAGCCCGTGGAGTGGAGTCGAGCAGCCCAGACTTGAGAATTAACCAGATTTAAGATTGAACCCCTTCCTAACCCTGTGACATTTGACGAGTTACTTAACATCACTAAGCTCAGTTTCCTCAAATGTCCAATGGGAATATTATCATTCCCACCCCAATCTCATTTTTCTCCTTTTCCGTTGAGTTTCTCTGACGGGCGCTCCTTTGTTGCCTGAAAAACATAAGGAAGGAGAGTAAGATTGATCCGGGGAGGTGGGGGGGATTCCAAGTGACTCTCATCTTCTGGCGCACAGGGACCTCAAGCATAGAGCCTGCATCTTATTCCTCAGGGGAACTTTCTTTTCTGACAAAACGTGATGCAGGGGGTTGTAAAGCCTGTTCTGTGAACCACTGGTGCTTTACTCGTCCTCCAGGTGTCGTAAAATTCAAGGTGAGAGCGTGCTCATGTTTCCCTGTAAGGAGGAAACACAGGAGTCCCATTGGCTCTGGGTGAGGACTCTTGGTTCTGCTTTAGAGCCCAGGGAAGAGCCGATTCTTTTCTTCTCCGAGTACCTGTCTCAGTCTCACGAGAGCCCACATCTAATCCTTTGCTGTTCTCCCCACCTCTTCACTAGCAGCACAAAATGACAAGGTTCGGTGGCCAAAGCAATCCTTTGGCTTTTGTTGTTTATTTTACACCACTAGGAAGAATAGGGGAATTAGGTAGGAGTGTCCACTTAGCTTTTGGGTGAGGAAATAAGAGGTGTGGTGAGATGGGCTGAGGTGTATTTTGCTGGTGGGAATGCAGATAAGATCCAGAGGAGGATGATGTGAATGTGAGCAATGAGACAGATTCCCTGAAATTACCCAGGAGAACACCTGCTGACGTGACTGACAGACGGAAAAGAGGGTGTATTGCTTTCAAATGAAGGGTGACTGGCAGCAAAATGAGATCACAGCTTGCATTATTTTTGAATTGGCATTAGTCTCAGTCTGCATCACCTTTCCCATCTGCACATGTGTACGTGTGCAACGCACAGACATCCACATCTGCTAAAGAGTGGGTAATGAAAATCCAAGGACTCAAGACACTTGCTTGACCCAATTATCCAGAAACTCAACCGCTTCAATCTCCTTACATTTAGCAAGAGAGAAAAGGTGGATGGAGTAATGAGAGGACAGGTGAGGTGATCTCAGGTGTATTTTGCTAATGGGAAGGCGCATTGGTACCACATATTAGAAAGTAACTTGCATGAATATAAACATCTTTAAAAGTTCTCATTCATTGATCCAATAATTCTAGTTCTAGGAATCCAGCTAAAGGAACTAACCAGTGATGCAGAGGAGCATGTAGTATGTTAAGGGTACTTACTGCAACTTTATATATTGTAGTAAAATATTGAGAAAAAGTGGACATGATCAAGGATGGGAAGTATTGAAACATTTTAACTACATCTATCTGATGGAATTACACCGCCATTGAAGGTGATGCTTTAGATGTATTTGTTTTCTAAAATGAGAAGTAATACATGCATATTGTTTAAAGGCTTAAATAGTGCAAAAGAGCAGAAATAAGTAGGAGATCTGTCTCTCATCTCAGACCCCAGTCCTTCTCTACAGATATGACTACTGTCATCAGTTATAGATTGTGTTTTAGAAAAGAAAGCAGTGAAATAAGAAAATGATTCTAAAGCAATGCTAAGTGGAAAAACGACACAGATAAGAAAACTAACTTTTCAGTATAATTGCAATTTGAGAGGAGTGAGGTGAGGGTAATATGGAAAGGAAATATCCCAAACTGTTTCTGGGTGGTGAAATGAAGAGTAGTTTTTATTTTCTGTGTTTTCTAATTATTTTTATGACGTGTAATGTTGCTATCTAATACTCAGCATTTAGGGAGCTGAAGACTGCATTCAAGCTCAAATTCAGCAAAGAGCACAAATGATCTTTAAATAATAATTTTTTTTGAAAAAGCAAGGGTTTTTATTTTTACATATATGTTCCCCAGTTCTTGTCATGTGTAAGTTTAAAATAACACTGCAGGCCAATATGCTTTTGTTCTAGAAAACACAGAAAATCAAATTTATCTCCCCACCAGCCCTTCTCCATCATTCCACTAAATCAACACACGCTAGAAAGTTAGAGTTCTTACTATTATTTGTTGGTCTTGTGCTCAAATAAAAACTTCCTCTTATTTTGCATGTGAGTGCCAAATGCTGGAGTTTGAACTTTGCCTTTCTATAAATGAATCCATCAGGGAAAATAAATATGACACTGGTTCTTAGGTCAAGGTCTAATGTTATGAGATTTTTCAAAAGAATCCCAGGGGAAAGTATTTGTCTGGTTTGTGTATGACAGCACTTAGGAACAAACTCTCCAAGTTCCCCAAAATGATAAATGTACATTTGACAGTCCAGTGCAACGGTATTTCAGAATCCACACACGTTTTAAAGAGACAGACATTTTTTAATATCCCTAAAAAGACGCAGTAGCAAAAGTGTTAATTTCTGATGTTGGAAAGAGCTTTCTGCACTTATATTGGAGCATGTGTATGTGTTTTCATGAGGAGATTGCCATAGTGTTGTGAAAACCCTTATTGGAGAGGAGTTGGGAGGGTATCGACTTCTCATTCTGTTTAGAATCTTCTTGTCTACACCATTGTCTGTGCTTCCTGTCAACACCAGCTGTCGGGTTCACCTGAGTCTGGGCTGGAACAAACAAATATCCTATTTATATCCACATGCTGGTTAATTGGTAAAGTAGATGATGATGTTAGTAACTCCGATTTGTCCTTTTTATTTTTCTATTATAAATTTGTTTGTTTATTTATTTATTTATTTATTTATTTTTGGCTGTGTCGGGTCTTCATAGCTGCGCATAGGCTTTCTCTAGTTGTGGCGAGCGTGGGATACCCTTCTTTGCAGTGCATGGGCTTCTCATTGCGGTGGCTTCTCTTGTTGCGGAGCATGGGCTCTAGGCGCACGGGCTTCAGTAGTTGTGGCGCACAGGCTTAGTTGCTCTGCAGCATGTGGGATCTTCCCAGACCAGGGCTCGAACCCACGTCCCCTGCATTGGCAGGGGGATTCTTAACCACTGCGCCACCAGGGAAGTCCTCCGATTTGTTCTTGCCGTAGATAAAGAGATGAGGACTTGACTGAAGATTACATGGCACCAAATGAGCAATGTTTTTCTTCAGTCCTTCCCACACTCATCAACTTATTAGGATAAACATGAAAGCTGTGAGCGGGGGTAGTGCTAGCAGCAATGAGGAACCAGGGCTATGGGCAGTGGTCTGCTACTAGAACTAGTTCAAATTTTTATTTCCTCGTATTTTGAATTCTTGATTCCTGGTGATTTATGTATTTATAGATGTATTTTGTATTCATTTGTCAGGGCTACTGTAACAAAATAGCACGAACTGGGTGGCTTAAACAACAGAAATGTATTTTCTCATATCTGTGGAGATTGGAAGTCCAAATTCAAGGTATCAGCAGGGTTAGTGCCTTCTGAGTACTCTGATGCGGGGTGGGGGGCTTTTCCATGCCTTTCTCCAGCTTTTGGTAGTTTGCTGGCACTTTTTGACATTCTTTGGCGTGTAGATTCATTACCCCAGTCTCTTCCTTCATGTTCACATCGTGTTTTCTCTCTGTGTGTGTCTGTCTCCAAATTTCTCCTGTTTATGAGAACACCAGTCATACTGGATTAAGGGCTCACTCTACTCCAGTATGGCCTCATCTTAACTAATCACGTCTGCAACAACCCTATTCTATTCACTTTCTGAGGTACTGGAGGCTAGGGCTTCAACATATGAATTTTTAGGAGACACAGTTCAACCCCTAACATACAAACAGATGTGTGCATACATGTGTGTATGTATAATGTTTTTTGAGGGCACATAAGCACAGTGAAGGCCAATTTGGCCTGTTCTGGACCCTGATTGAATGATGGAGTCTTCCTTGAATACTACAGCATTACTGTGAAAAATGTGTGTGTGTTGTCAGTTACAGCAGTTATGCATTACATACATTTGAGGCATTGCCTTTGAATTTGATGTTTTGTGTATTGCTATGTTTTTGGCAATAATTATAGCTACATGTACATGTGACTAGCATATGGGCCAATTGAAAAGCTTATGAGATGCGGTTTATGACTTCACAGAATTTCTTCCCTTTTGCACAGTTAATAGCATCATTTACTTCTTCATTTTGGTTTAGAAATGTATTTACTCCACACTAATTTCAACTTGGGCAATTGTGCATTGTCAGAGCAGACGCTCATGATATGGGTCAGGTCCATGATAGGGTTGGATCATCTAGAACTTAAAAACTTCTACAGCCTTGTGGTGACTGAGAAAATGACATTTTATGGCATTTCTAGTTGGCCTAATCTCAGCAATGAGCCCATGTATAACCACGGAAATTCTGTGATATTATCCTGTCAGTTCTGATGACCCCTGCCCTCATCTGTTCTTTGAAGTCCTTCAAGGAGAAACCAATGGGTACTGAGTAGCTATTACAAATTTCCTGGTACCAATCCTTCAGAGAACAGATCTGGATTGACCTTTTACCAAGGGTCAGGAAAACATCACATCTGTCCAAGAGAGCAAAGCACACATTTAAGGAAAAAGAACATAAGTCTTTGATTGTTCTAGAGAGCCTTATCCACCAGAAAACAGTGGATGAGTGTAGGGTACAGATACGGGGACACCAAATGAGAAGGCACAGTGCCCATATAAATAAGAGACTTTAAAAATAATTTTTTTTTCCAAGAGAGAGGTAGTTCTGAATTTTAAGAGAGAATGTTAATGTACTTTAAATGTTACTTATTATTAAATACAGAAAAAAAACCTTTAAAAAATTATGATACCCACATACCTATCTGCTAGCTTCCACAATTATTAACACTTGTTATAAATTAATTGTGTAATCATCACAATCACAATAGCAGTTATTAGCAGTATAAAAGTTTTGCTGAAGAATATTACAAATAGCAAACAAGGCATTGAGGAAAATGGAAAAATTGGCTGGGATAATAATCTCCAATTCCAACAATAATAGCCTATTACATTATGGACACTGAGGGTCATTGTGGACTCTTTCGTAGTGAATCCAGGCAGCCAGCAGAGTCTGCAGCAGCTGAGGACCTCACCCTGCCCTGGGCAACAGCCCAGAGGCCTCTCTACAGGACTTAAGGCTTGCTATTTTGCCTAGCAGTCCCTCCTTCCGCAGTTGCTGTTTGTATCGAGTCTCCCAAACTTTTGTCTGTGAACCTTTTTGATGAGGCAAAAAGCCTCCAACCATCTGCGCTACCTGTTGGCTCTGAGCATGAGGGGAGCTTGCCTTTTCTTCCTCTTTCTGTCCAGTGTTTCGATGGACAATGCATTTCCAGTAACCCAACTGCTCAGAACAAAGACCACATCTCCTTTTCTCTTTTCTCTTTGTGCTGGTTGGGGAACAGAAATGTGTTTCTCATTATTTGGTCTGTTTTACAATGTGAGTTCCTGCTGGGGTTCGTTGCTTTGGGGATTACTAGGTATTTCATCTCATACAAGACTGGCCCTTCCTTAATGTTTAACAATGGCAGCCTGTCCCAAGACAGGAAACCCTGAAGTGCTTTGCTAAATGTAAAGACTCAACCAAACATTAAGGTTCAGAAGATTTTTCCTCTTTAAAAAAAAGGTGTAATTTTCTTCTGACTGGTGTGTATATGCATTATGAGGGTGTTGGGGGGTACTTGGATGGGGTGGTGTGTGGTAGGATGGACTGAGAGATAATTCCTAGGTTAAAAGCCATTATGGCACAATGGAAAGAAAACAGGCCCTGGAGCCAGAAGATCGGGTTAGAACCCCAAGTCTTTCTTTTTTCTTTGTTTTTTTTTTTAATTTAATTTTATTTATTTATTTTTTATACAGCAGGTTCTTATTAGTTATCTATTTTATACATATTAGTGTACACATGTCAATCCCAATCTCCCAATTCATCACACCACTACCACTTCTCCCACTTTCCCCCCTTGGTGTCCATACATTTGTTCTCTACATCAGATGTCTCTCTACCTAGAGACATCTGTGTGTCTCTATTTCCGCCTTGCAAACCAGTTCATCTGTACCATTTTTCTAGATTCCACATATATGCATTAATATATGATATTTATTTTTCTCTTTTTGACTTACTCCACTCTGTATGACAGTCTCTAGGTCCATGCACATCTCTACAAATGACCCAATTTCATTGTATATATGTACCACATCTTCTTTATCCATTAGTCTGTCGATGGGCATTTAGGTTGCTTCCATGTCTTGGCTATTGTAAATAGTGCTGCAGTGAACATTGGGGTGCATGTGTCATTTTGAATTATGGTTTTCTCTGGGTATATGCCCAGTAGTGGGATTGCTGGGTCGTATGGTAATTCTATTTTTTTAGTTTTTTAAGGAACCTCCATACTGTTCTCCATAGTGGCTGTATCAATTTATCCCACCAACAGTGCAAGAGGGTTCCCTTTTCTCCACACCCTCTAGAATCCCAAGTCTTTCTTACTGGCTGCTGGAACCGCTCGTGACTTTGAGAAAGTGAATTGACCTTTCTGAGCCTTAGTTTATCATCTGCGAAGAAGAAGATAATATAACCTACTCCTGGGGATTGTTGTGAAGATTAAGTAAGATGCTGGCCGAGAGCACTGGCCCATTCTAGGTGTTCAGTAATTGGTACCTCTTGTTATTATTATCTTATTATCTTCCTGTGTGATGGCGAGGAGTGTCAGCGTTGCTAATATGGGGCCTGTGACCAAGGGTTACCCGAATCTATGGAACAGACGTTTACAGTAGAGCTTTGCTCTGTGTTTACGGATCATCTATAGGGGGCAGGGAGAAAGCATTGCTTAACAGAGCTAGCTCTGTGACCCAGGGCAAGTCACTTAGCCTTAGAAACCTCATTATTGAGGCCTTGCCTCCAGCTCCAGGGCACTGGGGCATCTCTGATATAGGGATCACAGTAATCCCCATGGGGTTGACCTGGGGATCAGGTGAGATAATGTCTGTGAAAGTACTTGGTGAACCTGGAGCACAATCTAAATGCGCTGCTGTGGATGTGAGGCAGAGGGAACTTTTACTCTGTCCCATTCATGAGGTTCAAATATAAACTCTCCATTCCTCGGCATTCAGCAGAGAGCAAACACATTCTGTTTGGCTTTGGCATTGAATGAAAAGTAAACAGTACCTTTTCAGTTGCTTTGCTTCCTCTTTGCCCTTCAAAACAAAGCCAGGCCCTTTAAGTGCTTCCTGCTGAGTTGAGAAAGAGACGCTGGATTACAAATCTAGCCCCAGGTCATAGGGCCTTGGAGGAGGGGAAAATGGGGATGTCAGAACAAGGACATCCAAAGACTCCTACACCTGGTTCTTAGTTAAGGGATCAGCCTTTTCTCAATCCCCAAACTAGGGCCAAGTACCCTCAAGACAATTGCCTTCTTCCTTGGGGGTAATGCTAGAACACATACGAAAGCACTTGGACAATAGCACAGCTGGATTGTATCAAGTGTTACTCTGAGGAGGAGGGTGAGGTGCCCTGGGGCTGGCCTGGGAAGTTTGGTCACGCAGCTTGACTTTGGATGGTGCCTTTCAGGATTACTGTGAGAAGATTCCTAAGTGAATCCAAAGTCCTGTGAGCTTTGTCCTTGAAATGTCTGTCACTCCCCTTCTGTTGCCATTCTCCATCTGAGGTCCTTCAGTCTCTTTCCTCCAGTCTCACCAGTCCATCCTGTGTGTGCTGAACACTGCCTTCGTGATGGGGATTAGGATCTTCACAATCTAGGCTCGCCTACTTTTCCTGCCTAAGTCCCAAACAGACTCATGGCCCATCGCGTTTGTGCCGTAGCTCTCACTGTCACTCCCTCCGGAGGTGCCCTGTTCTCTCTCTTACTGTTTGCACCCTCCCATCCTTCAGGACACTTCGTGTTTCCCTCCTCATGAAGCCTTTTGTGACAATTCAATTCCTCTTCCTCCCTCCACTGGTAGACTATAGTACAGGATAGTATGTATTTTCCGTGTTACTCTCTGGCCTTGAACGATTTTCTGTTCCTTGTACATTCATTTACAACTTGCCTTTGTACCAGGCACTGTACTGGGGACTGAGGAACCCGGTGGTGAAGCAAACAAATGTGGCCTCTGCCCAGAAGAAATGTGCCGTTTAGTAAGTAAGAAGGGAGATTTCAGAAAAAGGAAAGAAAAGAAACAGTACATACTACATAGTAAAGAGCACGGATTTTCTTCTAAAAGCAGTGAAAGCCATTGTAGAGTGTTTTAAAACATTTTTAAAGAGCTTCATTGAGGTATAATTGACATATGAGAAACTGTGCAATTTTTATTGGGGTATAGCTCTTTTACAAACTAGACATATTTAAAATGTATAACTTGATAAGTGTTGACACGTGTGTACTCAAAAAACCATCTTCACAATATAGTGAGCATATTTATTATCCCCAAAGTTTTCTTGTGCTCCCTCCTTCCCTTAGCCCCTGCCTCAAACGCTGATTAATTTGAATTTTCTATAAATAATCCTATAGTATATACTTTTGTGTGTGCTTCAGCATATTTATTTTGAGATTCATCCACGTTGTGTCATGTATCAATAGTTCACCTTTTTTACTGCTGAGTAGTATTCCATTGTATCATATACCCATTTGTTTATCCATTGACCTGTTGATGGACCTTTGGGTTGTGCCCACTTTGGGGCTATTATAAATAATGTTGCTATGAACTTTAGCATACAAGTATATATGTGGACATATGTTTTCATGTCCTTTGAGTAGACAGCTAAGAGTGGAATTTCTCAGTCATGTGGTAAATTTATGTTTAATTTTCTAAGGAACTGCCAGGTCTGTTTGACCTCAGGGCCATCGTTCTATTCACGTCAGCTTATTGTAGAATGATGTAGACATAGACAAAGATGGTGACGAAGGAAAATAATCACTAACATTTATTATATGTTTCCCATATTCTAGGCATTGTGCTAAGAATTTTTAAATGCATTATTCCTTAATCCCTCCAGAAAACCCTCTGGGGTAGGCACTGTGATTAGCCTCATGTATAGAAGAGGCACCTGAGACTTTTTGAAATTGAATAACTTGACCAAGGTCTCTGACCTACTAGCAGAGTAGCTAGAACCCAAACCTAGGTTTTTCTGACCCCAAAGTTTGTATTTATAACCACAGTGTGAGTAAGAGTAAGCCAGTGGACACTAAAGTCACGACACTTGCCTGTGCTTTGCTTTCTCCTCAGACTCGGGGTGGCGGAGTTGGGGCTGGGGAACAGAGCGTTCCGTGCCTACGGGGTGGGGGGGGGTCCGTTTCGCTGAGATGCTGGTCTCAGTTTGTTTTAACTGTTAGTCTCAGAATCTGCGCAAGATAGAATGTGCAGGATACACTTAGAATTCATTTTATGGATTACTCTAGAACTCCATAGAAATCATTTATCATGTCAAATCCAAATATATGTCTATATTTAAAAGGTATTTCTTTTTTACTCAGTTGAGATCATAGTTTTTTAGAGGGCCTCATCCATCAGAACACAATAAATGGAAAATGACTATCTGAAGGATCCTGAGACTCTGTGATATTTGGAGGCAGAACGATAGAGCAGAGGGAACATGAGTTTGGGAGTCAAAGAGACTTGGATTGAATGCTGGCTCTGATATTTTGTACTTAAACCTCGTTTTCCTCACCTGTGGAATGGAAATAGTAATTATTTTAAAGGGTTGTTTTGAGGATTAGAGAAGATTACAAGTCAAAACCGTAGGTTCTCAATGAGTGCCAGATTCTGGTTTCTTTTTCCACTTCATTTTTTAAAACAGGACTCACACATCCGGGCTTAACATCTAACGCCCTTTCTGCTTGAGAGTGGTGATCCTCCCAAGCCGTACACAAAATTGTGTATGTTTGTACATGTGCGTTTTGCTGGGAAAATGTCCCTAGCTTCCATCAGATTTCAAAGAACTCCATGATGCAAAAACAATTCAGAACCACCATGAGACTTTTTTTTATTCATTTAGTCATTCAACGATATTTACTGAATACCCAGTATGTATGGGTCAAGAATTTTATACAGATAAACTCTGTCCCTCCCTGCCTTTAAGGAGTTTACAGTTAAGAGTCATGAGTAAAAAACTGCAGTGTGTTGTGAATTTGTGTGTTACCACAGTAATTACATACATCAGAGAGAAAGCTTGTTGTGTGAAGAAGAAAGCAGAAGATTCCTAGGGTGGAGGTGAACATGATAGAATAATTGCAGGGAAAAGAGTCAGGAATCCAGGACATAAATTTCCTGACTTTCATGTGTTACTGGCAGTCAGCTGCTCCATTGCTGGGTAAGACAGTGCGGGTTCTGCCCTGGACAGAAGCGTCTGCCGATGTGTGTGTGTGTGTGGTGTGTGGTGTGTGTGTGTGTGGTGTGTGGTGTGTGTGTGGTGTGTGGTGTGTGTGTGTGTGGTGTGTGTGTGGTGTGTGTGTGTGTGTGTGTGTGTGTATGTGTGTAAGGGGGTGGGATGGGAGTGAGGAAATGCACCTGGCTCTCCCCTTACCAGGTGGAGCTCTGCCTACCTCGAGGGGCTCTTTTTTCTAATTTGCTCAAAAGTTCTGTGCGTGCTGCCAGTCCCATGTGGTGCTGCTAGACAGTGTCAAATTTCCCTTTAGTAGTTTTGCTGTTAAACTTTAAAGTGGATCAGCTCGAGTCCTGAAAAAAAAAAGTGTGCTCTTTACTCCATTGATCTCTTAGTGGATGTGATCAAGATGACAGTTGGATTTCTGTGTTGACAGTGTTTTGAAAATAAAGAAGGTGTCTTCCAGGCAGTTAGCAAGACGAGTTGGAAAAATCCTGAAGCCTGAGGGGAGTTGGGGTATTGTGTAGCTCCATCCTCTCATTTTATAGGTGAAGACCCTGGGGCCCAATTATGTGACTTCTCTGAGGTTCCGCGTCTGTGCCTCAAGCATGGGCTGCCGTTGATAAATAAAGCAGCTACAGAGCGGGTGGCTCATGAAGGCACGCTCTGGATGGTTCACTCTCATGGCTCTGAGCGCTCAACAGTGGGAAAGGGCCCCTGTGCAGCCAGTGCCATTTCTACCGGCCCTGCCCACAGTGACTGGCTCCACCTGCCCCGTCGCGTCTCAGGGGCCAGAGCCTGCGCATGTTTATCCTTTCCAATTCTGCACTTTGCTCTTTTATTTCTACTGGCCCTGCGGTTGTGTTTGTTCCTGGAGCTCTCTTCATACATACTGCAGGCGGCCCTGTGTTTACTTGAGCTCAGGACTAAATATAACCTCTGCTCTCGCCAGAGACATCCTTACATGTCAGCCCCTTTCCAGTGTGTGTGCAGATGCCACTGCAGCCTGCAGACCCGGGACGGGTACAAATGCTGCTTTCATTTCATGGGAGTTCACTTTAAAATGGAAACTGTGACCGTAAACACGGATGGCCGGGTTCAGGAAGAAATTAGTTCTTAACACAGGCGGCTCTCATGCGTTGTCTCTCGTGTGCAGAAAGCCCAGTCTCCAAATCATAGGTGGGACAGGGCCCTCTTCTCATTTAACAGCATGGCAGGTGCCCCTTCTCCATCCTGTGGGCCCTTCAGAGGGAAATAGAAAGCGTCTGTAGCATCTGTCACATCCTTCCCTCCTTTAGGACCTCCTGAAGTATCCCTGGAAGAGTCTGGTTAGTGGCTTTCCATAGTGCCAGAGACCTGAGACCCAAGTTCTCAGGAAGTTGCCGCCACAGTCCACGGAGTACAAGGACAAGCTCCCAGCCCCACCCCCTCCAGGAAGCTCTCCCTCGCTCTCCTATCAACCTTGCTCTCTACCGTCTATAGTAATACTGTGCTGGTGAAAATTTGTCTGTATGTTTCATAAATTATTTTGTGGTTTTAATCTGCAAAATGAGAGTGAAAGCTCATCAGAATTGTAGTCTGTTTCTCCTTACCTTTACCCATTCACTCCAGTCAGTGCTGAGAAAACGGTTGCTTGCCAACTTCCCATCTTCTTGAGAACATGGAAAATTCAAGCTGGCATTTCCCAGCTTCTCTGAATCTGGTTGAATCTGCTATGGCCTCCACTACAGGGCTGGTGAACTATGGGCAAGAAGAGGGGCCTCAAGTGACAGCAGGACCTCTTCTAAAATACCCTTAGTGAGAGAAGAAAGAGGACCCCGCTCAGCCGATCGACCTAGGGACAGTGGGATAACAGAACTTGAAACCACATTGCCTTCGTATCCTCAAAGTGGGTCTGAAATCAGATCCTTTAAAATTTCTCCAAGGTTCATAACGTCAGAGAGTCACTCTTTTGAAAGGATACTATATGCAGTGTTATCATTTCCCAAACCAGCCTCCCTTCCTTCTAGCGATTATTCAGCATCTACATGTACAACGCCCTGGGTCAGCAAGGCAGGCCAACATGTACTTCTTGTACTCATGGCGTTTACTATCTAGGAGAAAAGACTTACCCAACACGTTAGAAGGACTTAGAAAGGACCACTACATAAGCTGTCTGGACTGCTTCGGGGGTTGTCAGGAGAGCAATTTGGATGTTTAGAAGCAAAAGACACTTTGGCAGGGGTTCAGGGAGAGTAAGAAAGTAGAGAAAGAAGATGGATTTGTTTGTTTGATTTTTGAGCTTGTTTCTACCCCAGGAAGGAAGGAAGTGGAGGAGGTAAGATTGCAGGTCCTGGAGAAGGCATGAGAGGGGCAGCAAATGTGATCCCCCCGGAAAAAGAGAGAACACATGGGGGAGGGGCAGCACTGGCCATGCTTCGTATGCTTCTCAGTCAGGATTATTCCTCATCGTCTTGGCTATAGATGGCTAACTAGCGAATTTTCTGCATGGCTGGCCAGCCAGCTACTAAGCCTATTCTTCAGAAGTCCTTCTCCATTTTCGTGTTCGCTGTGGGTGAGGAAGGGAAATCATTCTCGCTCTGTGCCCTCAGTTGTATTTACAGGGCCACCCCCCTGCTATCAGGACTTGAGTGAGGACACAGTGTCCCACACCGTTAATCAGAACAACCGTCTGGTCAGTGTGCATCTACCATTGGCTGCAGGGCTGTTGCTGGGGATACGGTGGGTGCTGATGGTCAGAACTGGAGAGTCCGTCTGGCTGTGACAGCCAACAGCAGGGAGTGGGCCTCAGGGGGCCTGAGGAGGGTGTCCTTAGGTGCCGCTGAGAACACAGAGGACGGGAGCCTGTTGACCGGGAGGTGGGGCTGGCTGTGAGCTCAAGACGGGGCCTCTCGATTTTCAGTGACTCATTGTCAGAACCGGAATTTCAGGGTTCCTGTGGCCCGCGATCTACATAGGTAGGCGTTTGAAAACTAGAAATACTGGGTCATTAGGTGGTATTCAGTGTGGCTATGTCCAGAGTGTGAAAGCTTTCCCCCAGAATACAAAGCAGGATCTTATATCTACTGCATCCGTCAGACAAGATACTACACTGGCTGTAAGGTAACAGCCCGCGTCTCCCCTGGAAACAGGCAGAAATGTCTATAAACAATAAATGCAAGAGAAAAATGCTCAGCTTGTGTTTTTTTTTTTTTTTTTTTTTTTTTTTGCGGTATGCGGGCCTCTCACTGCTGTGGCCTCTCCCGTTGCAGAGCACAGGCTCCGGACGCGCAGGCTCAGCGGCCATGGCTCACGGGCCCAGCCACTCCGCGGCATGTGGGATCTTCCCGGACTGGGGCACGAACCCATGTCCCCTGCATCGGCAGGCAGATTCTCAACCACTGCGCCACCAGGGAAGCCCTCAGCTTGTGTTTTAAATCAGATTGAAGACCAATTCATTTTGTTCACCGGCATATAGTCTTTGTTATCCCACAGCCCACGTACAACGAGAAAACAGAAGTCGTGGGTAGCCCAGCACCTGGTAGATGCTTCGAAATGCTAGTTACCTCTTGACCCCCAACCCCATTTCGCTTGTTCCTGAAGGAAGAAAGTCTCAGCCCCATACACTTGGAGGCTTTTTTCACAGCCTGCTTCCTTTTCTTGTGTTCAGTAAAACATGAGCACCAATTATGTACTAGGGGATGAGATGAAGTCCCCAGCCTTGTGGAATTTAGATTCTAGTAGGAGAGAAAGCCAAGAAACAAAGTGTATAATGTCAGACAGTGGAAAGAAAAATGAAAAAAAAAGCGAACAGGGTAAGGGGAGATAGCAACTGCTTTTATATCTTTATTGGGTGCATTTCAGCAATTTCTTTCCCCGGAAATGCTTCCCGACTGACTCCCCTTACCCTTATCTCTCCCACCTTTGTTATGTTGTCATTGATTCAGATCTTATTGCTGTTCGGACTTTTCCATTTGGGTTCAATTTCCTTTGTAAAGTTCACCCTTTTCCTTGAGGGGCAGTGAGTTAGTTACATTCTTCCAGTCTTTGTCTGACTGTATCTTTATTTTATCTTTTGCTTAGTAGCTTAGACCTGTATAGATTCTAGATTAAAAGGGTTTTCCTGCGGCACTTGGAAATATTATTCCACTGTCTTCCACTGTCTCCCGAAGCTGGTGAGCTGCTTTTTATTAGGATAATTGCTGTCCTTTGCATAATTTGTCTTTTTCTCTCATTTTTTTCTCTTCTCTTCCCTCTGTTTTCTTTTCCCCCTCACGTTTTCCTTTAGCTGCTTTTAAGTTTTTAAAAATTATGTGTGTGTGCGCGTTCTGTAGCTTCACCATGGGTCATGTTGGTATAGGTTTATTTTTCTCTGTTCTGTTTGGGACTAATGACTTCATATCTTCAGATATGAATCCTTATTCATTCTCACAAAGCTTAAACTCCAATGAAATGTCGGTCCTTCTTTTCTTCTTTTATTTCTTTTAAGACTCTAATATTTTCTACCTCTTTATCTCTCTGGCTTCATAGTTGGTAATCTATGCGTATCTATTTCCCAATTACAAATTACAGTGACCTATTTTACAATTCACATAGTCTCTCTTCAGTTTTGCTAATCTGCAGTTAAACTGTACATTGCATTTTAATCTTAATGATGACATTTGTTCATTTTTAGAAAAAAAATTTCAAATCTTTTCCATTTTTTCATAATGTCTAATATTTTCTTGGAGTTTTGGCCTTTTTTGGAGGGGTCTATATTTAGTCATTTCAAATATTTCTTTTAGATTCTCTTTCAGATTGATGTTCTATTCTCTAATGCCTAATTCTTCATTTTGTTTTGTTTTCTCATTCTCAAAAATGGTGGGTTGTTTCCTTATGTATTTTATAATATTTTTTTAAAATCTAATAGAGATTGTGTGTGTCTGAAAAGCTCCTGTGGCATGGATTTTGAGAACCTCTTTCTCATGGTTGCCTCTTTTTCTGCCAAGGACTCTGGGTATCACTGGCCCAGAACCAGGTCTTTACATTAATTCCTGGACTTAGGGTTTTCTAGATCGCACAGGTAAATTTGAATCCCTCATCTATGCAAGACACAGACTAGAGTTCCTGTTTTTCAGGGGAGACTTTATTTCCCCACCCAGAGTCCAGCCAGAAACAGAAAAACTTTCTTGTAATATCTTGGTACTGATGGGTAGATTTTTCTAGTCTATCTTTTACCTGAGGAGGGAAGTCTATTTGGGTCCCATCTTAATGCAGGAATTTCAGTTCCCAGCTCCACATCTCTATCAGGCTCAAAAAGCCTTGTTAAAGTCTAATACATTGGCTAAATATTTACTTTGTAACCCAGTGCTGCACCAGGGACCTCCAGCAGCATCAGAAGCATCTTGGAGGTTGTTAGAAACACAGAATCTCAGTCTCACCCAGAGCTATAGAATCCGAATCTTCATTTTAACAAGATCCCAGGTGATGCATGTGCACACTGCAGTTTGAGAAGCACTGCCCTGGGTCACCATGTTATATAATGCTCCTTCTTCTAGCCCCTCCCCTAGAGAAGGGACAGCGTCAGCTCATGTGTTTTCTGGTTTTGTTTTGTTTTGTTTTTAATTTTCCTCCGCATTTTTGGGAAATGAGAATTTCACTGTCTTTCTTGGGAGCTCACCTATGCATTTCAAAACACTTGCGTTAAAACCTTCTTAGTCTGCCATATCACCAGGCCTGGAAGGCCAATCCTACTGTCTTCTCAGTCCAGCATTGAGTATTTAGCAACTTCCTATACCAGCCCCTTGCTTACTGCTTTTGTATGCAGACAATCAGTAACTGTAGCTGCCACGTTCCAATGATAGGTTAGAACTGATCTTTTGAAAGTTGCAGCGTAAAATGGATAATTTTTGCTTAGTTTTCTTCCCTTGCATGGTGGTCTCTTTTTTATATACTAATGCTTTTGAGACAGGCTGGGACCTGGGACCCTTTACTGCAGTGCCTGCACCTGGACAAACGTCTCCTTGAGCAACGCAATACAAAGAAACTGTAAGGGACTAAAAATAACCGTGTGCATGCGCAGTTGGGGCAAACTGTGAACAATAAAATACAAAAAGGCCAAAACCTAACTGCCACTTCTGAGGTGCCAGGAAGCAAAAGCAGGATCCTGTGCACAATCCCTGCACACAGCACCACCAAGGGGGTGGGCAGACCACCTAAGCACCCCTCTGGCGGGATCCACCTATCTGCTCCCACCCTCATCCCATTTAAGGAACCAGGTCACCCACTGCCTTGGGGAGTGAACAAGGGAAACTGTTACTTGTTTTCTCTTCCTCGAGTCCCAGTAAAGCCTTGCCTGAATTCCTCATCGGGCCTCTTATCAATTTCTATTGGTTGATGAGTCCAAGAACCCAGGTCTGTAACACTTTGACCCATTACATCCTCTGGTCCTACTATGTACTTTTTTTTTTTTTTAACTTATTTTTTTTTGGCTGCGTTGGGTCCTCCTTGCTGCGCGCGGGCTTTCTCTAGTTGCAGTGAGCGGGGGCTACTCTTCGCTGCGGTGCGCGGGCTTCTCATTGCGGTCACTTCTCTGTTGCAGAGCACGGGCTCTAGGTGCACAGGCTTCAGTAGTTGTGGCACATGGGCTCAGTAGTTGTGGCTCGTGGGCTCTAGAGCGCAGGCTCAGTAGTTGTGGCGCACGGGCTTAGTTGCTCCAAGGCATGTGGGATCTTCCTGGACCAGGGCTCGAACCCGTGTCCCCTGCGTTGGCAGGCGGATTCTTAACCACTGCACCACCAGGGAAGGCCCCTACTATGTACTTTTTATAGAGCTGGGTCCGGCTCAAGGCTAGGCCCCCTCTCGTGCACTATGGAATTTCTGTAGTGAGATAGGAGAAATCGGTTGTGCTCTCAGAGTCACAGACACCGAACAACACAGCAAGGGCCACTTTATCATCAGACACCTCTTTCAGAGCCCCAGTTGAACAGTGGGTTATCGCAGCCCGTGCCCAGTCAGCCTACATGTGCAGGCCAGTAAAAACAACTGTGGAAGCAGCTCTCTCCAAATTCATTAACGGGCATTAATTATGCACTCGTCTATGGCATTGAAGTGTCTCACACCTTAGGGAAACCTGAAGGGGAGGAGGAAGCAGCCCCTGACTTTGGGCAGCTTATCATCATGTGGTAGTGAGGCATCCATACCCAAAAGAATGAGAAGAAAAATCCTGAGATGTTAGATAAGCAAGTGCCTCCTGGAGAGGTAGGGGCTGTACAGAAATGCTGAGGGAACCTCGGGTAAGAGAAGGAAGTGCAGAGGATGGTACAGGGTGACATCATCCCTTCACTTATTAAATTGCCACTAAATCCTTATCTCCTGCCTGCTTCTTCTTGGGGCAAATCATTCTCCTTTGTTTCAGAGAGAAGTTAAGAGCACCTCTGCCCTCCCCTGCCTGGGTAATCCATCACATCGACCACAGAGACCTTGGCTTTCTAACACCATTTGGGGGGCTCTGCTTGGCATTAAAAAAACATATCTTCCCTGCATGAGATGAGGAGAGATTTCTGCTTTCTTCCCACCTCCTGTGGGGTACATCTGGCCCACAGTCCCTGATCATTGTTTGCAGAGCTTTAATCCAAACGTGTACATTGTTTTTTGAATGGCAAAAGACTGGGCCAACAATAACCATAGGTCTTGATCTGCTCCGTTCATCTGGAGGGCAGGGTTATTATATGAAGCTCCCTTCCAGCCAGTCTGATGTGCTCTTTGTTTCCTAGGGAGCCAGGATCATTGCCTTTGAAACTTTGCTTACAGCGCACCCTCCCCTGGAATCCCTTACCCCATTCCTTTCCAAGTCCTACCTGTTCTTGAATGCCCTCTTACACGGGTGACTTTGTATCTGCACTGATTTTTTGAAACTTCACTCATACTGAAGTTCATTAGGAATTGCTTTTTTTGTATTGTTAGGAATTGCTTTTTTGTCTTTCTAACTTATCTCCTGAAATGTATTTTAAGCTTTTTGAAGTCAGAGAACTTGTAGCATGCAGCACAGTTGGCAGGCATAGAGCAAGTTCTCAAAGATCTCAAGAAAGTCTCTTGATTCCAAGCTCATAAAATGACTCATTTTCAATATATACGATTATTCCCATGCTCCAATGAAACATTTCTATATGATGCCCATGTCGTTGTGGAAATCATACCAAAGAGTGGCTAAGAACGTAGGACTGTCTTGTTCATAATGGTTCTAGGAAATGAGCCAGGTTTTCCCTTGTAGGAGGTGGATTGCCTCACTAGTGCTTACCTAAACACACCATCAACACCATCATCATCCACCTGCCATCAACACTTCCTACCACCTTCTTTCTCATAATAAAATGAGAGATAATAAAATGTCACATCTTCCTCATTTTATATATTTGGAAGCTCTGTTATTAGGTGCATACACATGTGTAATTGTTATGTCTTCCTGATAAATTGATACTTTTATCATTATGAAGTCAACTTCATCTGATATTACTGCCACTTGGCCTTACTATGCTTACTCTTTGCATGGTGTGTCTTTTTCCATTCTTTTACTTTACTTTTGCTTGCAACCTATCTATCTTTACAGTTACAGTGCATCTCTTGTAGACAGTGTGTATTTAGGTCTTGGTTTTGTAAAATCCATTATGACAACCCCTGCCTTTTAATTGGGATGTTTAGTCCATTAATACTTAATATAATTTTTCTTATGGTTGGATTTAGGCCTACTATTTTCTACAAGCATACTTCAGAGGTATTGTGGGTTGGGTTCCAGACCACTGCAATAAAGCAAATATCATAATAAAGTGAGTCACGCTAATGTTTTGGCTTGTGGATATAAAGGTTAAGTTTACACTATACTGTAGTCCATTAAGTATGCAGTAGTATTATGTCTAAAAAAATAATATATGTACATTAATTTTAAAAATACTTTATTGCTAAAAAATGCTAACCATCATCTGAGCTTTCAGTGAGTCGTAGTATAACATCAGAGATCACTGATAACAGATCACTATAAGAAATATGATAATAATGAAAAAGTTTGAAATACTGAAAGAATTACCAAAATGTGACACAGCGATACAAAGTGACCAAATACTGTTGGAAAAAAGACACCTGTAGACTTGCTCAGTGCAGGGTTGCCACAAACCTTCAATTTGTAAAAAGCACAATATTTGCAAAGTACAGTGAAGTGAAGCATAATAAAATGAGGTCTGCCTGTAATAATGACAGTTCATATATTCTTTGCTAGGCACAGCGCTAAATGTTCCATAAGCATGATCTCATTTAGCCCTCTCCAAAACCTTTACCTTCAGTATAACTGTTGCTCTCATTATGCAAGTGAATTAGTGAGACCTAAAATGATCAAGTGATTTGTCTCTCAGTCACAGAGCTGAAAGTGTATGGAAGAAGGACTAAAGTCTGGATGTGCCTAAATTTAAGGCCTCTTTTCTTATAGGCTTAGAGTGGATATGGGTTTTACTTATCCTTCTCTATAGACAAAACATGGTAGCATAGTTCACAGCCATGTAAATATATACCCTGAATATTTACTTTTCTGATTCCCTTGTCTCCTTCCTAAGTAGAGAGAATATCTAGGTCCAAGTGGCCCCTGCAGTGCCAGGAGCCCAAAAGGGAGGGGATCCCTGTGGATGGTGCAGACTTGCTTTCATCGGAGAGGTGGGGGGTCTGACTGCAGCCCTCATTGTTGCCAACTTCTGGTATGAGGTTGGGCAAGTCATTGTGCCTTTTTTTTTTTTTTTTTAACCTCTGCTTCCTCATCAGTAAGTCTGGAGGAACTCTGAGATCTTGCCCAAAACTACTTAGCCTAATTCTCAGGTTTATTTCTGGTGCCAGGAACTAGAAAGACTCTTGGCGAAGTTTTGCTTGTGGACCGTGAATTTAACAGTATCCATGGTAACTGTCCTTGATACCTTTAATACCCAGATATCTTCCAATAAGTTAACTCAAATAATAAAACCAGGATCTCTCATTCTTAATATAGTATTTTTCAATCTCTGACTCCATCTAAAGCCTGCCTCCCCGCCTCTGCATCTGTCATGTTCCACTTAGCGCTATTGGCCTATCTGTCATTGCTTGGGAGAGCCAGGATCCTGGCTGGGTCACTTTTTGGTTTTCGAGCTCTAATTCTTACAGATGAAGCAAACTTAAGGGTACAGTAGCCATCCATCTTGGTAGCCTGTGCTCTGGAGTTGAGTGGTTGACCTTTCCACCTAACAGAAAAAAATCTACCTGCTTAACCTATTCAGGATGGGCAGAAAAGGTTGTTTACTTTTCCAGTTCCCTCATGGGGCTCGGTTTCCATGCCTGCACTTCAGTCACCACTTGCAGCCCTAGACTCACAACACAGTGGGCTGGATGTGGGGCCTGTTCTCTGAGGACTTCATCAGTCTATAGGTGTTCATTAAGTACATTAAAGAATTAAAGTCCTGACTGAAATGACTCCCTGTCACCAGCATTGTGTCAGTTTCTGGAATCAATAAGGCCCATCTCCCCCCTTCCTCACCCCCACATTGCCTTTTTTTTTTTTTTTTAAGATTTATTTGTTTTATTTATTTATTTGTTTATACTTATTTTTGGCTGGGTCAGGTCTTAGTTGCGGCACACAGGATCTTCACTGAAGCATGCAGGATCTTTCATTGCGGCTCACTGGCTTCTCTCTAGTTGTGGCGTGAGGGTTTTCTCTCTCCAGTTGTAGCGCGCAGGCTCCAGAGTGCGTGGGCTCTGTAGTTCGTGGCACACAGGCTCTCTAGTTGGGGCACGCAAGCTCGGTAGTTGTGGCGTGCCGGCTTAGTTGCCCCGTGGCATGTGGGATCCTAGTTCCCTGACCAGGGATTGAACCCGCGTCCTCTGCATTGGAAGGCAGATTCTTTACCACTGGAAAACGATAGTTTGGGCCAGAGCTGGTGGAGGCCTTCGACTTCCTGATCTTTCCAGAAATGGTTCTCATAGGAGGAGTGTAAACTGTACTTTCCTTTTGACTCACTGTGTAACTGTGGGAAATGAATTCAACCTTTCAGTGGTCCATGTGTGAATGATAGGTGCCCAGGTGTTGCCTCTCATAATTTTGTGAGAGTGAAGACCCTTCAGATATTAGGAGAGTCTTAGAGAAAGTGACCTTACAAGGGTGACATTTCTGGTTGCTGCTTAAAATGATAACAATATTTAAATAGGACTTTCTGGTTTGTCATCACTTTATGGCCTCAATTTGCTCTGAGCCCGCACTCTCCAGGTCATTCTGGGGATGTCTAAATCAGTTGTTGACATTTTACAGTCTGTGTGCTAGACATGGCAAGGACCGGATTTTCCCACACGAGGGGCCAGGTGTTGCCACTTTTGCTGATGACTTCTATTTGTCTTTTCCCTCTTCACACTTCTGCTGCTTCCCAGCTCTGATCCACAGTT